>NC_082665.1:5873620-6182758 GCF_025265405.1 Mesoplodon densirostris | reverse complement strand
TCATGCAACATGAGCAAAGAGCTAGATGGTCAAGCATATTGGGTCACTGATTATTTTATTACCAGTGCTTCCTGCCAGAGCTGGGGATAAATCAGCATATCGTCCCCAAACCAGTCATGAAGTAAGTAAAAAAGGACTCTAATTTAAAAATATACCCCCTAGGGGACTTCCCTGGCAGTCCAGTGGTTGGGACTCCGCGCTTCCACTGCAGGGGGCCCGGGTTCGATTCCTGGTTGGGAACGGAGGCCATGCAGTGCGGCAAACAAACAAATAACCTCCCCTACATCATGCAGCTGAAGGTTTTTTTTAAAAAATTATCTTTGGATATTCAAATGCCTTGCCTCATCCTCAGACACTTAAGCCCTTTCTCAGCTTTTTGTCTATCTACATGGAAGTTGTAGTCCTCTGTGAAAGGGATTTTTTCTTGGAGGGGTTTAGGGAAGGGTAAAGGAGGGAGGGTGAGCACAGGACTGTAAGAGATGGGAATAGATTCTTTTCAAGTGACCATCTTCTCCTTGAATGCCCCCAACTCGGTCTTTTACAATATTTTTATGGATACTTGAAGATTTCTTTCCAGAGCCTTTCATCCAAAAGGAACTGCAACAGAGCAGATGGTGGAGGTGTCCATACTGAAATGCAGAGGGCACACTGCTGTTTAATGGCAAACCGTTGTGAAGTATACTGTTCCTCTTTCCTGCCAAGGCATGTCTCACCAAGGGTTGACTGCAAGATCTTCTTCAGAAATGTCTTCAACTTATCAATAAATTGCTGACGCTGCTGGAGTCTGTAACCTCCCATTAGCTGCCACTCAGTTTAGTTGTTCTGAGTCAGGTACCCTTCTCTCCTCAACCTCCACGACCCTGATTCTTGGCCAGTTCGGGGTGGGGTGGAAGGGAGGGGTTAAATTACCCCCGGAGAAGACCCAAAGCTCTGACTTTGTTCAGGACCCCCAGACCCACCAAGGGATTTGTCCAGTTCACCCTGAAGTGGGAACCCCAGCTTCTTGGTCCTTTTTTGAGACTCTCTAGCTCACCTCTAAAAAAACTGATCTGGATCTGGATTTCTTTTTCTCTCCTTGGTTTCAGAAAGTTTTTTACAAAAGTATTATGGACTTGTTTCAATAAATGCAAATCATATAGACATAAATAAATTCAAAAGTTAAATTCCCTTTCTAACCATTGCTCCCCTCTGCCTTGAAGCCCTCTCTCTGGGGGGAGTAGCCACGGTTAACTGTTTACAAGTGCCCTTATTCCATGCTCATCCAAATACAGTCATGAGAACTGAATCATATTCTTTTGCAACTGGCATTTATTACTTACCCACATATTCCAGAACTCCTTCTCTGTCAGCATATACTGGTCTATCATATTCTTTTTAGCCAAGTGCTATTCCATAATATGGAACAACGATGATATACTATAATCTATTGTTGGATATTTGGACACTATTACAAATTCTATTACATTGAACGTTCTTGTATGTATATCTTTGTGCAATTGTAATTTTGTTATGAGTAGATTCTTCGAAAGTAAATTGTTAGGTCAAAGGATGTATTAAACACATTCAGAGAAACAGAATGTGTAGAGAGATTTATTTAAAGGAATTGGCTTGCACAGTTATGGAGGCTGGCAAGTCCCAAGTCTGCAGTTCAAGTCCCAAGACCATCTGCTGCAAAAAGCCCTCTTTATCAGGGAAAGTCAGTCTTTTGTTCTATGCAGGTCTTCAACTGATTAGATGAGGCCCACCACATTATGGAAGGCAAGCTGCTTTACTCTAAGTTCACCATTTAAAATGCAAATTTCATTCAAAAACACCTTCAGAGAAACATCTAGAATAATGTTTGACCAGATATCTGGGCAGCATGGACCAGCCACATTGGCATATAAAATTAGCCATCACAAAAGATATGTTAATTTAAAATTTTGATAAGTTATTACCAAACTGTGCTCTAAAAAGGTCATTCCAATTTATACTTTGACCCAGCAAGTGTAAAGGCATGCCCTTAAACCCACATCCTTACCAACATGAAATATCATTTTTTTTTTTTTTTTTTTTTTTTGCGGTACACGGGCCTCTCATTGTTGTGGCCTCTCCCGTTGCGGAGCACAGGCTCCGGACGCACAGGCTCAGCGGTCACGGCTCACGGGCCCAGCCGCTCCGCGGCACGCGGGATCCTCCCGGACCGGGGCACGAACCCACACCCCCTGCATCAGCAGGCGGACTCTCAACCACTGCACCACCAGGGAAGCCCTCTTTTTCACTTTTTAACCAATCAATAGGTGAAGATGGTATCTGTTGTTTTTATTTGCACTCATCTCTAGTGCAGTTAAAACTATTTTTTACAGAAAATAACAAATGTTAACAAGGATGTGGAGAAATTGGAACACTGTTGCACTGCTGGTGGGAATGTAAAATGGTGAAACCACTGTGGAAAATCATATGATGATTTCCCAGAAAATTGAACCTAGAATTACCATATGATCCAGCAATTCCACTGCTGGATATATACTCAAAAGAACTGAAAGCAGAGATGTAAACAGATATTTGAATACAGACGGTCCCTGACTTATGATGCTTTACTTATGATTTTTGAGTTTACAATAGTGTGAAAGTGATATGCATTCACAAATTTGAATTTAGATCTTTTCCCGAGCTGGCAACATGCTGCCTGATACTCTCTTGGGATGCTGGGCAACAGCAGCCACAGGTCCCAGCCAGCCCCGCAATCACGAGAGTAAACAACCGGAAACCAACAACCACTCTGTACCCAGACAACCATTGTTTTCCACTTTCAGTACAGTATTCAATAAATTACAGGAGACAGTCAACACTTTATTACAAAATAGGCTTTGTATTAGACGATTTTGCCCAACTGTAGGCTAACGTAAGTGTTTTGAGCATGTTTAAGGTCAGCTAAGCTAAGCTAGGATGTTCGGTAGGGTAGGTGTATTAAATACATTTTCAACTTAATGATATTTTAAATTGAGGATGGCTTTATCAGGCTGTAACTCTATTGTAAGTTGAGGACAATCTGTACTCAAGTTTATAGCAGCGTTATTTACAGTAGCCAAGAGATGGGGGCAACCCAAGTGTCCATCAACAGAAGAATGGATTTAAAAAATGTGTTACATACATAAAATGGAATATTATTCAGCCTTAAAAAGGAAGGAAATTCTGACACATGCCACAACATGGATGAAACTTGAAGTTATGCTATGTGAAATAAGCCCCAAATGACAAATACTACATGATTCCACTTACATGAAGTACTTAGTCAAATCCATAGAGACAGTAAGTAGAATCGTGGGTGCCAGGGGCTGGGGGGAGGAGAGAATGGGAAATTATTGTTTAATGGAAATAGAGTTTCAATGGGGAAGATGAAAAAGTTCTGTAGATGAATGGTGGTGATGGTTGCAGAACAATGTAAATGTACTTAATGCCAGAGAACTGTACACTTAAAAATGGTTGAAACAGTAATGTTATGCTATGCATATTTTCCAATTAAAAAAATAACTTTTTAAAATTTATATTTCTTTTGTGAATTGTCTTTTCATATCATTTGCTCTTATTTCTGTTGAGTTTTTTTTCATATTGACCAAAGGAATTCTTTCTATACTTTGGACATTTAACAGTTTGTTATATGTATTGAAATATTTTCTCCCTCTCTAACATTTCTCAGGTATTTGTTTAAATAACACCATATAAAAGTTAAAAATATTACAAAATCAAATATGCAGCTTTTCCTTTATGGCTTCAGATTTATTATTTTGTGGAGAAAGGCAGGCCTTCTCCATTTCATAATTATAAAACTATTCTATACTTTCAGAGTTTTTCTATATTTAGATTTTTTAATCTATTGGAATTTTTCTTTGTATGTAGTGCAAGGTAGGGAACCTAATTTATTAATTGATAGTTTCCTAAGTGGATAGCCAATTGGACTGAAGCTTTTTTCTGAATGGTCTCTTCCTCAGTGATTTCAAATGCCACACTTATCATAAATTAATCTGTTTTGGCCTATTCTGTTTCACTGATCTTTTTCTTTATTTCTGCTCCAAAGTCACATTGCTTTTAATTTTTTTTAATATTTATTTATTTATTTATTTGGCTGCGCCAGGTCTTAGTTGTGGCACATGGGATCTTCGCTGCCATGTGCGGGATCTTTAGCTGCGGCATGCAGGATCTTTGTTTTAGCTGTGGCATGCGGGACCTAGTTTCCCTGACCAGGGATCAAACCCAGGCCCCCTGCATTGGGAGCGTGGAGTCTTAACCACTGGACCACCAGGGAAGTCCCTCACATTGCTTTTATTACTGTAGTTTTATAGGACATTTTGATATCTGGTAGGGCACGGACCCCTTATGCATATTCATTTATCAAGAAATTCTTGACTAGTCTCACAATTTTCTCTTTCTGATGAACTTTAGAATCAGATTTCCAATTCCTGATGGAAATTCTACTGGCACTCTGATTGGAATTGCATTACAGTTTTAGATATAAAGAACTGACCCCCTTAAATATTGACTCTTCTTAGGAACATTGTATTCCTCATCTATTCAGATCTTTTATGTCCTTCAGTGAAGTCATATTTTTCTTTGTAGAGAAAAATGCCCATTTTTAAAAATACATTTATTTATTTATTTATGTTTGGCTGCGTTGGGTCTTCATTGCTGCACGTGGGCTTTCTCTAGCTGCAGCGAGCGGGGGCTACTCTTCATTGCGGTGCGCGGGTTTCTCATTGCAGTGGCTTCTCTTGTTGCGGAGCGCAGGCTCTAGGCACGTGGGCTTCAGTAGTTGTGGCACGTGGGCTCAGTAGTTGTGGCGCACGGGCTTAGTTGCTCCATGGCATGTGGGATCTTCCCAGACCAGGGCTTGAACCCGTATCCCCTGCACTGGCAGGTGGATTCTCAACCACTGCACCACCAGGGAAGCCCCTTTTAATTATCTTTGAAGCCAAAATGAACTATATATTAAATCCAACTGATTTAATTGAGCTAATATGAATAAAATGGGTTTTTTAGATGTCGGGATAAACAGAGCCTGGATACTTGGCAAGGGAGCACACTGGTCTTCTGAGCTTTGGGACTCAAAATGGGTCTTGGCCAGCATCAAAAATGGGCATTTTTCTCTGGGACTTCCCTGGTGGCACAGTGGTTAAGATTCCACCTGCCAATGCAGGGGACACGGGTTCGAGCCCTGGTCCGGGAAGATCCCACTTGCCGCAGAGCAACTAAGCCCGTGTGCCACAACTACTGAGCCTGTGCTCTAGAGCCCACGAGCCACAACTACTGAGCCCACGTGTCACAACTACTGAAGCCCCCGCGCCTAGAGCCCGTGCTCCACAAGAGAAGCCAGTGCAATGAGAAGCCTGCGCACCACAATGAAGACCCAACAACGCAGCCAAAAATAAAATTTTTAAAAAATAAGATAAATAAGAAGTGAAACAAAAAGTGAGAAATCATGCTACAACAGCTAAGACTGTCTTTAAATATATTTCTTGTGAAAACCCAAATCAGCATTGGTGGAACTTATAATCTTGCATATTTTAATACACAGCCACATCCTTATACAGACACATCCAAGCATGCAAGACTTTCAGCTTTTCCTCTCTGTGAATCATGCATAACAGATTAGTGTATTTAAATTTTTTATACATGAATGTATCATTAGTTTTCGTACATTTTTCAACTTGAATTTTCTCTGGGTAACAAAGTGCTTTCAGAGATAAAATGTAATATTAACAGAATTTACAGTTATGAATTAAACCTAAAACACAACAATAATCTTCACAGTTAAAGATGTAAGGAAACATTGCGGGACTTAACCAACGCCATAGTCCAGTAAGTACCACAGCCAGATCTTATGAGCAAGAGTTCTCATTTACAGTGCTCAACTTAAAGTTGGTTCAGTCAGAAGTATTTTCTAAGGCTTTACCCAACAACCTACATCGTTGTAAAGGGGAATAAATCCACCAAGAATCTAGTTACCATACGTTCTGAAAATCACTGAGGAATAGCATCAGATATTATATCAGGCGCTGTGTGCAGGCACTGCTTTAGCTCCTTGGATCCCCTGGGAAAGGCATTATTATCACTCCAGTTAAGTCCTATTACCAATCCTTTGCCCCTTCCCTTGTGGGGTCACAGTCTTCCGCAACCAAAGGCGGTGAAGCTGCTGTAACCACCCTTGACTCAGATCTGCATTTGCACCATGTCCAGACTATCTATTGCATCCCTGCACTGTGGTTTCCCTTCTTCCTACTAACTTTCTAATCACATCACTTTACATTTCCACGCCCTCTGAAAATTTCCAAACACCCACTTACTTTTTTTTTTTTTTTTGCGGTACGCGGGCCTCTCACTGTTGTGGCTTCTCCCGTTGCGGAGCACAGGCTCCGGACGCGCAGGCCCAGCGGCCATGGCTCACGGGCCCAGCCGCTCCGCAGCATGTGGGATCCTCCCGGACCGGGGCACAAACCCGTGTCCCCTGCATCGGCAGGTGGACTCTCAACCACTGCGCCACCAGGGAAGCCCACTCACTTACTTTTAAAAAAATCAGTGTGGGAACTCCACCTTGACGCAGAATGAGGTTCACCCCCCGGGATCTCTGCTTCTTGTGCTGCTGGTCTGCAGCCTCTCCCCAGTCCATGGTGTCCTGGAGAACTAGAACACAAACTTAAAAGTATAAATGCATCCGAGAGACCTTCAACTTTGTCTCCATTTTGCTCACTGGAAAGCTTCAAATCTTGCCCCCTGGGAATGGATGTCCAAACATAGAAATCATAGCCTGGATGAAGAATAAGTCAGTTATCTGCTTGAGCCCTGGAGCCAAATGGACACAAAAACTAGAGTGTCAAGAAAAAGTGCTTTTTCAACTTCACCAGCGCCAGTGTTAGAAAACGATTGCCTGATGCCAATATTCCCACCAAGAACACCTGCATTCCCCCTGCATTCCTGCCCTCAGTTTTAGTTTTGTGTTTGGTTGGATCTTTTCCAGGAAAAAGATCTTCCCCATCTGCTCAAGCATGAGAATCTATGTGCAAATAACCCTGCAGAAGCTGATGGGGCAAACTTGAGATTTTTTTGATTACAGGACCCTACAAACTTAAGAGTTTGCATTCTTAGTCATCAAGGAGGAAAGTTTCTTGAAGGACAGTTACTTAATTATAAATGATATAGGTTTCTTTCAATAATATACCTGTTGTTGAATGCTGAATTTTCCTACAAAATAAGGGAATGAGAATTTAAAACTCAAATCTGAACATGTGGCTTCAATTAAGGAGGAAATGATGGAATGCATTTCAATCATTTTACACCCTAGGAATAGCAAGCCTCCATAAGAGATTTTAAAAGCTGCCTGGGAAACCCATGGAGTTCCAGCCTTCCAAGAGACAGAGGGTTCACATAATAGATATCCTTCGTTTAAAAGGTCACTATTGAGAGGAACGCAGTCCTTCTTCTACTTTTAAAGAGTTCCTTTATATAAGATTTATTGTCACAGATAAAAGCTAATAACATTCAAAGATCCCCAGACTTAAATTCATAGAATATTCAGGAAAAGGATTTAAAGGGTGATACTTAGATGTTTTCTTTTATACCTTGGCTTTGATGAACTTTTTTTTTTACTCACATCTTTTGCACAGACTTTTTTTTTTTGGTCTCTGGTATTCAATTCTTTAATGCTTCCTATTAATCTAATGCTATTCAATAAACTTGAGCAAATGTTTTACTTAAAAATAAAAATCAATGTGGAATCAGCATCCGAAGGTAATATGTTGATGCTAAAGATGGAACTAGCCACACTGGATTCAAAAAAAAAGAAAAATAAAAAAGCAGCTTCTAGTTAAATTGAATCTGCATGTAACCCCCTGACAAAATGTGTAAAAGACCAAAGATAAATAATTTTTACTACCTATGTAAATATCTGCTTCCTGTGTATTTTGTTCACTTTTAAGTTCCTATTTATAGATACTATTTTTTAAATATCCATCCTTATTTGCTTCAAAATAATAAGGATGGGCTAGATTAGCAATGGTTGGATGGCTTTGGGGACTGGTTGACTAGAACATGGGGATTTAGTATACTGTACTGCTTGAGTATGGGTAAAATTATCCTTAATTAAAAAGAAAAACTGCAATGGCCAAATTATGGCACAGCCATACAATGAACTATTAAGCAAACATTAAAACATTTTATAAATAAAGAAAAACCCAAACATATATGAAGAAAAGTCAACACGTTGAAAATAATTACTTTCAGCTCTGGGATTAAATGATTTTATTTTTCAGTTTTTTTTAAAATTTAATTTAATTTATTTTATTTTTGGCTGCGTTGGGTCCTTGCTGCTGCACGCAGGCTCTCTCTAGCTGCGGCGAGCGGGGGCCACTCTCCGGTGCGGGCGCGGGCCTCTCATTGCGGTGGCTTCGTTGCGGAGCTCAAGCTCCAGGAGTGCGGGCCTCAGTAGTTGCAGCACATGGGCTCAGTAGTTGTGGCTCGCAGGCTCTAGAGTGCAGGCTCCGTAGTTGTGGCACACAGGCCCAGCCGCTCCGTGGCACGTGGGATCTTCCCGGACCAGGGCTCAAACCCGTGTCCCCCGCATTGGCGGGCGGATTCCTAGCCACTGCGCCACCAGGGAAGCCCTCAGGTTTTTTTTTTAACAACCCTAAACATTTATGATCTGAAAACCAATTTGTTACTGAGCTGCTTCCCATCATCTATTTAAAACTCTTCATCACCTATTTAAGCTTAATGTTTTGAAACTCTCTACTGTCTTGCAATTATGTATTTTTACTGCAAACTCATGGAACAACTGTCGACTGTGATAGGCCAATATATATTTAGGATATATCTGTATGCATTAATAGAAATCACCCATATTTTAGTTTCACAATGCTTGTCTTAATGGGGAAAATGTCTAAAGACTGACAAATTACAGTCTTGAAATAAAATAGTATGCAGTGCTTACAAATGCTATGTAAGGATACTCATTAACCTAGGAGAAAGTTCACAGTATAGGAAAGATTACAAACCAGGATGTAGCAGGAATTCCCTGGCCAACCAGTGGTTAGGACTCCATGTCCCCACCACAGGGGGCATGGGTTCAATCCTTGGTGGGGAACTTGCAAGCCATGAGGTTCGGCCAAAAAAACAAAAACAACAAACCAAAACACCAAAAAAACAACAACCACCAAAAAAACGGATGTATAATTACACCAATTTTGTAAACTCGTAAAAACACAGAAAAGGATATGAGAAAAATGCATCTTTAAATAGTTGCCTAGTGAAAATTATAATTTCAGGTGTTTTTAGCTTGTCTGTTTCCTGAGTTTTTCCCCAGTGAGCACTTTTATACACACTTACCAAACACCCAGACAACACTCTTTTCCCAGGGCCTCCGTGATTATCATGCATCTCCGCATCAGGCACCTGTTTCCATGCCTTAATTCCCCTGATTAGTCTACATCTGAAAGGTCAAATTCAACCTCAAACAAGCCAAGAGAATGCAGGGTTCTTGCTGCCTTTTCTAGTTAACAAATGAGACTGTCTGATTTGTTAGCATCATTACTAAACAGTTATCTTCCTTGTCCTTCTAGGGCGTCTGACATCCAGTCAACCATTCTTATCCCTCAGTTCTCATTCAACTAGTTGTTGAAAGGGCAAGAAATTAACTTTTTCTAAGTACTGATCCCAGAAAAGATGCCTCAACGTGTTTTTTGGGTTTTTTTTTTTTAAAGTAATTGTTTTCTTTTGACAGCTGAAGAGAACATCCACTTGAGGGTTCATTTTGTCATAAAAAAATCATAGAAGGATGCTTAAGGCAAGGATCTAGAAGTACTACATTCCAATTTTCTACAGAAGAGGCAATTTCTTTTAGGTATCAATCTATACAAGAAGTGAAAAAACCTTACCTATTGTGCTTTTTAGAAAATTAATAAACCCCTTTAAACTATTACTAGCAATGAGTTCAGAATAAGAAAATCTTTGTGTCTGTATAAACATTTATCACATTCCTAGGGGTGGACGGTTGGGTAACACGAAATGAACACTGCCAGATGGGTTACAGGGTTAAAATTCACGTTTTTTTCCCCATTGGTTTATTTTTTAATTTTTAAATATTTATCTATTTGGCTGCACCAGGTCTTAGTTGCAGCATGGGGGTTCTCAGTCAAGGCATATGGGATCTTGCTCCCTGACCAGGGATCGAACCTGGGCCCCCTGCATTGGGAACGTGGTCTTAGATCACTGCACCACCAGGGAATTCCCTTTATTTTTTTAGATATCCCTTTAACTGCAACAAATAGCTGCTAGAAATTCTGGTATCAAAAATTTGCATGAAGTACCCATACACACAGCAAGAGAAAATGTTTCAGCTCCATTTAAATTTGTATATCCAAACGGTCTAACAAAACTTAGAAACTACAGGCAAATCTACCTGCATCACTGTTTCAGGTCCTCCAAGAATTTTCCCACTCCCCAAGAGTTACCAAAGCCCTCTTTTGGGTGTCATTTCAACCCAAATCAATGTCCTCTGCGTTTCTTTCTGTAGTTTCACGTTTCACGATGCCACACCTCACCGCTCCCTGTGAGCTCTGTTCACACTGGGCACTCCAGCGGCACACATCCCTTGCAGAGTTCTATGATCCCCTGGGACTCGTCTTTAAGCTTTGGCCAGGCCACACAGCAACGTAGCATGTAGGACCTTAGCACCCCAACTAGGGATTGAACCTGCAGCCCCTGCATTGGAAGCTCAGTTTTAACCACTGGACGGCCAGCGAAGTCCCCCCAGACTAATTTTTAAAGCGTTCTTGCCTCCTACTAATCAAGTCCACAGGCAAAATAACATCAAACGTAGAGTTCTAAACTTCGTTCCAAGGCCTCTCCCTCTTTAGTGGTGACCTTGGCAAGGTGCCATCTCTGGCTCCACTTCTGCATTTGCCAAATCAGCAGTGTCCAGTACCACCTCTAAAGACTATTTAGATGGCAAAACAGGACAAGGACTTGCATGAAAGCGAATCTCGAAAATAATACACAAATACAAACCTGTAAGATCTAGTGCTAGCTTATTCAGTATTTATAAGCTTAGTTCATAGGAAGAGTGAATTACGTATTTATTTTGCTTCAGAGAAAAGGAGACTGATTTCCCATTAAACCAATTTAGTCACAAAAGCATCTTCAAAGTACACTGTTGAAGTATTATAGAAAAAATGAAGTATTCCACTCTTCCAAAATTTTATTAAGACTTTGAAAGAACAAATGTGAAAATTCTTTAAAATGAAATTTAAACCACAACTTAATTCATGTGCTTCAAGAAATTCTTTCATAATTGAGATTTTATTGGTTGTTTTGAGGATCAGTACACAGACATTTCAATTTGTACACAATTCTCAACATACGTACCAAAAACCTAAAAAAATCATGTAGTTGTGATTCTTTTCTCAACAGTTATTCCAGTGACTTTCCAGCTTAAAATTTGGGGGCAAATTTTCCTTCACAGGATATCAAGTACCAATATCTTCAAATATTGATATGCTGTTCCATCGTAAGTCCCACTAATTCACAATTTAATATCATATACACTACATACTCAAATTGTCAATCGTTCACAGCACATTAACAGTTACTAGAAGAACTGGACTACCACGACCAAAGATGTTACAGAGTGCACAAAATTCTGCCCAGGAGAGCCAAGATCAAGGGGTGAGTGGTTTGCTTTAGGAAACAATTCTACCAAAAACGTGGGAAGAGAAGTAATTTAAAGTGTTTAAGACATTAAATGCACAGCTGACTCCAAACTGCCATTAAGTATGCTTTGTATTACAGGATATAAAAGCTACCCCCCATCTGTGGAATGTTAAGCTGACACCCAAGACAATCAAAGCCTCCCATATTCAATATCCCACTATTTTCTGGTTGTACCAAAAAATAAACAACCAGCAAATGATTTCACCTCTTAAAAAAAAGCATTTACACTTAAAAAATGGGATGAGGTGGGATTCCTTCCTTTTTAAAAATGTTTCTAGAGCTACTAAAAAACTTGCATTTACAAAATAGTTGATAAAAATATTCCTCTGGATTGTACAAGAAGGGAGACAGGGACCACTGATAGGACCAGGTGTGTGATATTAATCAGACTTGGCTTCTTTCTCTCCTGCTTCATCAGAAGCTGTGCTCTGCAAAATCAAAGGAAAAACAGTGATCGAACATTTGACTTCTGTGTCAGTGTTATAATGTTAGAGATATTTAGCACTTAATACAGTGTAAGTTTTACTCATTACAACTATTATTAAGTCTTAACAATACATTCAACCCTCATTATTTGTAGATTCTGTATTTATAAATTTACTGACTCACTAAAATTTATTTGTAACCCCTAAATCAATACTCATGTTTCATGTTCCATGGTCATGTACGTGCAGATACACAGCAGCAAAAAATATGAGTCACCTGACACAGACCTTCCCAGCTGAGGCCCTTCTGCCTTGTTTCAGCTGTAACACTGTAAACAAGTGTCTTTTTCACACTCTATTTAGTGCCACACATTTCACATTTTTTTTGTGCTTTTGGCCAACAACGTTGACTAGACAAGTATAGTGTTGTCCAGTACTATGTGCTGTGCAAGAAGGTTGTGACGTGCCACGTGGAGAAGACACACGTTAGACAGCTTCACTGAGGCACGAGTTACGGTGCTGTTTCTGTTGGCCCTGAGTTCAATATTAACTTACCAAAAACATACATTAAACAGACACACATAAAATAAGGTTGTGGTTTGATCTGTTGGATGGAAATGTTGTGATGAGAACATTTTGAGAATTTCCACTATGAGCAACTGTCCAGTACATAGAGCAACCTTATAGAACACAACCATCATGGATACCGAGAATCAACCGTAGTTGATAAAAGGGATCAGAAGGCCTCATTCGCCCCTTATAACTGGATTAGTTAATTTCATCTTACTGTCATACAATATTTGACTTGGGGTTAGATTTAGGAATTTGAGACTGCAGATCGGGGGAGTGAGTAGTTATTACTTTAAAATCTGATCTATAAATATAAAAGTCTAAAAATTAATATTCTATTTATATTTTCTGCTTAGCCAACGTTAAAAAAAAAAGGCTTGGCTTAAGAAGTTATTTACCACAACCTTGCAACACACTTTTTTTTTTTTTAAAGGTAAAACCTCTTTTTCTCAGAGCTTAAAAGGATAAAGATTAAGGACATCAATCTTTTTAATTGCTTAATCTAAGTTACTACTTAATCCTAGATAAGTGGCTTTTAAGAAAAATAAGCCTTCTTTATTAGAAAGTGGGAAAAGTATGACAAACGAAGGGAATCGATTAAAAAAAATTTAAAGCAATATCCAGAATATAAAAACCAAACAAGATTATTAACAGTTCTACAGATGGCAATTTGGAAAAAAAAAAAAAAAAAGACTAGAATATTTGTTTAAAGAAAACTCCTAGGTCATGTTAAAGAAAAATGTGTTCTACCATTTAGTAAATTAAATCTTTTTAAAAACTCACACCAGCAATTAAATTAATGAACCTCATATACAATAAAGATCATGAATCTGAGTTTGAAATTCTGAGTACATTACAATTTCTTGTTCACTCACTTAAAAAAACCCATTTACACATATATTTTCAAATATGATCTAATGCACAAAAATAATCTGTCCATTCACTTGGGACTTACTGTACAAAACTTTGTTCAATATCATAAAGGATAAAGACTGCCTTATCCGCTACATAAAAATATAGTTTATTATCCACTCTTCAGAGTCAAAATGAACAACACACAAACACTTCTGACCTCCTCATTTTTAGTTTCTCCATTTTCTGCAGGTAAGTCTTCTTTAGTCTCTTGGTTAGCCACTTCAGCCTGTTTTCCCTTTGCTCCCCTTTTCCCTTTTGTTTGCACTTTTTTGTCGGAAGATTTATCCTGTGACAGAACAAGAGTATATTTTAAGTATCAACTCTGCACTTACTAACATTTTCTGACTTGCTAGAGAGATTGCATCCACCGCAGTTGCAACGTTAACGCAGTCGTGTGTCACTCTGAGTTACAGGACACACCTTAAGGTCCACCCCCAGTAATCAGGACCACACAGCACACTGAGGAAACCCCTAACAGCACCTGCACACCAAGCGTCATCAAACTTACAACAATTAAACCTAAAGCCTCAGCTACAACCCTTCTCCACTTTCTCAATTACCTGCTATTCTCTAAAGTTCCACGTGAGAGAACAAATGAAGTGAAGAACTGCTGGAGGAATCTCTTCCCCACTGTAACCCTACCCACCCCCAAACTCTTTAAGCAGGAAAAATAATCAGACTGTCAAATAACCACTGTCTTGACAAGATGGTTACCCTAACAGTAAGACCATTCACCTGAGAAAAGCACCATGTTGTTAAGGTCAGACTGACTATCCTACTACAGTTCTGCTAGTCCCTTGATATCATATAATGAGTAGCTAAAAGGATCAATTTTGAGTTTATCGTTTTCATTTAGGTGTTTGAAGAACCTGAAAAGCACAGGTGTTAGTATGATGATAAAAGAGATTCAAAGGTTAAGCCACTTTAAAGTAATATAAAACAGTATTTCTGGACACCATCAACTGGGAAGGCGACACTTAAGTATTTCCTGTAAGTAGAGAATGTAATTAACAGCCGACTTAGATAAGACCAATAGTGACCGATACTTCTATAATGGCATTCCATACATGAATGCATGACAACTACTAGTAATTCAGTATCTTTAGAATAAATAATAAATTACCTAAACAAACATATTTGGGACAACACTGCTACATACATTGCCACCATGAAGCGTGACAATCGTTTCTGTATTTAAAAACGATTCTTTTATAATCTGATTTCTTTAGATTTCTCATTAATAACCATTATCACAGTAACATAAAAATGTAAAACCTGAAACGTGAAAACAGAATTATTCAATAGCCTGGACTGAAATAATACCATTTTAACTATTAACAGCTGGAAAATGACACAAAACAAAATAAATCAATACGTCTGTAGTATGGTAATCAATACATCAAAAGCTTTACCTTCTGTTTAAGGCTTTAAAACGATTCGGTTAGGAAGACAAAGATATATTACTGAAACTAAAAGGGGAAAAATGCTCCTCCCCTCTCCCCATCATTTTTCCTTTGGGACAACTGAACTGACAGGTTTGTTTCTCAAGGAACACTGCCGTGAAAACTTACCTGTTGATTATATCTGACGTCCCAAACCCAAGTGGAGGTAAAATTTGAACTTTTTTCATTAAAAAACTATTATAGGGCAAATCAAAATACAGACGCAGGTAAATAAAGAAAGAAAAATTTGGGCTTCCTTGGCGGCACAGTGGTTAAGAATCCGCCTGCCAATGCAGGGGACATGGGTTTGAGCCCTGGTCCGGGAAGATCCCACATGCCGCGGAGCAACTAAGCCCACATGCCACAAATACTGAGCCTGTGCCCTAGAGCCCGTGAGCCGCAACTACTGAGCCCGCGTGCTGCAACTACTGAAGCCCGTGCTCCTAGAGCCCGTGCTCTGCAACAAGAGAAGCCGTTGCAATGAGAAGCCCGCACACTGCAACGAAGAGTACTCCCCGCTCGCCACAACTAGAGAAAGCCTGCACGCAGCAACGAAGACCCAAGACTGCCAATAAAAATAAAATAATTTTTAAAAAAAATTAAAGAAAATTTTAAGAGAAAACAGGCATGGTACTCCAGCCAATCAGTTTATTTTTAAAAGCAAATAATAAAACGTGTAATAA
This sequence comes from Mesoplodon densirostris, assembly GCF_025265405.1. Classification (NCBI taxonomy): domain Eukaryota; kingdom Metazoa; phylum Chordata; class Mammalia; order Artiodactyla; family Ziphiidae; genus Mesoplodon; species Mesoplodon densirostris. Next base: position 6,166,987 of record NC_082665.1, on the reverse strand, counting down.
TTAACAGTACACTGTTCAAGCAGACTTTTTGCAACCAGAGCCACTATTTTCCCCGCCTACTCGTATTTCTCGTACAGAAGTGCCCCATTGTTTTCTGGTGTAAGAAACTTCAAGTTGACATACTACGCCTACACCGTCCTTGAACCCTCCTAAAAAGGATCACAAAACAGAACTTTCTATTGGAAAAACGTTAAGATGTTTACACTCAGCTCTGTACAATGTTTAAAGAAAGAAATGAAAGAAATCTTTGATTATGCAGTGTGTACCTTTCACCTTCACTTGTAGGAAAGGGGTAATGACGATAAGGATTTTGGGGAGAGGAGACTTCTAATAGCAAACGCCCACTTAAGTTTTGAGTACACAGAAATTAATCACACCATGAATTTCCCCTGAAGAACAAGGAAGAGCTTTACAGAGGGCGGTATCAAGGCTAAATCTAAACCAAAGTTACAAATAACATGCACACATTTAGCTTTTCCAACTTAAAGTTTCCAAAGCTACATATATATATTCAACAACTACCCAAAGACCGGCAATGTGAATAAAGCAATCACGAATCTATTCTAGAGCAGCAACCATTATACTATTTACGATAAAATAACTTAGTGAACTCCTATACATATAATGGTATATAAAATACTTTTAGAAGACTGTTAATCATGTTTTCAGAGAACACAGCTCTTGATCTACCCCTGGACATAAGATATGTCCCTCTGCCTTGCCTCGAGCACCTTATATGCAAAAACTTACACATTCCCCATCTCCTGGCCTCAGTCCTAGCCTTGCTGATATTGTCAAAAGAGGAAGTACAAGCATGCAACCAACAGAGGATCCCTAACCAAAACATACACAACACAAATAGTGGATTTCCCTGGTAAGCGAAAGTTATTCTCCAATATTTTTAGCCGTCTTAAGCTTCCCAAATTCTGCAGCAGCATTAAGGTGATACATTATGTTCCCGTAAACCGGGAGGATGACTACATCTACTGTATTTCACCCAAACCAGAAAAAGCATTGTTTACTGAAATTACTATAACATAAAATTAAAGTGATAAATAAGGTAACACTACGACTTTTTAGGAGACTATGACATCAAACTGTAGTTGATTTCGAGATACTCAAAGTCAAGACCTCAGCTGCTGGCAATGCGCGTTAGGTAGCACTGCAGCATTTCGAAGACACCACGATCTCTTAAGGTGAGTGTGAAACCTACCTTTCCTGCCGCCTTTTTTGGCTTCGTTTCCACTTTTGCAGGAGCCGGTTTCTGAAAGGCAAGGATAGCACTGAGTCTCCTCCCTGGGTACGATCCCACGGAAAAGAAAGGTCAAGGGGCTCGCTTTACTTACAGCTGACAACCTCGCCGATCTCCTCTTGGGCTGTGGGAGAAAAAAAGGGAAAATGAGCAAGGAATGCGGGGTGCGGTGCAAACCGAAACCACCCCCGGGAGAGGAGCGGGGTCTTACCTCCTCCTTCGCCGCCCCCTCGGCGGAGCTGACCTGCGGGAGAAAGCAGACGGCGAGTGGACGCAGCCCGCAAACAAAAGTGCCCGCGCATCCCTCGCCCGCCCGCCCGCGAGAACAATGCCCGGCCGCGTGACGTCAGCGGCTTCCCGCCGCCGCGTTCGAATCTCCCACCCTGCTCCTCGGGCCGCCGAACGTTCCAGAACGGCGCGCCCGGAGCCGCCGAGCGCCCGCCCGCCGTAGGTCCGGGCGCCTCCCGGGCCCAGCGCTGCCGAGAGCGCGGCGGGCCTGGGCCTCGCGGGGCGCCGGGGCCGGCCGGCCGGCGGAGGGGGGTGTGTGCGGGCCGCGGCCGCCGCTCACCTTCCTCTTGGGCATCGTGGCGGCGGGGCGGGCGCGTGCCGGGTGCCTGCGGGCCGCGGCGCGCCGAGAGCCTTAACGAAGCTGGGCTGCCTGGCCGCTACCGCTCCTCCCGCCGCCCGAGCTGCTGGGACCCGCGGCGGGGGCGGTGGGAGAACCGGATGGAACCGGATTGGGAGCCCGCCCCCTCCTCCCCCCGCATTCCCCAGCCGCGGGCTCCCCCTCCCCGTCGGCCGGGCCGCCCCCCGCCCCCGCCCATTGGCTACGGGGCCCACCGCGCCGCGGTCCGGGCCCCGAATAGGTGAGGCGGGCCGTCACTCGACCACTGCGCCCCGCCCCCGCTCTCGGCGCCCCTACCCGCCCGCCGTCTCGCAGGGCCCCAGACCCAGGCGAGGGGGCGGGGCCCCACAGGCAGCTCTCGCCTCACGGTAGTTTGTTTGAAGCTGAGCTGCAAAGTGCGGTCTGCGCGCCGATTGGCGGAGGCCCGCCACGTGGTCGCCGGGTGAGGCCGCTCACCACCCTGGTGCATACCTGAGCGCGCGTCAGCGCCCTGAAAACCCCAGGATACGGTCTCTCCCCTCTAGGGTCAATTGGATCTCACAGACTGGGAAGGGAGAGACAACAGGTTCAAGTACGAACCAATTTCTCCCACCTCAGTCAGTAAGAAAGGCTATCTAATAGGTCTCCCGTCTCGCTGGCCTCCGGGAAGTGGGTCCTAGTGCGCAGGAGCGGGAAGGGAGGCCGTGGGAAGGAAAGTCGGCGCGGGCACGCGCGGGGCTCCACAGCGCAGGCGCGGGTCTTTGCGAAGGACATTTAATTGCGGCCCGGCTATCATACAAGGTTGCTCGCGGTCGGGCCTTTCTGTAGCTTTTTAAAAGTCATTCGTCCATTGGGGGGCCGGGGGTGCAGGCGGTTTGTCTCAGGAGCATAGTGGGCGTCTGAGTCCCGGCCCCCACCGGCCCTAGGACGCGGGCCCACTCTCAGACCCCCGGCCGGCTGATCTACTCCTGCGCAGAAGTGAAACAGGAAGCACGCCTATCCGGCTCCTGCCTGTTTTTTAACCACGTGGCTCACCTAAGCACCTTTCTGAGGTGGAAAGAGCTTAAGGCTGGGGTGTCTGAGCTGGGAACCCCGGAACCTGTGAGGTCATATGTTAACCCAGTTTCTTTAATGAATAAGAAAATTATGTTTAGAAGGACTGATTCAGTTGGGTTGATGCAGAAAAATTTTTAATCGGAAAATTGCCAGCTGGAATTCATGGAGAAGAAGAAACACTGGAGTACTTTGAGTCCGAAAATTTGGAAACAGACTAAATGTCCACCATTTGAAAGGCCCGGAGAAACTATGACACCTTCACCTTCACGTAGTAGATTAATGAGCTACGTATTCTAGTCATTCGAAAAAGAATGAGGCCGCTCCACGGAAGAAGTGAATTTTGAAAACCACTAGTCAGACTCTGACTCCTGATCAGTAACTCTAGTGCCTTCCCTTCTCATTCAAGAAATTATTGAACTTCCCTAGTGGTCCAGTGGTTAAGACGCTGCGCTTCCACTGCAGGGGCCGCGGGTTCCTGGTGGGGGGTCTACGATCCTGCATGCTGCGCTGCGCCGCCAAAAAAAAAAATGAAAATAAAATCTCAAGTCCTTAAAGTGGCTTATATACTCCCCTGCCATCTGGCCCACTTCAAAAGGTTTTCACCGCTGCTTCCCTCGGTTCACCTTCCCAGCCTCAAGTAGGCGGGCAGTCCTGCTTCAGGACTTGCCATCTGCTGCTCCCTCTGCCTGGACTGCTTCATGCACTGCGTCAGACCAGTGCTGCTCTATTCCTCATCCCCTTTGGATCTTTGCACAGATGTCGCCGTCTCATTGAGGCCTTTCTTGACCTTTCAGTTTAGGATTGCAACTCCCCATCTCCAGTTATCTGCACAGCATCTATTGAGACTAAATGGCTATATTAAGTATAAAGTTATACGTTCATTGTCTATTTCAGGAAGAAGCACAAGGACGTGGTGCCAGTGGTTGCCTTTGGGAAGAACAATTGGGAGTAAGGTAAGATGGAAGTTTATCCTTTTCTCTCTCTCTCTCTCTCTCTTTTTTTTTTTTTTGCTGAGAACACTAGTTTTTTTCTTTTCTCCTTCTTGAGATCCATTCTGGCAATCCTGTCCCTCTCTAATATAATCTCCCCTTTTTCTGTTTCTTCCTTTCACATCACCTTGCATATTTCCTTTATGGCTCTGATCACATTCTGTAATTGCTTGTGTTTAGTTATTTGTTGCCTGTCTCCCTCACAGGAGTATGAGTTCCCTGAGGGTAGGAACCCTGTTCATCTTGACACCACTTCGTTCCCAGAAACTATTACATGTTTGTTGAATTAGTAGTTTTTTTAGATTGAAGTATAGTCGATTTACAGTGTTGTGTTAGTTTCAGGTGTACAGCACAGTGATTCATTTATACATATGCATATATTCTTTTTCAGATGCTTTTCCCATATAGGTTATTTTTCTTTATTTTTCCCCTCTCCTATTTGCATTAAAAAATGATAGCATCAGAGAGTCCAAGTTTGTGGCACAAACATGTAGTGAGCACCTTCCCTGTGCCAGTCATTGTGATAGGCCCTGGGGTAGAGAGACTGAAGGCAGGACACTGTTCCCAAGGACTTGGGGTGGTAGTTTAGTGGAGAGAATAAAGTACACAAATTGGCCTGGCCTAGTAAGGGAAAGGGGAAGCCAGAGGAAGAGGGACAGCACATCTCAAGGCGTGCAGACTTAACAGAACGTGACGGCCGTCCAGAGTCCTCAGAATGGCATGGATGGGCCCATCGACGGTGGAAAGTGAAGATTAAAGAAAAGAGGCAGAAAAAAGGGCAGCCTGCAGAAAGCATTTGATGCCAGGCTAAGGGGTTTGGCCATTATCCAAGGAGTGGGAGACATTGAAAAGTTTGGGTTTTTTTTTGTTGTTGTTGTTTTGTTTTGTTTTCTGCGTGCAGTTTGCAGGGTCTTAGTTCCCTGACCAGGGACTGAACCCGGGCCCTCAGCAGTGAGAGTTCGGAGTCCTCACCGCTGGACCTCCAGGGAATCCCGTACGGTCTTAATCAAGGGATGATGTGCTGAGATGTCAACCTCATGAAGATCTTTCTCCCATGAGAACTGAAGATGCACTAGGCCAGAGGAGAGAGACTTGTGGCCTACAGATGTTTGCTTTGGTCGGGATTTTTTTAAAGTTGCCAAAACAAGCACGTGGAGCAACCGAGAACACAGTAGGAAAACTGTTAGTATCTTTTAAAAGCTAAACAGTTACTCCATGACTCAGTAATGCCACTCCTAGAAACATACCCAACAAAAAAGCTTACGTCTGTTCACAAGAAGACATGAAATAGAATATTCATATCTGAACTATTTTATAGGCCTAAACTGGCAGCAACTTAAATGCCCACCAACAGGAGAATGGATGAATAATGGAAAAGTATGATCAATAAGAAACAGCTGTCTGCAACTCCACACAAGAGGTGGATGAATCTCACAAGCACAATGTTGAGAGAAAGATGCCAGACCACAGTACTTGTGATCCTGTTTGTACACTGTACTAAGGCAGGCACAACGAATCTAGTCTGTCTGAAGTCAGGATAGTAGTTGGGGTAGGTGGGGGGGTAGTGACTGGAACAGAGCAGCGGAGGGCTTTAGGGAGCTGGCCATCTTCCAGTTCTTTTTTTTTTTTTTTGCGGTACGTGGGCCTCTCACTGCTGTGGCCTCTCCCGTTGCAGAGCACAGGCTCCGGACATGCAGACTCAGCGGCCATGGCTCACGGGCCCAGCCACTCCGCGACATGTGAGATCTTCCCGGACCGGGGCCCGAACCCGTTTTCCCTGCATCAGCAGGCGGGCGGGCTCTCAACCACTGCGACACCAGGGAAGCCCTCGGCAATCATTTTGCACTTGGAATTTTGAGCCACATAAATATTTCTTCCAAAAATAAACAGAAATATAAAAGGTGGCATCTATAATTATGCACGCTCACACACAAGCATCTCAAACTAAAATGCCTTTGGAGGCTCGGCAGAAGACACAGGTGAGAAAAATCAGCAGCACTGGGACCCTGGCACTCTGGAGAAAGGAAGCCTCCTTGCAAGTTATAAGGTCAAGTGCAGCCTGTGGAATGCACACACAATGGAGGCCAGGAGAAGCTGAAGAGCTCAATTTGTATGTGAAATCATCTGATTTTGACATGTTGCCAAAAAAGTCTTTAAAACTTTACTGGTGATATCTAGCCAGAAATGTATACATAAGTGCACAGCTCGATGAATATTCACAAGGCGAACACAACAGTACAAGTAACATCCGGATCAAGAAATGGAAGATGGGGCTTCCCTGGTGGCGCAGCGGTTGAGAGTCCGCCTGCCGATGCAGGGGACACGGGTTCGTGCCCCGGTCTGGGAAGATCCCACATGCCGCGGAGTGGCTGGGCCCGTGAGCCATGGCCGCTGAGCCTGTGCGTCCGGAGCCTGTGCTCCACAACGGGAGAGGCCACAACAATGAGAGGCCTGCGTACCGCAAAAAAAAAAAAGAAAAAAAAAAGAAATCCCCAAGAACCTTCAGGACCTTTGTATACATTCACAGAGGTATGCTTACCACCACTCCACCCCTGGGTCCACGTGTCCCACTTTGGAAAATCGTGCGTTGATTCAGGCTGGTCGATGAGGAGGTGCTTGCAGGAATTTTAGTTTATTTTATTCATTTATTTATTTTGGCTGTGCCGTGCAGCATACAGGATCTTAGTTCCCTAACCAGGAATGAACCTGTGCCTGCTGCAGTGGAAGCATGGAGTCCTAACCACTGGACCACCAGGGAAGTCTCTCTCTTTTTTTTTTCCCAAGGGATTTTAAAAAAAAGAATTACAGGCATAATGTAGGGCAGAATAGGTGGTGATAGACAAAGTTAAACAGTTTGCCTACCCCGTGCCAGGTGCTGTCCTAGACCTAGCGATATAGTGGTGAACACAAGAGTCAAGTTGCCTGTCCTCATGAGGCTTCCATTCTAGTGGGAGTAAAAATAAAAAAGGTAATGAGATTCTTTCACAGGGTGACAGTGCCTTGAAGGAAGAAAACTCTCACAATATAGAATGTGCTGCAGGCATGCCGAATGTGGCTAGTAGATGGGATAGTCAGGAGGGGTCTCTGGGGAGAGAAGTGAAGGGTAAGATGACCTGGCCTCTGGGGGATCTGAGGGAGAAGCCTCTGGACAGAGGAGACAGCTCGTACAAAGGTCCTGAGGTAGGACTGACCTTGGCGAGTTGGAAGGAGGGAAACATGTTGTAGTTAGAGAAGAAAGCAGTGGCCAGGATGTGAGGGCAGTGGCGGAGCTATGAAGGGGACTTATGTCACTGATCTGGACTCCAAGTAGAGGTCAGGCTGAGAGGTTGGGATGTGAAGTCCGGTTGCTGGGAGGAGGCATGGGAGACCAGAGGAGACCTTTAATGTTGTCTAGGCAACAAATGACTAAGATGTTGGCTGTGGGGATGGAGATCAGTGGAGGGAGGGATTTGGGATGTGTTTTTTTTGTTTGTTTTCTTTAATTAGCAGTAATCTTTTTTTTTTTTTTTTTTTGCGGTACACTGTTGTGGCCTCTCACTGTTGTGGCCTCTCCGGTTGCAGAGCACAGGCTCCAGACGTGCAGGCTCAGCGGCCATGGCTCATGGGCCCAGCCGCTCCACGGCATGTGGGATCTTCCCGGACGAGGGCACGAACCCATGTCCCCTGAATCGGCAGGCGGACTCTCAACCACTGCGCCACCAGGGAAGCCCTGGGATGTGTTTTGGTGGAGATAACTGACAGGATTCTTCAGTGGATTGGGTGGGAGGGAGAGGAGAGAGAGTTTTGGCTAGGGGTAGTAGAAGCCCAAGTCAGCATAAACAATAAAGATGGATTATCTCCCACGACAGAGTGTTCCAGACTGGGGGATTCAGCGGCTTACTGTATTATCACAGTCTCAGGTTCTTTTCTGCCTTTTGCTGTGCTTCTGACTGCTATAGACTCCTTCTTCTGAGTTGGCTTCATCCTCAGTCTGGAAGTGCAATTCCAGATGTCACATCCAGATTTATAGCATCCAGGCAAAGCGTGTCTCTTTTCCCAGAAGCCCTCACTCGATTGCCTTTACTTACTGGTCAGAACTGGGTCACATGCAAGGGGGGATAGGATACTCTTAGAGCAAATCAAGTCCACCCCTGGAGTCGGGGTTAGGGCCAGAAGTAGAGGGTGTGGATGCCTGAACAAAATAAGGGCCCTGTGAGGAAGGACAAAGAGGGGAATGGGCTGCTCATCATCTGTGTCCAGTAGGCTGTGTGGATGGGGAGACACTCACCAGGTTGGAGACACAGGAGGCTTGAGGGGAAGCAGGTGGGTTTGGTGTTGACACATTGAGTTTGAAGTGCTTAGGGAATGTCCAGTGTTCAGCAGGCAGTTGGATCTACAGGTCTGGAGCTTTGGGGAAGGACACAGCTGAAAGAAGTGATGTGCTGTGAGGGCTGAGACCACAGGGATGTGGATAGTCACATAGGGATTGGAAAATGTCTACCACACTGACGACTAAGGATGTCACCAACTGTCCTGATGGAGCAGTTTCAGTGAGTGGTAGGGAGGGAACCAGACTTAAGTTAAAGAGGGTAGAAAGGAAGAAGTGGGAAGAGTTCCACACCCTACTGCGCTGTGCTGAATTGTACTGTATCCCAAGAAGCCCAGTGTCTGGGCCAGTTTGTCCATGTGGTGAAGATGGAAGATAAACTAGGACAGGTGTGAGCCTGTGAGCAAAAGGTGCGAAGGGAGATGATGGTCAGAGCACTTGAATGCCTGTTGTTCACTACTCTGCTGGATATCCAAGTTGCTGCAGAAAGATGAGATGCAAAGGATGCAGATGAAAGCAAAGATACAGGCCCTGATACAGGAGCTCTCAAGGACCACTATGCTCCATGAGTTGGCCAGAAATGCCCCAACACAAACAAAGAGCCCAAAGATGACCAATAGACATAGAACTTACCATGCAGTGTATATTTCTAGCCTGCTTGCAAACTTTATGGATACATGACTATATAAATACTTGTTATTAGATAAGATCACTGGAATTATTGTTATAAGCTTTCCCTTCCACCAGTCCATAGTATCGATTGTTATTTTAGAAAGAACACTAAGAAAAAAATTGGAAACTGGAAAGTGGCCACATTATTCTTTCCTGCTCCCTAGATGAGTTTGGCTTTCCAACTGTGAAAAGGAAATGTCTTAATCTGTTCGGGCTGCTATAACAAAAATGCCATAGACTGGATGGCTTATAAACAACAGAAGTATATTTCTCACCATTCTGGAGGCTAGAAAGTTCAAGATCAAGGTGATGGCAGATTCATTGTCTGGTGAGAACCCACCTCCTGGTTCATAGATTGCTGTCTTGAGCTGTGTCCTCAAGTGGCAGGAGGGGGAAGGCAGCTCTCTGGGGTCTCATTTATAAGGGCACTAATCCTATTCATGAGGGCTCCACCCCCATGACCTAATCACCCCAAGGCCCCACCTCCTAACACCATCACATTAAGGTTTAGCTTTCAACTTGAATTTTGGAGGAACACAAATATTCCATCTATAGCAGGAACACTCCCTGCATGTCTTCCAGATTGCTCAGCTTCTGTGGCTTCAAAAAAGAATCACCCCTTCACATGGGCAGCCACTCTGTAATCTTTGAGGCTTGAGCAGAGAGAGTGTACTCCATCGTTAAGGGGCACTTGTTCTACCCAACTCTTGAAATCACATGAAAGTGTTCAAGGTTTCCCTGGCTTGTGTGAACTCTAAAAACAGAGGCAAAAAAATAATAATAAATTAATTAAATAAAATAAAAGCAGAGGCAATGGTGTAGGTGTGTTCAGCTGACATGGTTTGAGGGTTGCCCCATTCATAAACCTACAGGAGGAAGCTGTCTCAAATTTGGTGAGATGTTGCCCCGCATCTGTGGTTTGGAGTGTTGGCTAGAATAACAATTAAAAGCGGAAAAAAAAATGTTTTCTTAATTCTAGTTTTACATTTTTTAGATAATAGTAATAAAAGATTTCTTTCTGAATCCTTTCTTAGATTGTAACTGACACAGTGTAATTGTTGAAGAACTCCCTTTGGTGTAATTTTCATTAAGGAAAAAATGGGAAGAAAGGGATCAGAATGTGACATTTCATTACAGTTAAATGATATAGAATGTGATTCCCATCTGAATGACCTCTCATTTTCCTTTCCATTCAGAGAATAATTAGCAAAAATAGACGAGTCTTAGATATCTTTTCCTGCCTTTTGAGCCCAGGTGTAATCCAGTTTAATTATCTGACTTATGGTCTTTACTTCACATCATTTGGCATAATTTTTCTGTTGCTTGTATTGATCATATTTGCACGTCGTACAATGCTCTTTGCTCCTTTCAGTGCTACTAGGCTATGTGATCAGCTCAGCCTACCACGTTGTGTACGAAATACCATAAATTTAGGTACGATCTAAAAAGAGCTTTTCTGTTACCAAAAGTTACCTGTCCTGTCATCTGGACCAGCAAAGTTATTCTTGCCATTAACAGCCCTAAGTGGGGTGAGTGATCTCAGACTTGTAGATTCACTGAATCTACTTATGTGCTTGTCTTGTATACAAGACATGGTGAAACTTGATGTGGAACCTTCCACCTCTCTCACCTCTGAGCCAACCTAAGGGAAAAGAGAATTGCCTCTTCCGGTGTAGTGCTAGTGACTTCACAGTTGGTGGGAGGGCATCAGAAAGTTGTATTTTTCTCTTTTTCTTTTGGAAATTTCTAACAGAGACCCATTAATCAATCTAGTGTATTTTTCCAGGGGTGTGAGATGAAAAGAAGAAAGTATATGAAGTCCTTCGTTAGTTCTTACATGCTCAAGCTGCACACTAGATCAGGCCCCTTTGTATTTAATAGCATCCTGTACTACATTTTTAAAGTTGAAGTATAGTTGATTTACAAGGTTGTGTTAGTTTCAGGTATACAGTAAGGTGACTCAGTTATTTATATATATATATCTTCTTTTCTCTTATAGGTTGTTACAAAATATTGCGTATGGTTCCCTGTGCTATACAGTAGGTCCTGTTAGTTATCTATTTTATATATAGTAGTGTATAAATGTTAATCCCAAACTCCTAATTTATCCCTCCCTTCTCATACTACATTAAAAAAATTTATTTATTTGGTTGCACAGGGTCTTAGTTGCGGCAGGCGGGCTCCTTAGTTGTGGCTGGTGGGCTCCTTAGTTGCAGCACGTGGGCTCCTTAGTTTGTGGCATGCAAACTCTTTGTTTTGGCATGCGTGTGGGATCTAGTTCCCTGACCAGGGGTCGAACCAGGGCCCCCTTCGTTGGGAGCACAGAGTCTTATCCACTGCGCCACTGGGGAAGTCCCCCTCCTCGTATGACATTTTTGAAAAAAAATTTTAAAGGGTGCACATAACATTATTATTTCATCCATAACCCTATTATATTTTATTTTATTTCTTTATTTTATCTTATTTTATTTTATTTATTTTAAAGGACCACTCTGACTGCTTTGGGTCTTAGGGGCTCAAGGGCAGAAGCAGGGAGACCAGTTTAGAGGTCTTTTATTTATTTATTTACTTATTTAATTTTTTTGGCTTGGGGGATCCTAGTTCCCCAACCAGGGATCGAACCTGCGCCCTCGGCAGGGAAAGCACAGAGTCCTAACCACTGGACCACCAGGGAATTCCCACCCTCTTTTATTTTATGTTATTTACTAACAATCTAATGAGTACCCATAAACCTGTCATCCAACCTTGGAACTAAGACAGAGGCAGTTGCTTAGATAAATCTGTGTGTACCTTCTAAAAACTTGTATGCTGGCAATTATTGACAGTACTTACAGTTATTTGTTTAGTTAAGCCCCAGGAGAACAAGGACTGAGGACATTTGGTTCATCAACATATTATACCCTGCAGGGCTTCCCTGGTGGCACAGTGGTTAAGAGTCCGCCTGACAAGGCAGGGGACATGGGTTCGAGCCCTGGTCCGCAAAGATCCCACATGCTGCGGAGCAACTAAGCCCGTGTGCCACAACTATTGAGCCCATGCGCCTAGAGCCCGTGCTGCACAACAAGAGAGGCCATCGCAATGAGAAGCCCGTGCACCGCAACGAAGAGTAGCCCCCGCTCATCACAACTAGAAAGCCTGCGTGCAGCAATGAAGACCCATCGCAGCCAAAAATAAAAAAAATAAATTTATTAAAAATAAATAAATATTCTATTTAAAAATATTATATCCTGCAGTTAGTAAAGTGTCTGACAGACAGAAGCCTTTAATCCCTTTAAATTAAACATTTTTTACTCTTTAAAAATTAAAAAAAAATTTTACTTGTGGTAAAAACCCACTGCATAAAACTCACCTGCCTTAAGTGTAAAATTCAATGATTCTTAGTAAATCTACACAGTTGTGCAATCATCCCCACAATCCAGTTTTAGAACATGTAAGTCACCTGGAAAAAAATCCCTGCTCTCCTTTCTCAGCCAATTTTGATCACATCCTCAGCCCCAGACAGATTAACTTCCTGTTACTGTAGTTTAAAATCTACTCCTCAAAAGACACCTCTAAAAGAATGAAACGATAAACTACAGACTGAGAAAATATTTGTAAAGGATATACCAGAGAGAGGACTTGTGTCCAGAATGAACTCAAAACTCTATACTAAGAAAATAACTCAGTAAAAAAGGGGGCAAAAGATTTGAACAGATACTTCATCAAGGAAGATATAAGAATGACAAATAGGCATGTGAAAACCTGCTCAATATCAGTAGTCACTAGGGAAATGCAAATATAGCAAAAAACTATAGTGAGATACGACTACACACCTATTAGAATGACTAAGATTTAAAAGACTGACCACGCGAGTATTGGCGAGAATGTAGAGGAACTGGACTCGAATTCTTCCAAAATGTTAATGTAATAAAAGACAAAGCAAGGCTATGGAAATGGTCCAGATTAAAGGAGGCCAAAGAGACATGTTAATTAAATGCAATGCCTGACCCTGGGCTAGATCTTGTAATGGAGGGAAAACGTTACAAAGGACATTATTCAGTCAACTGACCAAACTGGAACGAACACAAATGGCAGATTAAAGTATTGTATCAATGTCAACTTCACTGAGGTTGATGAATGTACTGTGATTATATAAGGGAATATTCTTAGTGATATTTTGAAAGAGGTAAAGCAAATGGGCTAAAATGTTAAAGTAGGTGAATATAAAAAAAGGGTACTGGCTGTTGTTGATACCATTTATATTTTTTGTAATTTTTCTCAGTTTGAAATTATTTTAGAATATTTTTTTAAAAAGAAGAACCTAGGTGTAAGACAGGAATAAAGACACAGACCTACTAGAGAATGGACTTGAGGATATGGGGAGGGGGAAGGGTAAGCTGTGACAAAGTGAAAGAGCGGCATGGACATATATACACTACCAAACGTAAGGTAGATAGCTAGTGGGAAGCAGCCGCATAGCACAGGGAGATCAGCTCGGTGCTTTGTGACTGCCTGGAGGGGTGGGATAGAGACACAAAAGGGAGGGGATATGGAAACATATGTATATGTATAACTGATTAAATTTGTTATAAAGCAAAAAAAAAAAAAAAAAAAAAAAAAAAAGCATCCCCGAAAGTAAATACTCAGAGATAAAAAAAAAAAAAAAAGGAAAAGCTCATAACAGTTTTATTTAGGGATAAATTTCTGGACATAGTAAAAGCCTGTGAAAATTTGAGGTCTAAATGAAATTTATTGCACTAGTAACAATAAGAAGATTAATTTTTAACCTGTTGAATTTTGCATATTCAGAAGGGCTTAGCATAACAAAGAGACAAAAATAAAAACATTTTAAAGGTTATTTGGCTGTAGCAATATTTTTCTTAAATTGAGGTGAAATCAACATGACATGAATTAACCATTTTAAAGCATACAGTCCAGTGGCATTTAGTACATTCACAATGTTGTTCGACCACCACCTAGCAATAACCTTGCTGCTTTTAAAGATATTTAACATTTGCATTTAAAAATTTTGCAGAAATGCTTTTTTAAAACTTGTTAAACAAGTTTAACAAGTTTTAAAAACAACAAAATAGGTTGAATTACAATCTGTGATACTTTCCTCTCTGATTACTTCCTCACACACATACACACCACACACACACAAGAATGCTTGAATATTCAACTACGCTAAAATGCAGTTTTCCAAGACATCCTAATACTTCATTCGTTAGCTATCTTGGACCTAAAACTGGCTGCCAACATATAGACATGTCCAGTCCTCCGACAGCCACTGAGCAATATGCTGGCTATAAAATTTGTGCAAGTGAGGTATCTACCTGCACTTAGTTTGTGACAGCCAGTTACTGAAATAAACACCGCAGATTTTACCTAAGTTACTCTGAATATTGATGTACCCCTAGTTCCCGGTGGAAAGACTGTCAGTCTGTTCTTTGATTCAACCTGGTATGTGATCATCATCATCGTTTTCATTTAGTAAAACCAAGCGGGCAAAGCTAAGAAGAGGTAAATTCAGTTCCTGCTAAATTGTTCCTTCTCTTTGTCCCCTCTGTTTTTCCTGTTTTGGGAATAGTTGAGGCAATCTCATTTTCACTTTGCATTTCAGTGTTGCCTTCTGGGTGTGCCTGTCTTGAGAAGCCTCTGCCTCAGGTGGGACACCCTCAGTCACTGGCCCTAAATCGCTCAGTTCTGGGTGCGTCTCTGGTCCCTGCTGACACTCCTCTGAGTCTCTGACGGAGAGTTGGTCTCTATTAGAGTACTCATTTCTCCAGTCTCAGTCGTGATTGGTTTAAAATCAACATAAAAGTCACTGATATAGGGCTTGCTAAACACATTCTCTGAAGTCCTATGAAGAGGAATTGTATTATGTTAGAGGTTCCAAGACCTGTTTGTTCTGAACAAGAAGTGGTCTGATGAAAACGCCCCATGGTGTTAGTATTTTCTGCCAGTCTTGCTCTGGACTGAAATCCATTTGGGACATTATCACAATCTTTATTTTCTATGGGACGGATACTTTTCTCTTTTTAACTTGACGGCCTAGTGTGGTACTCGGATGGTGTTGGCAGCCTTTAATTGTTAGTGCTCTTCTTAAGAGCTGCCCAGATGGAGCAATAGGAGAGAGCTGAGTTGTTCACACTGGCCAGGTACTGCTGGTCCTCTCCTACCTGTTGTACAGTCAAGGACCTTCTCCAGGGTTTTCTGTCAAATTCTCGTCTCACCAGGAATTGGTGATCCTCCTCCTGGGGGGATGTGGCACTGGGATGGGGTGTGGTACGGGTGGGGAGCAGGCGATGCTCTCCTCTTCCGCCTGAAAAGCAGAGACTGGGGGCCGGGAGATGGAGGCCGGAGGATCTGCCATCACTTTTCACGAGGTGGTTTCTACTTCCAGTCCTTCCAAACCTTTAGTGGGTAGAGGAGCTAGTAGCCAGGCTGCCTTGGATGGTCCAGCTGGAGGGGAAGGTTATGGAGGAGAAGCAGGCTCCAAGCCTGTCTTTTGTTTTGGTCAGTTCAGCATCACCTACCGGCCAAGAAACCTCTCCATGGAAATAATTCCCTCTACCGCTATCGAATAGTTTCGCTTCGCATGTTTTCTTTAATCAGAAATTTGGAGAACCACAGCTCCTCGATTTATTCTCATCGGGAATTAGTTCTCAGACTCCAACCAGGGCAGAAGAGGCAGCTAATCATCTTTTGCTTTACCTACTACACATAACTGTGTTAGGATTCTTTTGCTGTAAAACCTCATCTTCCCATAAATGTAGGCTACTTTATTACACGTTGAAGGTAACCAGGACCTCAGGTATGCAGTTTTGTAAATTACTTAGATTTATTACGATGTTTAGCTTTGAAATGTAAACACTACTTACTAAAAACTACTTACAAAACGTTTTTCTTTTTACGGTTACTTGCTACTATAATTACCGTAGCTTTCTATTTACGGAAAGGTTTATTTAAAAATACATTTATTTAGGAATAAAGGTGAGTCAGTTTAAAGAAAGCATTAATTACATAATCACACAAGTGGTTTGCAGATACAGCAAAAGCAGAGATACAGTGGAGGCCGAATCTAGAAAACAGGTTCCGCGGGGTGGTGGGGCGGGTGCGAGAAGTCTACGGAAGCCGGGAAGGCCAAAGGCAAGGCTGGCGTTAACCAGAGCCCGGAGCAAAAGACGGCCCCGCCTCCCCGAGTGTGGCGCAGTGCGCAGGCGCGGCGGCGCGCCTCTGCGGGGCGCTGCGCTCACTGCGCACGCGCGGCCTCCGGCTTGGTCCCAGGTGGAGCTGTTTCAGCCGAGCTGGCGCCGCCGTGAGCCTCCGAGATGAGCGCGGCCGAGGCCGACCGCTGGGCTTGGCTGCTGGTGCTCAGCTTCGTGTTTGGGTGCAACGTACTCAGGATCCTCCTCCCGTCCTTCTCCTCCTTCGTAAGTGGCTTTCTGGCCTTCCAGGGGTCGATGGGGTCGCCGCCCCAGCGTGCTATAGACACAGGGGTCTCAAACTGGCCGCCCGACGGCCAGATTCGGCCTGCAGAGGCGTCTTGGTTGGGCCGTTCTGTGTTTTAAGATGTTTTTGAGTGAGTTGCTAGCGTCAAGTCGCAACGTTTTACCCCCGTATCCGGTTTTCTGGATTCTTGGGGAGAAAAATAAATGCCTGATAACGCTTGGCCACGTTTTCGCGTGGCAGCGGTCTGGAGTTCTCTGTGCCCTTCTGCCAGCCGCACTCATTTCCGTTATTCTCTGGTTCCTGGGGGCGTCGAGCAGCCTCAGGCTGCTGGGCTGGGGGCGTGGGGAGGGCCAGTGCCTGCAGCACGGCGTCCGGGGCTCCGGGAAGTCTCGCCTTCTCGCGTGCAGTGCAGCTGTGCAGGGTCCCTGGGGACGGGTCTCAGGATGCAGGGGCCCCCATTCTTGGGGCGGGAGGGGTTGGAGACAGTGTAGACTTAGAATCCCAGTGCTCTGTGATGTTTCCTGTACCCAGAGGAGCGACGGGCACTTGGGAGCCCTCTCTGCCGGGCGCTTTGTCCATCATGAGTAATTTCCTCGTGTCCAGTCGCCACGGTTGCTGTGACTGTCATGCCATCTTCCTGTACCTCCCAGAGGAGGTGTGTTTGACTCAGAGTCTAGTAGTTGTCCTAAGACATCCAGCTAGTGATTGCTGGGGTGGAGGTTTGATCCTTGGTGTGTGATTCTCCGAGGTCTGCCCCTCTGCCTGTTGGAGCGTGAATAGGGGGTTTGGTGGCATATTTGATGGGAGGTGCGTGTGGAGAAGGTGAGGAGCTGTTCTCCGCGGAAGGGCGCCCTCTGTAGGCCGACAGTGGGAGTGAGGGGCTGTCTGACTTAGGCCGAGACTCAAAGATGGGGTGCACACACTGTACCAGTATCCTGGGAACTCAGTTCTGCTTTTCTCTCCTGGTATAAATTGGTGGTGGTGGGGGGTGGTATGTAAGTCTAGACAGGGTTTCTACTTCTTTTTGTTCTACTCTACTCGTACCCATTGGGTGCCTGTTTTGTATAAAACTCTATTCTAGGACCTTATCACCCAAGTTGTCCTGAGGCAATTCTCTCTTAATCCCATCCCCCCTTGGGAATCTTTCCTGATGCTTCCTTGTCTTTAAGATGGTGTCCGAAGTACTCAGCATTGCATAAAAGACCCTTGAAGAGTAGGCCCCAGCCCACTTTTCTTATTTTTTAAAAATTGTGCTAAAATATACATAACATAAAATTTACCGTTTTAACCATTTTTAGGTATATAGTTCAGTGGCATTGAGTACATTCACATTGTTGTGCAACTGTTCATCACCCTTCATCTCCAGAACTGCAGCTTCCTAAACTGAGACTCTGTCCCCAGTAAACATGGGGCGTTATCCGCATGCCCCTTTCCCCCAGTCCCTAGCAACCACCATTTTACTTTCCGTCTCTATGAATCTGACTATTCTAGGCACCTCATACAAGTGAAATCATATAATATTTGTCCTTTTATGTCTGGCTTATTTCACTCAGCATAATGTCCTTAGGGTTCATCCCTGTTGCAGCCTGTGTTAGGCTTTCTGTCCTTTATAAGGCTGAATAGTATTCCACTGTATGTCTATACCACATTTTGTTTGTTCATTCATCTTTTGATGGACATTTGGATTGTTTCTGCCTTTTGACCATTGTGAATAATGCTGCTAGAACATTCGTGTACAAGTGTTTATTCAAATCTCTGCTTTCAGTTCTTTTGGGTAAATACCCAGAAGTGGAATTGCTGGATCATATGGTAATTGTGTTTTTACTTTTTTTGAGAAACTGCTGTACTGTTTTCCACAGCGGCTGCATCATGTAAATTCTCACCAGCAATGCACAAGTGTTCCAGTTTCTCCACCTTCTGCAACATTTGTTATTTTTAGTTATTATTTTTCCTTTTTGGATAATAGCCATCCTAATGGATGCAAAGTGGCTTCTCTGTTTTTTTTTTTTGTTTTTTTTTTTGCGGTACACGGGCCTCTCACTGCTGTGGCCTCTCCCGTTGCGGAGCACAGGCTCCGGATGCGCAGGCTCAGCGGCCATGGCTCACGGGCCCAGCTGCTCCGCGGCATGTGGGATCTTCCCGGACCAGGGCATGAACCCGTGTCCCCTGCATCGGCAGGCGGACTCTCAACCACTGCGCCACCAGGGAAGCCCCTCTTTGTGGTTTTGATTTGCATTTTCCTAATGATTAGTGATGTTGAACATTTCATTTGCTTATTGGCCATCTGTATATCTTTGAAAAACATCTGTTCAGGTCTGTGGCCCCTTTTCTAATGGGGCTTCAGGAGCTGTCCCTAGGGGAAGGGCACTCTCTGGAGGCCCACATCGAGTGTGAGTGGCTGCGTTTTTGTGGTTAAGTTAGGAGTTCTTTATATAGTCTGGATATTAGCTCCTTATCAGATATACAATTTGCAAACATCTTCTCCCATTCTGTGGGTTGCCTGCCCATCTTACTTAAAGTGTCACTTCGATTTCCTATGTACCCCATCTCACTTCACCTTATATTGGAACCACACACAAAACTAACCTCAGTTGCTGAAAGAGGCTGTGTTGGTTTTGTATTCCTCTGTGAATTGTTCCTGGTTTCTCATAAGCTGAGGGGGAAGGAGGAGAGTGTTTGGGATATGGCAGCGGCTGTAAATAAGAACTATCATCACCGCTGGCTCCTTCACCAAGCTTTCACCAAACCTGTGCCCTGCAGCTAGCACACTCTCATAAGAAGTTATTGCTGCAGTCTACACATGCACGAGGTTTGTGCTGTTTGTCGTTCAGGTGAATGAGCACTGGGTTTGTCCTTGGACCTGTGTCCCGTCCTTTGCTGCATCCTACAGGCTGTATCACCTCTCTCACCTCCAGCCAGTTAGCTGCCTTAGACCCGTTTTCCCTTGGTTGTAACACTGTCAGAATTGTTAGCCAGTTCAGAAGGATAACATTCTCCTAGCAGAGTACAGTTGCTGGTGTTCAAACAGGGAAAAGTAATAAAGAGATCTGGTTTGTGTTGAGGGTCCGTGAAAAGCTGTAAGGAACGCGCGGGTCCCGTGTAGGGTAAAATGCTGCTCCTTCTCGACTGTTAGAGGCCGCCCCATCACAGGCGCTGATTAGACGATGCTCGTGGGAAAGACTCTAGTGAGCATCAGTCTGACTGGGAACGGGCCACGCCCCTGCACCTCAGACCGTAGCCTTCCTTCCAGGGTTTCCGACGCTTCTTCCCTTCAGCCAGAGCAGGAAGGGGCGCACCTTCCCATCAGTCAGGAGAGGCCCTCGAGGAAGTCGCTCAAGTTCAAGAAGTCCTCTCCCAGCAGAGTGTTGCAAGGTCCTGGGATGGGACCTCAGTCCAAATACTGGGGTGGGGGCTGGGTGCCCGGATAAGGACGCCCAATCCTTGGCGTTGACTTGGTTAGAATTCTCCTGCGAGTTCTTTCATGTTTCCTTTCCAGCTGGTCACAGGACGCGTTTGCGATCCAGCACAGCAGCCAAAGGCGGAGGCAGAGGGGACAGAGACCACCCTGCGGAGCGCCCCGCTCCGTGGCCGGAGGCGCCCTGTGCCGGCGCCCCGGGCCCCAGGACTGGCGTGGCCGAGGGCGGGGGGAGCTCCTAGTTAGCCATGTGCCCTGTGCAGGCGTGCCAGGGCCGATGCGCTGGAGGGCGGCCTGCGGGTAGCGGAGAGATGCGTGCACTGTGCAGGCGCCCTAGGACTGGTGTGGCGGAGGGAGGGGTGAGGGTCCGGGCGAGGCGCGTGCCCTGCGCAGGCGCCCCAGGACCTACGCGCTGGAGGGCTGCCTGCGGGTCCCTGAGAGCCGCGTGCCGTGCTCAGGCGCCAGGGGCCCCTTCCTCACAGACCCCCTGCTTTGCAGACCTTGAGCATGGGTGCAGCGCAGGCTGTCCTCTGGGACTTGGTGTGTGGGACTGGCCGCCACTTTCGTGTTTGACAACTTCAAAATCACACTTAACTTGCTGCTCTGAAAAGTGGCCGCTTCCCTTTTCTCTCTAGGGGCCCGGGCCACTGAGGTGAGGGGTGGACACTGCAGGGCCTGCCGCTGCGGGCCTTGCTGAGACCCTCCCCGTTTCCAGGGAGCACGGTCCCCTAGTGAGTTCTTGCTGTGGACCAGCATGAGCCCCAAGTGTTGTTTGAGGAGGTGACAGAAGCGGCGACGGGGGTTGAGTGCGCACGAGCAGGTGCGGCCTGGCGGATGCGGGCTCCCCCGTGCCGGAGACCAGGCCCCCGAGGAGTGGGCCCGACTTGGCCGGTCCTGGCTGCGGGGCATGTGGGGTTGTTCTGGGTCTTGGGCCCTTCCCGGGGTGAGGGGTCTCCCTGTGGTGTTAGGGACACGCCTGAGACGCCATTCCCAGGGATGCCTGCTGTGTTCCGGGAGGGAGGAGCCTTTGGGCTGTAAATGTCATCGGGCACGACTTTCAGATGGGACTGGTCCAGAGAGTTGCCAGCCATTGAGTGGGGGAGTGAGGAGTTGAACAACCCCAGTGCCACCGCAAGTCCTGGCATTTTGTTGGCAGAGGGAGTGTCCAACTTGGACAGGATCAGAGGGTGACTGAGGAGGACACTGTGATCTCACACAGGCAGAGGGCCAGCGTCTGGGGACAAGAGCAGCAAAGGATTGGTTCTGCCCTTGTTTTCTCTCCAGATTCTCCCACCGGA
Organism: Mesoplodon densirostris; assembly: GCF_025265405.1. Lineage (NCBI taxonomy): Eukaryota > Metazoa > Chordata > Mammalia > Artiodactyla > Ziphiidae > Mesoplodon > Mesoplodon densirostris. The sequence continues at coordinate 6,145,961 of NC_082665.1, read as the reverse complement.
TTTTTTTTCATGATAAGCAAATTTTGTTTGTTTGTTTGTTTATTGATTGATGGCTTGCGGGATCTCAGTTCCCTGACCAGGATTTGATCCTGGGCAGCAGGCAGTGAACGTGCCAAGCCTTAACCACTGGACTGCTGGGGAATTCCCTCACTGATCTTTAAAAACTTATTTTCTTTTCTGCTTTAGAATTATTTGTGGGCCCATCTCCAGGTCTTTGAAAAACCATACCCTACACAGCTTATCAGCTTCTGTCAAGTGGGAGATTTAATACGCCTTGAGTACATAAAAACTTCAGGGGACTTCCGTGGTGGCACAGTGGTTAAGAGACTACTGAAGCCTGCGCGCCTAGAGCCCGTGCTCCGCAACAGGAGAAGCCACCACAATGAGAAGCCCGCGCCCTGCAAGGAAGAGTAGCCCCCGCTCGCCGCAACTAGAGAAAGCGCGCATGCAGCAACGAAGACCCAACGCAGCCCAAAAAACAAATTAAAAACCTGATAAAAATTTAAAAAAAAAGACTTAAGATATATATTTTTAAAATTTATTTATTTTATTTATTTATTTTTGGCTGCTTTGGGTCTTCGTTGCTGCGCGCGGGCTTTCTCTAGTTATGGCGAGCGGGGTCTACTCTTCATTGCCGTGCGCGGGCTTCTCATTGCGGTGGCTCCTCTTGTTGCGGAGCACGGGCTCTAGGCGTGCAGGCTCAGTAGTTGTGGTGTGCCGGCTCAGTAGTTGTGGCTCGCGGGCTCTTAAGTACAGGCTCAGTAGTTGTGGCGCACGGGATTAGTTGCTCCGTGGCACGTGGGGTCTTCCCGGACCAGGGCTCAAACCCGTGTCCCCTGCATTGGCAGGCGGATTCTTAACTACTGCGCCACCGGGGAAGCCCCAAATGTTTATGTTTTAAAAATTAATATTGGGACTTCCCTGGTGGTCCAGTGGCTAGGGCCCCATGCTCCCAGTGTAGGGGGCCCAGGTTCGATCCGTGGTTGGGGAACTGGATTGCACATGCCGCAACTAAGACCCGGTGCAGCCAAATAAATAAATATTAAAAAAAAATTAATATTAAGAACATTTAAAAAATTCAAATCTCCTTAAATCCTACATTTCAATTCATAATTCTAGTATATTTTAACAGTTATTTGTAAGGAGGTCTTGGATTAATGTTGGTACCTATTTGCAAACTTAAACACTTCCAAATTTTCTTTTTTTGTACTTGTAGATGTAATATATTCATTTTTTCTTCAGGCGCTGCATTTCCTAATTTTAACCACAGATCTCTTCAGTTCCCCTCAAGTTTATTCTCCTGCCCTCACTCACTTTCCACTCCTGAGTAACCATTTTTGGCCTTTCCAGTTTTTAATTGTTTTATGTACAGCATACCTCGGAAATATTGCGGGTTTGGTTCCAGGCTACTGCGATAAAGTGAATATCGAAGCAGAGTGAGCCACATGCAATTTCTGGTTTCCCAGTGCAGAAAAAAGTTATGTTTACACTAGAGTCTATTAAGTGTGCAATAGCATAGCGTTGTATAAAAAAAAGTGTACATGCCTTAATTAAAAAATTGTTTATTGCTAAAAAATGCTAACCATCATCTGAGCCTTTAGTGAGTTGTAGTAGTAACATCACAGATCACTAATCAGGGAATACCCTGCTGATCCAGTGGTTAGGACTCTGCCGTTTCACCGCTGAGGGCTGGGATTCGATCCCTGGTCCAGGAACTAAGATCCCACAAGCCCCGTGGTGTGGCCTAAAAAAAAAAAATCACTAATCAAAGAACACCATAACAAATATAACAATAATAAAAAAGTTTGAAATATTATGAGAACTACCAGAATGTAACACAGAGACGTGAAATGAGCAAATACTGTTGGAAAAATGGTGCCAATAAACTTGGTTGATGCAGGGTTGTTACAAGCCTTCGATTAAAAAAATCTGTGAAGCACAGCCTGTATTCTCTATAATGCTATGTACGTAATGTGTTTGCCTCTCTATTTCTTTTTCTTTTTTAAAATTTATTTTTGGCTGTGTTGGGTCTTTGTTGCTGTGCAAGGGCTTCTCATGTGGTGGTTTCTCTTTTTGCAGAGCGTGGGCTTTAGGCGCTTGGGCTTTGGTAGTTGTGGTTCACGGGCTCAGTAGTTGTGGCTCACAGGCTCTAGAGCTCAGGCTCAGTGGTTATGGCACACGGGCTTAGTTGCTCCGCAGCATGTGGGATCTTCCTGGACCAGGGCTCAAACCTGTGTTGCCTGCATTGGCAGGCAGATTCTGCGAGGATGTCACGTAAAGGATGCTGTGTTCTCTTTGCATCTCACCAGGTACCGTGGGCGTTGATCTGGGGAGGTACACTCATCACTGCGGGTCAGTCCCTGAGGAATTCTCAGTCCCCTGCGTGGTCGCCCGTGGACCTCCCCGCGCTGGTGCGAGTGTGGTCCCCTTGCTCTCCCCTCGCTCTCCTGGGACCTTCTCCTGTCCCGGTGGGTTGTTGGGCGCTACCTGGCAGCCACTGCATGTGTAGCCCGGGCCGCTGGCAGTGTCCTGGCCGGTGTGTGTGTCTGTGGGGGGCGTCTGGGGATGACGCAGGCAGGTACCCTCACACTTGGGTCCCCTCCACCGTCCGGGCGGCCAGGAGGGCGCCTGGGCCAGTCGTGTCCCACTTGGGGCCTGGCTGTCAGCGGCTCCTCTTCACAGACATTTACGTCTGTTATTTCATCTGTCTGTGCATCTCCGGAAAACCACGACTTCACACCAGTGCCTCCAGTTCTCATCCAGTCCCACGGGATTCATTCTGGTTCTCTCCCGATGCATGGTTCTCACTCCCTTTTCTCACAGTGAGAAAACTGGCTCACAGTATCCTCAGTGGGTCTCCGTGACTTGCTCAATCCTTTGTGACTCACCCTCGGCCTCCCCTACCACCTCCTCTGGTCACGTGTGCCCCTCCTGCTGTGGGACCCCGACGCTCATGCCAGGCAGCCCCCTGCGGGAATGCCCTCTTCACCCGCCACCGCTTTATCCCTGACCGCCGGCACCCCCCTTGCTCGGCCCACCTAATTTAGCACAGAATTCTACAGGAGTGAGGGGCGTGCACGGTCCTTGTCACCTGAATGAAGCTCTGGGGATGGAATCGGTTTTCACCCTGTCATCACAATTTTGCAGTAAAAGCGAAGGATACATACATTTGTGCTGTAGCAGTCCGTGGGCATATCTGCAGAGGGAAAAACGTAATTGAATAAAGACTCACGGGGCGGGGGGGGGGGCGAGTTTTCGTTTCTGTGGTCGGGGGCGGCAGGACCGGGACCGGGCGGCAGAGCCTGGCCGTGGGGTAAAGGGCAGCGTGCCCAGCTGCAGGAGGCGGCAGGCGGATGGGGGAGGGGTGGGGGAGGAGGCTGATCCCGGCTGCCACCTCCAGCAGATGTCCAGGGTGCTGCAGAAGGATGTGAAGCAGGAGTCCCAGATGCGAGCGGAGATCCAGGGCATGAAGCAGGAGCTCTCCACCGTCAGCATGATGGACGAGTTTGCCAGATACGCCAGGCTGGAGAGGAAGATCAACAAGATGACTGATAAGCTCAAAACTCACGGTACTGTTCTCACGCGTAGCGTGGGAAGCTTCGTACGAGCTGATTAATAGAGAAACCGTTATAGAAAGAGGCACGGCACGTGTGCTTTGATCTTTGAGGTTCTGCTGTTGACAGAGACTTTTAAGTTGTCTAGAAGAGACCCAGTAATAATAATTGTTACTTTCTCCTTATTTGCTGGTGAACCTTTGCTTTCTAAACACAGAAGCCTGGGGACTTCCCTTGCGGTCTAGTTGTTAGGACTCGGCACTTTCACTGCTGTGGGCCCAGGTTCGATCCCTGGTCCGGGAACTAAGATCCCGCAAACCGAGAGTCATGGCCAAAAAAAAAAAAAAAAGAACAAAAAGAAAACCACGCAACCACACAGAAACCTCTAACATCTTTGATTTTCTTCATTCTCTGTAGGTTGACCTTTTCAAATTCAACACTTTTCTGAGAGAAGCCTAGAAAAATCTCACGGTGGATTCCCAGGAGCTTTTGTGAATGCTCTAAAAAATGCCCAGAAGTGTCCTTATCCAAGTGTAGACTTCAGGATGGGGATCAGGTCTTACTCAGCTTTATGTTTGCCACTGTTCCTAACCGTCTCCTCTGATGGATAGGAGGTCAGCTTGTGTGCTGAGAGAGTGCGTGGCTAGTAAAACAGGCAGAGGGGCCTGCCCAGGCCTGAGATACACCTGACCCCCACTTACGGATTAGTGTGCTGTGTGGTCTGGGAAATCCAGGAAGAAAAAGGTAGTCCTGTTGGTAAGTGCGTCGTCAAAGAATCTCTGATTTAGATGAATAGCTTTAAGAGTTTTTAAAATTAAAGCTAATCTGTGTGTGATTCTATTTTAAATAACGGCACAGTGGGTGACTTTTAAGAAATTCTGTTTTATATTTTCTATGTGTGTGTGTGTGTGTGTGTGTGTGTGTGTGTGTGTATATCTTGTTTGTTTGCTTCTTGGCTGTGCTGCGCAGCTTGTGGGATCCTAGTTCCCCGACCAGGGATCGAACCCAGGCCCTTGGCAGTGAGAGCACAGAGTCCCAACCACTGGACCATCAGGGAAGTCTTTTCTAAGCATATTGAGCAGATGTTACATACGTAGTTAGAAAATAGTTTATGAGAAGAAATAACATTTCTGTGTGCTGGACTATCTTCATTTTTTTTTAGGACTGATACCATTTCATCCTGTTTTTCCTTTCAGTGAAAGCCCGGACAGCTCAGTTGGCCAAGATAAAATGGGTTATAAGTGTTGCTTTCTACATATTGCAAGTAAGTGTCCTATTCTGTCACCTGGGGTCATTGAAGTTGGTAACGGACTGTCCTCCGGAACCATGTGGCCCAGAATCCAGGCCTGGGAATTCAGGCTTTTCCACTTTCAGCTGCTGTGCTGTGTGGTCCTGCTAACGTGTAACTCTGATCACTCTGTGAATTTCTATGTTAGACTAAAATGAAGCCTTTGTTTCTCTTAGTCTCTTTTAGCCTTTGTCTTTTAGAGTTGTTAAATGTTGGGATTTTTCTAGCAGATGCGCTTCTCTGGAGTTCTTTCATTTTGCCTTTATTTCAGTGCAGTGTTGGGAGCCTGGGGGGAGTATGGAGTGAAAGAGCTTATTTAGACATTGTATTCTCTAAGCTGGTCACTGACTGTGGCCGTTGCTTGTCACCTGGTGTGCAGACGTGTAGGTGACGTGTAGATGTCTGCTCTCAGGCAGGGAACACGTCATTCTCACCTCAGTCCAAGACCTTCGATTCCCAACTGTCTTACCTGGGGGATGTCTACTTGTTCCGTTCGCTGCTGCTTCCTCCACCCGAGGGTGTGGATGTGCCCCACGCACACTTAGTGGCAGCTTTCAATGGTCTCCGAGTTTCAGTCCTATGTGTGATCTTTCCTGGGGGACAAGATTTGCGCCCAGCCCCCCAAAGCCCAGGTGGTTTGGGTTTGTTTGCGGACAGTGATCCTGAGGCGTTGTCACTTTGGTGCGAGAGAGGTTTCACTGGGAGAGAAGAGTGGAGCAAGCCTTGCTCCGCTGGCTCGAGTGGCCCATTCAAGGCCACGAAGGGGGTGGAAGCCAGCTGCCCGAGCGCTGCTCGAGTGGCACGTTCAAGCCCACGAAGGGGGTGGAAGCCAGCTGCCCGAGCGCTGCTGGGAAAGGAGGAGAGGGCAGGCGGCGCTTCTCGTCCCGCCACTTAACCCCCAGAGGGCTCACCTCTGCCCTTGGGTGTGTGCGTGAGAGCCGCAGCTAGTTCTTCAAGGATCTGAGAGGGTGAGATCACTTTTGGCACTGATGAGGTGTAGTTAGCGTAAGCTGGCTGCTTAGAGGAGGTGCTCAGTGAGGAGAGAACACTTAGGCTGTGGGAGACCTTGGTTACTCCATCAGCTGATTCGACAGTGTGTATGTATCTGCTGGCTGTGAGGACCGGATGGGTGGGGTTTGAGGTCACCGATTTGGAGAGTTTCCTGGGTTTGTTTCCGTGTTTCCTCGTCTTCCGTGGTGGTCGGCTGTGTGCCTGGCGGGCTGTTTCCACTCACCAGCCGTGTCTCTGCAGGCTGCCCTGATGGTCACGCTCATCTGGACGTACTACTCTGTGCCCGTGGCCGTGGTGCCGAGCAGGTGGATAACTCCACTGGACCGCCTGGTCGCGTTTCCCACCGGAGTGGCAGGTACGCGGGCGCCGGCAGACGCGGCGGAGGATCGCGGCCGGGCTGACCCGGGGGCGTGCGGAGGGAGGTTCGGCCCGCCGAGCTCAGCCTGCCGCCCGCGGTGAGAGCGCTGCGTCGCCGCCGCACACAGGGCTTGCAGCAAAGGAGCGGACGTGTAGGGAGCTTACGTGTCCAGTGGCACCGAAACGTGAAGGGGCAAGGCTGCCGTTCCACCCGAGCCTCTGCCTCCGTGACCCGAGCCCAGTACCTGGGGTCCGGTCCCCCGCTTACTGAAACACCACCCCTGGTTCCCACATTCTGTGACTCCTTTTCCGTTCACACTACGCTTAGCCCCACTGCAGCATTTCCTGCTATCGGCCATTCTTTGACTTCTGAAAGAATTTCTTTTGGGTGTTAAAATTAGTACGTGTCATCGTAGAATGATTAGAAATATAAGAAAAAACTTTAAAAAAGACTCAGTAGCTGTGGAGAACCCCTCTTAACACTGTGGTATATTTTTTCCAGTCTTTTTTTCTATTTCTTTTTGTATGGTTAAGGTTATCTGGCACATACAATTTTTTACCCCTCATTATGTAAGCCTTTTCCCACATCAATAAATTTCTTCAGAGTAGAGACGGACGTGCTGCTGGCTGTGCTGAGAGGGCAGCTTAATAAATTTCTTTTTTTTTTTTTTTTTTTTTTTTTTTGCGGTACGCGGGCCTCTCACTGTTGTGGCCTCTCCCGTTGCGGAGCACAGGCTCTGGACGCGCAGGCCCAGCGGCCATGGCTTACGGGCCAAGCCGCTCCATGGCATGTGGGATCTTCCCGGACCGGGGCACGAACCCGTGTCGCCTGCCAGGCGGACTCTCAACCACTGCACCACCAGGGAAGCCCCTACATTTCTTTATTAAGGAATTTTGAATAGCTGTTCTTCATTTGGATGTGTCATAATTCACCGATTTCCCTGTTAAAGGATATTTATTTAAGTCCCCAGTTTTTGCTGTAGAGATGCTGCTGCAGTACACATCCTGGTCAGCCAGTCTTCAGTTGTGATTTGTGATCATGCTGGAGGTGAATTGCTAAGTCAAAGGGATGGCCGTGTCAAAGATTTCCAATTTAGCCAGGCCCCTTCCCTCCCCACCCCCTCCCTCTTCCCGGACCCAGCCAGGATTGTGTAGCTGGTGGCTGTCAGTGTTGTTGGGCCAAGGAGCCAGAGGCCACCCTTCCGGGCATCTTGTGGCCTCTCTTCCTGTCTCTCAGCATCAGTGGGGCAAGAAAGGTGTGGGTAAACATTCCTCCGTGCTTATAATGCTTTGGTGGGAAGGGAAAAACAGATCATCCGACAGGGTGGTCTTACAGTCTATTAATATCATAAATAATGATGCACATCTCTCTGGCAGGAAAGATAAATACAAATCATTGTTTGTTGTTTTGAGTAGTTCCTGCTTAGTAAAGAAGGCAGCTCTGTGAATCAGTAGAAAGTCTGCGGGCTTTCCTGGTGGCGCAGTGGTTAAGAATCTGCCTGCCAATGCAGGGGACACAGGTTTGAGCCCTGGTCCGGGAGGATCCCACATGCCACGGAGCAGCTAAGCCCGTGCGCCACAACTACTGAGCCTGCGCTCTAGAGCCTGAGAGCCACAACTACTGAAGCCCGCGCGCCACAACTACTGAAGTCCATGCGCACCTAGAGCCCGTGCTCCGCAACAAGAGAAGCCACCGCAATGAGAAGCCCGCGTGCTGCAACAAAAGAGTAGCCCCCACTCGCCGCAACTAGAGAAAGCCTGCGTGCAGCAACGAAGACCCAGAGCAGCCAAAAAAAAAAAAAGTGATCAGTTTGAACCCAGGAAACACAAACTTGGTGTTAGCTCAACACTACTCAAAAAGGACTGAAGTACTCTATTTCCTAGAAGTCAGAGGTAGCAGAGGCAGGAAATGTGGGTGGAACTCCTGGCATGCTCTCATGTTGAATTTCTTTATTTTTAGGTGGTGTTGGAATTACCTGTTGGATTTTAGTCTGTAACAAAGTTGTGGCCATTGTGCTCCACCCTTTCAGCTGAAAAAGAAGATGAGTTTGGCTACAGCACTTTCAAAAAGGAATTTTCACTTAGGAGATTACAAATCTGATTTATACTGTTTTATTGTTTTTTGTTTTGTTTATTTTTGTTTGCTTGTTTTTTTTAAAAAAGGAAACACAAGCCACGGGTTAGTTGTTGTTGAACATGTTTGTTCTTGGACTTCATGTTGAGATTCTTAGAAGACTCACAGTTTTGTACATTTGTCGTGAGCCACGGAGGTCAGTCTCGTGTGTACCAGCCAGCATGGCACCAGATTTGTGATAAGAAGTGTGTGACATTATGGGCTACGTGTTGTTACTTGTGATTTGCACTCTTGGCATATTTTAAAGGTCACGTTGCCAACTGGAAAGTCAGACTTTTCTAATAACTTAAGTACTTTAAAGACTTTGCGCTATTTTTAATCTAGATTAGAAAGTAATTTAATTTTAATACCACTACTAGAATTTGAAAATTTGTTTTTTAATCTCATGCAGTACTACTGGGAGAATAACACTAATTGACATTGCTTGTGCTTTTTTCCTTCCTCTATTTAAAATGTCATTTGTTGGGCAAGCCTTTGAATTGTATTATTCACTTATCTGAAGCTGTTAACTTTTCATTACTGTGTTTTATAAATGTATTCATGAGCCCATAATGCATTGTTTTGTGTTTGAACTGTGTATTTTATATTTAATGTATTTCAAATGAAGGGTATTTTTAAAACATTTAATATTTATGCTCTGAAGAATGGAACAAACTTAAAAAACAAACTGGGAAGCCTGATTAAGTTAATTTCAGCGGCTACATGTTTGCCCCGTCAAGTATAATTCTGCTCAGTATTTTTAAAAACACTTTTTTCTAATTACAATTTTGCAAGTGCTTGTGTGACTTCCTTCCTTACGGCCACTTACTTGCCACCACCGATCGGTGGCAGAGGGTCTGAAATGATCACTAAGTTGGGCCACAGCCCTGTAAAGTGAACTTCTAGCATGAGTGTTTAAAAGATCATTTTTGTATCCTTGCGTTCCCTGACGGCATGATAGTAAGTTCGTTATTATTTCTGGTAATCGAGCTACGTAGAGACGGAGCACTGTGCTGCTGTAGTTGATGGTCACCAGAGTGGGTTTTGGGTTCCCCTCATCACTCAGACTCACCCGGCCCCAGGCTGTTGCAGCTCTGGGAGAGGATGCAGAACTGGGAATACAGCCGTATTTACAGCAAACACCAGTGTCCAGCGGCCAGTCACCTCACAGGTACGTTTTAGCCACAGAGGATGAGCAGCCGACCTGCTGAGGACATGACAGCAGCAGAAGGAAGCTTCGGGGTCTTGGGCCCCTTGGAGGCCACAGGCCCTACGTGATTCGTGAGCTGTGGCGTGAATGGCAGGTCACAAAGTCAACAGTCGGGTGGCCAGGTATGCGCACTGTGGACCTCCTGGGATCACTAATTGGTGAAAGTCTCCCTGACAAGACCCTTATTTATCTCCTAAGGATATGTTCTTGCAATTAATACTGCAAGACTTTTGACAGATTTCACTGAGGCTAGAGGAAAAGATTCATAATTCACAGCTGTTCACTCTTTCCACGTACATTAATAGTTTGTGAAGATGAAATAAGGGAAATTTAAATGTCCGTCACATTTCACATTCTTGTGGTTTCTGAAAAATGGTGTTTGTTTTTATTTTTTACGTTTTTATTATTTATTTATTTATTTATTTTTGGCTGTTCTGTGGCTTGCGGGGGATCTTAGGTCCCTGACCAGGGATCAAACCTGTGCCCCCTGCAGTGGGAATTCCCTGGTGTTTGTTTTTAAATAGGTAGTAAACGTGGCACTGAATTCAAAAGATACAGAAAGGGATGTGATGAAAGTACATCTTCTGACCTACTGTCGTGTCACCTGTTTTCCAGAGTTTTCCACTATTACTAGTTTCTTTATGATTCTTTCCATGATATTCCATACATTTATGAATATCGATGTATGTGCTTCTAAAATAGCTTTTAAAAAGTAATACCTAAAAAAACCCCCCACAAAAACTGCTTTTTTTTTTTTTTTTTTTAAATCCTACCTGGAAAGTACATAAAAGGAGCAAGGAAGCAAAGTCTCCTGTGATTCCACAGAAGTGGGATGACTGGTGTTAACATTTGTGCTTTTCGCTCTTTTCTGAAATTTTATGGATAGCTGTAGGTTTTGTGTTTCTATTTAAAATTACTGGGTATAGTTTATAGTTTCATGTGAGAATAGACTTCTATTTGATTTAAGATACATCTAAAGTGGGCTTCCCTGGTGGTGCAATGGTTGAGAATCTGCCTGCCAGTGCAGGGGACACAGGTTCGAGCCCTGGTCCGGAAGATCCCACATGCCGCGGAGCAACTAAGCCCGTGCGCCACACCTACTGAGCCTGCACTCTAGAGCCTGTGAGCCACAACTGCTGAAGCCCACGCGCCTAGAGCCCGTGCTCCGCAACAAGAGAAGCCACCGCAATGAGAAGCCCACGTACCACAACAAAGAGAACCCCCTGCTCACTGCAAGTAGAGAAAGCCCCGTGCAGCAATGAAGACCCAATGCAGCCAAAAATAAAATAAATAAATATATATTAAAAAAAATACATCTAAAGCTCTCATCATGCCAATTATGTTTGCTTTATATTTATGGTGAATCAAGCAGGGAAATCTTTTTGTGCAAACCCACAATCATTTTTGTATGGGGTTAATACAGTTCTTCTGTTGCCGGTGCAAGTGGGTGGAATGCTAGCTCAGCTAGTTTCCTCTTCCCTGACCTGGCCAGACTTTGTGGCCTCCCATGGTTTTTCTTACACATACATAGCTCTCTGGGGGGGCCGTGTGTGTGTGTGTGTGTGTGTGTGTGTGTGCGCGCGCGTGTGCACGTGTGCATGCGTGTGGTGCGCACACTGGCCCCTCCTGTCCAATCTATTTATATTTTATTGGACCTTTAAGCCTTCTCTGACTGCTTTTGATAATAGTGATTTCTTTTTTCTTCCCTTCCTCGTCAGAACATCTTAAGTAATATCAATATGACTGCTCTGTCAACTAATTTTGTATTGACTTGTGGTGTCTACTGTTGTGTGTTTTTATTTCTAATGTTTTAGATACTTTTGTGATAAAGGGTTTTCTGTCGATGCTGCAAGTGCCTTTAGGGCCAGAGACTGTTCCTTAGACTTTTTTATACCTCTCCCAGCATGTTAAGTCAGTACCCAGGGATATTTAACTTGAAAAAAAAAAAACAATGGTTTTCCACTAGGGCCACGTATACCTTTTACAGGGAGTACATTTTCATAGTTGGGGGGTTACCAGTTAGCAGGGAAATTTTCTAAGGTGCTGTTTCCTTAAAAGTCCTTCATGGCAGAGCCTTTTGGTGGTGTCACAAGATTCAAAGCTCTGTGTGTAGTTGGTTTGCACACCATGTGGATCGCAGGGCAGACGGTTCATTTTCTCTCTGGGTTCACTATTGTTTGTGTGGGTCAGCTTTTCTGTGCATGTTTGGAATGTAAAGTGTATGCATCCCTCTTTCAACACTCAGAATACTGACTCTTGCCGCTGAGTTCAATCTTTTTTTTTTTTTAATTTTTAAATGTGTCACTATTTTTTAATTTTTTTTATGAATTTATTTTATGTATATTTTTGACTGCGTTGGGTTTTCATTACTGTGTTGGGTCTTTGTTGCTGCGGCGAGCGGGGGCTACTCTTGGTTGCAGTGTGCGGGATTCTTATTGCGGTGGCTTCTCTTGTTGCGGAGCACAGGCTTCAGTAGTTGCAGCACCGGGCTCAGTAGTTGTGGCTCGTGGGCTCTGGAGCACAGGCTCAGTAGTTGTGGCCCACGGGCTTAGTTGCTCTGTGGCATGTGGGATCTTCCCGGACCAGGGATCGAACCTGTGTCCCCTGCATTGGCAGGTGGATTCTTAACCACTGTGCCACCAGGGAAGTCCCACGTCTCTTGTTTTGAAGCTATTATAAATGGGATTGTTTTAAAATTTCATTTCAGATTGTTACAAGTGTATAGAAATTGATTTTTGTACATTGATCTTGTTTTATGTAACCTTCAGAACTCATTTAGCAATTCAAGAGTTTTTTAGTGGATTCCGTAGAATTTTCCATGAAAAAATCATGTAATCTGTGAATATAGGTAGTTTTACTTCTTCCTTTCCAATTAATGCCTTTTATTTCTCTTTTGCCTAATTGCTCTGGCTGGGATGCTTGGTATGATGCTGAGTAGAAATGATGAGTGTGGACTTACTGCCTTTTTCCTCATCTGGTTTGGTATCAAGTTTCTGCAAGCCTCATAAGAATGGGTTGGAGAGTGTTCCTCCTTTTTCTATATTCTGGACTAGATTGCTTAAGATCTGAATTATTTATTCTTTGAATATATGATGAACTTGCTCGTAAAAACTTGCTTGGGTTTTCTCTTATTTTTATTGGAAGATTTTAAACTACTGATTTCAATGTCTTAATAGTGATTCTGGGGTTATTCAGTTTTATATTTCTTCTTGAGTCATATTAGGCATGTTCGGGTAGGGATTTATCCATTTCTTTTCAACTTTCAAATATATTGGGATAGAATTTTTGTAAATACTCTGTAGGGGGTGGAAAATACACGTTTTAAAGTTTTGGGGTATGGCTTCTGTATATGTCCATTAGGTCAGACTTACCAGTTGTCTTATTCAAATCTTTATCTTTACTGCTGTTCTTTTATTTCCTGAGCTGTCCATTACTGAGAAAGGTATATAAAAGTCTGCCATTATGATGCAGACTTGTAGTTATGTCAATTTTGCTTTATGTTTTTAAGTTAAATGTATGCATGTTTAGAACTCATACAGCTTCCTGGTGGATTGAACTCTTTGTTGTGTTATAGTAACCTATGTTATCTCTAGCAATAATTTTTGCCTTCAGGTCTTTTTTTTTTTTTTTTTTTACACCAACTTTCATTTGGATGGTATTTGCCTGGCAGACCTTTTCTCACCCTTTGACTTTCTGTATCTCAGTGGCTTAGATATGTGTATAAAGAGCACATGGCTGTATTTTAAAAATCCAATCTATATTGTCTTTTAATTAGAACATGTAGCCCATTTACACTTATTGAAATTACTGATATATTCGGATTTATGTCATACTATTTTGTACTTTTATTTTTGTTTGTATTCGTTCCACTTTTCTGTTTTCTTTTTCCTCCTTATTTGTTGTTTTAGGAGAACCCACAGTTCTTTCCTCCTCCTGCGTTTCTCCTCTGTCCCCTTTACAATGCGCACAGAATACTTAACTCCTGACACTTCTGACCACCAAATGCGTGTGGGTTTTACCCCGTAACAAGCAGTTCTCTGGGACACCAGCTGGGTGTCCAACAATTTAACTCAGTCCTGATACTCTTTACCTGGAGATGGCATCAGATCCCACAGGTTGAGGGCTCAGTCCCACAAGACTGCCCTCCTCCCCCCTCCCCCGCCCCCCCCCCCCCCAGTTCAGTTGCCAGCCCCAAGTCCAGGTTGTCACCTGTGCTTCTGACCGACCAGCTAGAACTCAGAGGTTCCCACGACCCCCTCCTCAGCTTCGATTAATTTGCTAGAGCAGCTCACAGAACTCAGGGAAACCATTTACTTACTGTTTACCAGTTCATTATAAAGGATAGGATAAAGGACACAGATGCATATCCAGAGGAAGAGAAACACAGGGCAAGGTATGTGGGGAGGGGCAGGAGCCTCCGTGCCCTCTCTGGGCACACCGGTCTCCCCAGATCTTCATGGGGTCACCAACCCGCAAGCTTCCCAACCCTGTACTTTTGGGATTTTATGGAGGCTCCATCACGTAGGCATGCTCGATCATTAACTCCATTTTCAGCCTCTCCCCCTCTCAAGACAATGGGGTGCGGAGCTACAGTCTAAGCTTCTAACCATGGCTTGTTCTTTGCCATGACCAGCCCCCATCCAGGAGCCATTCAGGAGCCCGCCAAGAGATGCGTTCTTAGGGCAAAAGACACTCCTATCACCCAGGAAATGACGAGGGTTTTAGGAGCTCTGTGTCAGGAACTGGGGTCAAGGATGAAATGCTAGAACCAAAGATGCACCTGGTGATCTCATCAGGAGTTACCAGGTTTCAGGAGCCCTGTGCCGGGAACAGGGGGCAGAGACCAATACATACATTCTGTTATCTCACAATTACCTCTTGTTTTTCACATCCCTCTCGCCCATACATTTTGGAGTTATTTGATTTTTGCTTTATTGCTTATACTAGAAAATTTATCAGTGCTTAAAAGTTAATATTTTATTCTCCTCATCAGCCGTGTAAGACAACAGTTTAACTCCGGTCTTTCCCTCCCGACGTATATGCTACTCTTGTCATAAACCTATGTGATAGATACATGATACTTTAGCTATATCTTACTTTTTTGTAACCCCATGAGGGATCGGTTGTATAAAACGGTAATGTTCTCTTAGAATTACCAGTCTCTTGCATATGAGACCTTTTATCTCAAATCACTTTCCTCCTGCTTGAAGTTTATCTGTTAGAACAGGGTTAACAAACCACTATTTGCAAAATCAGGGGGCAGCTGGACGAGGCCTGTAGGCTGAAGTGTGTTTATTTTATTGGAACGCAGCCATATCCTGAGGTGTCTGGGCTTATTGAAATTATTCCTTTGATATGCATCTTTACTATCTAGGGCCTGTGTCCTGTTTTTCTCCCATCCTGAATCCCCTCAGCAGTCAGGGGCAGCTGCAGTGGCTGATGGTTTTCTGGCCACAGCATCCTAAACGGCAGGCGGCATTCTTTGTCCACAGTGTAATAACGCCAATATGTGAAGTCTTCGTAGATCTGACCCAGATATCTCTTGTTCCTGTTGGTTCTCATAGCACCTTGTTTTCTTGTGTCTTTCTCTGACCTCTCTAGGGGAATTTCTTGAGGCCTGGATTAAAGGTAGTTTCTTCCGGAGAGGGTTTGCATCTCCACTGCCCTGGGGGTACTACCAGCCTAAATCGCTTTAAACTTTAAATTACAGAGACCGGGTAACCCAATTTCAGGCTCTCCAATAGGATGAGGGCTGATTATGGTCAACAGAGTTTAAGTTTAGTAGCTCACTCAGGTTGGATGTCCCGGTTTGTGGGAGGGACCTCTTCTTAGGCCCCTACTTAGGCTGATTTTGTCCCCTGGGTTTTGTCCTGGAGGCTTTCTGGATGCTCAGCAAATGCCCTGTGAACTAAAAATGTCGCCTGCCATATCAGTAAGCAAAGAATGTTGCAGCCATCATGCCATCACGATACAGCCTCCCTGAAGGTGAGCCCTGAGGGAACTCAGGATGGAAACAGGATGCCCACCATCAAGCTGTCAGCCACTGCAGCTCCCCCCCCCCACCCCAAGGGTGCACCCTGAGGAGACTCAGGATGGGAAAACGCAGGCTATTGGCCCCAGACAGAACAGGTGCACATCAAAGGAATGATTTCAGTGAGCCCAGACTTGCATCTTCCCGTATACAGAAAAGCACTAAATTCCTTAACTTGAGATGTCTGGTTTTCTTTAATTAACAGTAATCTTTTGATGTTCCTACTACCTGGTCTTTGCTGCAAAAACTCCGTATATCCTGGCCCCTGCTTTGCCTCTTCAGAGCAGTCCCTCAGAGCCATCTGAGATGCTGTGTCCTGGGCTTAGGTCTTCAATTTTGTCCGCCGAATAAAACATAACTCTCAATTTTTAGTTTGTTCATTTTTTTTTTCAGTTGACAGCCCATTAGGTGAGCTGACTTCAGAGCTCTGTTTACCTGCCTCCCTGATGCCCACTTTCCTGAGTGTTTACCAGCTGAACAACTGATTAAAAAACATGTTTGTATAGTTAATATGGCATTTTTAGCTTTTTTACAGCAGGAGTGCCAGAGTACCTTGTCTACCAGACTACAGGAAATGGATCTCTTGTTTTTATTTTGAAACCTTTTTTCCTCCTGATTACAAGGTTATGTTCATTATAGAAAATCATAGTAAAAAAAAAATACCAAGAATAAATTTAAAAATTGGCCACAATCTCATTCCTCAGAGATAAAAAGTTAGCATTTTAATTTATTACCCCGTAACTTCCTACGCATATAATTTTTTAAACAAGATGACCAGAAGGCAACAGGCTTAGATTCTATTTTAATTGTTATTCTGTACAGAAGCACTTTTATTTTAATTTTTAATTTTTTTTGGCCGTGTCCCTCATGGCTTGTGGGATCTTAGTTCCCTGACCAGGGACTGAACCCGGGCCTTCGTCAGTGATAAGTGTGGAGTCATAACCACTAGACTGCCAGGGAATTCCCCAGAAGCACTTTTAGACTGCTCTGATTTACTGTTATCATTTGTGCTTTTGTTGTGAGTAGGCATAAGAAAAGATCCTTTGAAGAATCCTCCATCTGCTATAAAGCAGGAGTCGGCATTGCAATATTATAGTATTACTCTGTACACCATTTCTAAGAATCCTTTTAGTACATTTCTCTAGAATTTTGAGCTTGGCAGTTGTTCATTTCATGTGTATTTGTGTATCTCCCCATGTTAAGCCTCTGAGAATTCTCACTCTCCTCCCTCCCTCTCTCCCCTTCTTTGCTTCTCTCTTTTTTTTTTCACTGTGATTTTCATAAAGATCAAAGCTTATGCCAATTGTAGTATTTATCTCATCTTTGGTTTTAAATACAGTTTTTTTCCCACCATGACTTTCATTCCCTTTTGAAAGTTTACTACTCTCAATTTTCAAAAGTGTGTTGATATTCATGAAATAAAATTCACATTTTATGGCAAGACTTTAAACATAAAAATTTTTTCTGCCCATTTGGGCCTTCTCTCTCCCCTTTAGTGTGCGTTGTGCATCTGCATTAACCAGACCTCCTTAGGAGATAACATTCCTTCTTAATCTCAGGAAGGGTCACAACTGCTTAGGAGATAACCTTCCTTCTTAATCTTATAAGGGGTCATGATGATTCACACTACTCGCTTTGTACGTGTAGATCTGGATTGTGTAAACTGTCAATAATACATCATTTGATATATAGCCCTCTGCCTCAAAAACATGACTGCACTTTGACTTCTAATGGGCGGAACAGTTCTCAGAACTTTCTGAAGGACTGCCAGGTTATAATCCTTAGGTTGGCGTGAATAAAATTTTCCATTTCTTTCTTAGATCAACTATTGATTAATTTTTTTCATTGACAGTATTACACACCAACCCGTAAACATGTTTGGAAATAGTATGGTCTACATTGCACATAAGTTGCCCTTATAAATAAATGAAAGTAAGTTAATTGATTAACATTGGGAGTACAGCCTCCTCTGTATAGTCCTAATATAAAATATTCTAAGTATAATGAATATATTCATTAGGACTGAGCAGCTAACTTGCATGGACACTGATTATACCAATGTGCTCTTTTTAAAGAGCAAGATTAACAAAAAGCGTCAGGGTACAGGGTATGCAACAGATAAAAAATACTGAATCTTGGGTGTATATGAGGAAAGTGTCACCCACAAGGGCAGGATATTAGATGCCCAGTTTAGCTGAATAAGAGAATGCTCAAAAGTAATTTTCATAAAACCAAGTTTGGTAATTTCTGTGCTTTTTTTTTTTTTTTAAATAGAGGCTTCTTATATTGTTTCCTTTCAGAGCTGCTTCTGTGTTTTTAAGTTACAATGTAATTTGATTCCTGATAAGGTTCTTACGTGCATGACGTGTACGTCTTAGGTTGACTAACTTACACTTACTAGCTATGGAATCCCATAGTATATTGAAGCCATGTAATAAATCAGTCTTCCAAAAGATAACGGACATGTGTCAGTTGTAGAAGAAAAAAGATGTAATTTTGTATTTGTTGTCACTGGCTAATATACAATGAACTTTAAAAAATTAGATTAGCAATAAAACAAAACCTTAATTATTCAGTCAATTTAAGTACTGAAAACACACACATACACACACACACACACATTAAAACTACAAGATTAAAGGCCCATAAAACCAGAATATCAAACCAGAGTGGATTAGGATATTGGAATATATTTAAATATTTATTTTTCACTTTCCTTCTGTAGGTGAAGATGACTTAATAGAATTTACCACAGTTACTTTAGAATCTCCAAAAGCATTGCTGGCGGAGGCCTGACTAGGGGGTAGATGATGCAGAGTAGGTGAAGATGACTTAATAGAATTTACCACAGTTACTTTAGAATCTCCAAAAGCATTGCTGGTGGAGGCCTGACTAGGGGGTAGATGATGCATCTTCTTACTCTGCAAAGTCTCCTCAGGCCCCTTCATAACAGCAGTGCTTGTTTGGTTATTTTTTAAGACATAGCCTGATCCAAAGAGTTCTTCCATTAGACTGCTTTTCTTCTCTCTGAAAGTTGTGTCTTTTGCTTTTGTTCTGGAAGATTTACCAAAAGAGGGTTCATAGGTGACAGTGGGATGCTCCAGCCTCAGTTCTCCCCCGTGGCTGTGGTGCTTGCCTATGCTATGAGTGCACCTCGTGCTGCCTGCATTGGCCAGCCTGCCTGAGGCAGGAAGCCCATGATGCAAGTTTTCGATCGCTTCTGTGAATGAATAATGTTTTCTTTGTCTGAAGGGTATTTTGATATTTGGAGCAGCATTTTTACCTGGCGTTTCGCCCATTTCACTTATTTCTGGACTTCTTTCAGACTTTTCATTTACTGTATCGTCTTCCTGACCACTTTCCCCTTCGGGATGGATTACTTGAATTCTTTTTGGTGGTAGTTCCTGTTCTTCTTTTACTAAAGTGGTTTTCTTTTCTTGATCTTCTGTTCTCTCTCTCTGTTGTCCAATATTCTCCAGAGATGGCTGTGCTTCCATATCTTCCTCTTCCTTTGATAAATCTGTAGAAAAATAGTTAATTTACTGATGTTTAAAATTAATGGATTTCTATTTCAAGATGGCATGTTGAGCACAGTTATTTACACCTACCGACAAGCACATTACAATGACAAAAAGGAAAGAAAATACAGGGAAAGGTGGTATTAACAAGCTTGAAATGTTATACTTTCCTAGAACATACCAGATAAATGAGAATTATGAAACCAAAGGAAAATGATATTCATAAACTTTGCCAATATGTTATTAATAGGTGTTCAACACCACCAGCTAGAAGTAGTGCCCGTTAAAACAAGAGAATATTTTTTACCTGTCCAATTGGCAAATGATTTCCAGAGTTGGAGAGAATATGGGGAAATTGGAACTTTTGTTCCCCATTGGTGGCTTTGTAAGCTGGTATGTAGTTTGGATGGCAATTTGGTAGAGTATCTGTCAAAATTTAAGTGAACATGCTCTTAGACCCAACAACTTCACTTGTAGAACCAAACCCTACAAAAATGCACAAAGATGCGTCTAAGGAGGTTCACTGCAGCCTGTTTGGTTTTTTTTTTTCCCAATAAATTTATTTATTTAATTTTTGACTGCATTGGGTCTTCGTTGGTGCGCATGGGCTTTCTCTAGTTGTGGCAAGCGTGGGCTACTATTTGTTGCGGTGTGCGGGCTTCTCACTGCGGTGGCTTCTCGTTGTGGAGCATGGGTTCTAGGCACGCGGGCTTCAGTAGTTGCAGCACACAGGCTCAGTAGTTGTGGCTCGCAGGCTCTAGAGCGCAGGCTCAGTAGTGGTGGCACACCGGCTTAGTTGCTCCACAGCATGTGGGATCTTCCTGGACCAGGGCTCAAACCCGTGTCCCCCGCATTGGCAGGCAGATTCTTAACCACTGCACCACCAGGGAAGTCCTGTATAGCCTGGTTTAGTAAGAGTGAAACATCCTGAACATCTGTTCAAGGATTCCTGGTTAAATGAATTAGAGCACGTGGGATTGTGGAAACTGAGTTACTGAATGAGGAGGTGAGCATGCACTGCCAGGAGGAGATGATCGCAGAATACTGTTGTATGGAGAGATGTCCCTTCCTCTGCAGATCCTTCCCCAGGCACCGAGGAAGCCCTGTGCGCAGCTCTCCCCTCCTCAGAGGACCAGACCCTCGCGGGTTCTGAGCAAACAGCATTGCTAACAGCGAACCGCTCAGTGAGGCCATCGTTGGTGAGGGAGGATGGGGGGACAATATCGGGTGTGCAAAGAGTTGGAACGTTTCCTCATGTGGCTACATTCTGGAATAAAATCACTCACTTATACTCTAGGAAAATGAAAATAATACTAGCAGGAGAAAGAAGTATGTTTCAAGAATGGTGTACTCCAATATAAAATAAAAAGTTTTAAAAAAGTAGATTTAAAGAAAAAGAATTAATGCTGAGGCTGGAAGCCAGTCAAACGTACAATTAACTCTATATAGCTGTTAATATTATGCCCTGTGATACCTGATGAGAATGTTAACATTTGAGAACATGGGGGAAAGTACTTATTTTCCACGACCTCCCCAGCCCCGCCTGGCCTCCCCGCTGCCGCCCAGGAGTGGGTCTGGTCCCTCCTCCGCACCAGCTCCATCCCGGCTCCACGGTCCTCACCGTGGCCGAAGCGCCCTGCTCACCGCTCCCTCCGACATGCCACCTTCTACTTCGTCGCCCCCTGTGCAACCCCTCCTCTGGGCCCAGCGTCCGTGGGACCGTTTCCTCTCGGGGTTCCGCGTGGATCACTTCCTTCTGGTCTCCTGAGCTGCCGTCAGCTCACCCTCAGTCCCTTCCCTGCCCCCTCCTCGGTGGGGACCTTCTTTCCAGCACCACCGCCCTCTCCTCGCAGCCCCACAGGTCTTCCCCAAGGGCACAGGCTCCCGAGGGCGGGGCATATTGTCCCCAGGGCCCGGAGCAGTGCCCGACACAGTATATGCGCAGAAAATATTTGTCAAGTGAATGAGGAAACTTTCTAGGACAGTAAGAATTACCAAAATGGGGCTTCCCTGGTGGCGCAGTGGTTAAGAATCCGCCTGCCAATGCAGGGGACACGGGTTCGAGCCCTGGTCCGGGAAGATCCCACATGCCGTGGAGCAACTAAGCCCGTGCGCCACAACTACTGAGCCCGCGCACCTAGAGCCCATGAGCCACAACTACTGAAGCCGGCGCACCTAGAGCTGGTACTCTGCCACGGCAATGAGAAGCCCGCGCACCACAACTGAGGAGCCCCTGCCCGCCGCAACTAGAGAAAGCCCGCGTGCAGCGATGAAGACCCAACGCAGCCAAAAATAAATAAAATAAGTTTATTAAAAAAAATTACCAAAGTGGACTAAAAAACAGGTGGAAAACGTAAACTGACCAGTGACCACAGAAGGAACCGTACGGGAGCCAGTGGCTTTCCAGGGGTTCTGCCCACCCTCGGTGTTATTTAAACCTCATTCTAAAGGCAGTCTGGCCTCACTGCTAAGAGGTAGCCCCTCCCGGCATGGCCCTGGGCCCCTCGGAGGGGCTCTTTCTAGGGAGGTTGTGCTCGCCCAGCCCGGTGGGGTGTCGCCCAGATGTCCCTTTAGCAATAACTTAACATGGAAACAATGGGGCAGTGTCTTCAACGTTCTGAGGGAAAATGATCTCCAGCCTAGAATTTTCTTTCCAGTCAATTATTAATCAAGTCTAAGTAGAAACATGACATCTCCAGAGGAAATGCACACAGATTTACCTTCCACGCAAGTGTTCTCAAGAAGCCAGTAGAGGTTGTGCTCATAGGACATGATGGCGTTTACCAGGAAAGGGAAGGACACAGGGTAGGAAAGAGACCTGGTGGTGAAGGGGTGACAGGAACCAGCAGGAAGGGTGAAGGGAGGCCCCAGGACCGCAGAGGGCACCAGGCCAAGGGCTTAAGCATTAAGGGCTGGCACCACCAAGCCCCTGCCCCGCTAACCCCCCAGCCTCCGGTGTCCTCGGTCTGACCTGACCACGTGGGGCCTGGCCAAGCTGTCGCCCTCCCTATGGTGCCTGCAGCCTGGGTGGGCTGAGGACCCTCATTTCACCGCACAGAGCCCTCTGCGCTCTCTGGGGAGCCCAGCACACGGGGCCTCTCCCCACACCCCACCCGCAGAGCAGCCCTGCCGCTGCCCGTCTCCGATGGGTCCCCAGCTCCCAGGACCCGGCATGACCTTGGCCCTGGCTGGGCCTCGGTGCCTTCAGGGAAGCTGCGCCCAGCCTGCCTGCTCTGGAATCTTCTTTAGGGGCATCTTCTTTGAGATTCAGTTTTTCAAAACTGAACATGTTGTCTAAGAATACACACGAGATCGGGAGTTGTGCGGAAAACCTGGCATGAAATGGAAGATCGTGGTTGTCTGTGGTGGGCAGCGGGAGGGTTAAAGTTATGAAGGGCCCGCAGGGTGTCCCAGGGGATGGTAATGTTCCACGTCTTAAGCAGGTAGTGGAGTTCGTTTTATAACAGTTCTTTAAATTGAATATATCTGTTTTATGTATACTTTTATACACACACTGAGTAATTCACAAGTTAAAAAAATAAAGTAAGAGTAGAGGAGAGGGGCTTCCCTGGTGGCACAGTGGTTAGGAATCTGCCTGCCAACGCAGGGGACCCGGGTTCGAGCCCTGGTCCAGGAAGATCCCACATGCCGTGGAGCAACTAAGCCCACAAGCCACAACTACTGAGTCCACGTGCCACAACTACTGAAGCCCCTGCGCCTAGACCCCATGCTCCGCAACAAGAGACGCCACTGCAATGAGAAGACCGTGCACCGCAACGAAGAGTAGCCCACTTGCCGCAGCTAGAGAAAAGCCCGCATGCAGCAATGAAGACCCAACACAGACAAAAAAAAAAAAAAGTAAAGGAGACTTTTGAAAGTTGTTAAAATTACCTTCATATTTTCTCTTGGAATCCTCTTGGTTTGGTAGTTTACTGATACAGTGAGGACTTGCATGGATTATTTCAATCGATTTTTCTTTATGACCATTGTTTCCTCTTGTCTTTTTACCCTATAATTTAGAAAAGTGGCAAAAACATATTTTTGGCAGTAGAGGTAATTTTAAATTGTGTTTTATTTAATGAATACAAATACTTTTTGTATAGAACAAGTGAGTAGAGCTTATTTTTGTAAAGATATGTTTAATTAGACACGGCAAGAATTCAAATTTGCTGTACCTTAGTTGTCAAAGATGGAACATCTTCCGATTTTTGGGTTTCCTGGTGTCGCATACTTGTAAATGGAACACTTTTCCTGTCTGCTTGTACTGACTTTGTTGAAGAAACTACAGAACAGGTGTATTATATGTAAGAAACATATTTTACATTTGGAAGCAATATTGACTTTAAATATAAAATAACAACTGAAGTTTGTAATGTAATTATAAAACAAAGTATAGTAGATGTTTTCTAAAGATTTTCAGTAAATGTATATAACATTTGCCAGTTTCACTTTTTCCCCTAGCATGTCGCCTGTTTTGTCTTATTTTGGGCCCCAGAGGTTATGGCTATCACAGTGGTAAAGTACCAAAGAAGCAGGCATTAGGATGAGTCGGCATTGCCATTGGAGGACACGGCTGTCCCTGCTGGCAGAAGGGATTCAAAACCGTAGCCGTGCGGTTGTGAGAGGGTGCGCCATCGGGCCTCCTGTGTCAGAGCTCTTGGGTATCGATGGTTGGGTTGCCCACACTAAAGTGCATGAACGTTAAACCCGGTAGTGACTTTCCTTGAAGTGTTATCCCATTTAAATGACCCCATGTTTGATTTTATCATCTTCTCTGCTGGCTGTTGTTCTGGATTATAAACCAAAAGCAAACAAAGGCAGTCAAGGAAGTGTGAGGCTGTTGCCTTGAAAAGTAAACACATAGTTACTTGTAGCAAAATGAGAGGCAAGTGTTCCTATTGTGTCTCTTCTGAGCAGAATCTTATGCTGGGAGATCTTGCGGGGGAGGGAATAAGTACATCCTGTCTTGAAGGAAAAGATACTACTCAGCAATAAAAAGGTACAAGCTAATGACAGTAGCACAGCATAGATGCGTCTCAAAAACATGCTGGCCAGGAGAAGCCAGACACCAAAGAGGACCTGCTGTACAATCCCACTCATGAAATTATGGAACAGGCAAACTGAACTACTGTGACCGAGGAAATCCGAGGTTGTCTTGGGCTGGGGCTGGAGGACCCCTGACTGCCAGGGGCATGAGGGGGCACCTCCTGAGGAGATGGGTGGGTGTTCTAAATCTTGAGGGAGGTGGTGGTTACATGGGTATAAGCACTTGTCAAAACCCATGGAATTGCACGCTTAAAACGGGTGCATCGTATTAGGGTAAACTGTACCTAAATAAAGTTAACCTTAAAAATCCACACAGTGGCTAACAGGTCTACCTAGAAAGTCCAGTATTTGGCAGGCATTTTGCATCAAGTTGAAAGTTACCCTCTCATTCACCTGAGTAAGGACATAAAAGACTGAGTGGAGGATGGGAACACGGGAAAGCCTCTCTTTTCTCTTCTAGCTGTTTCAACCATGTCACAGTTTTGTTATTCTAGAATCACAAAATGTGTCTCAATGCTTAACAAAACGAGTTTTTAAAATGTCTGTTATCTTGGTGATATAAGTTAGAAAATCTGACTAGATACTTCAAAATAGATTTCGAGCAAAAATAATTAAAACATACTTTACCTTTTGGATAATCTTCTTTGTCATGTAAATTTCTAAGTATCTGGTTAGTATAGATGTTTCTAATTTCCAGCTCTCGACTCTTCTCCTAAAGAGAACCACAATACCAATATTTCTGTAACTGTTTGCTTTTATCAACCTTGATTTCTTGTAAAAAAACCAATTTAAAGTGAGCTCAGTGTTCTTTGAATAAAATCTATAGGTTCCAGCAGAAACAGAAATGGGCCATATCATTATATATCATTCCCGACATCAAAAAGCACTAGCTTAAAAAAAAAAAAAGCCCTAGCTTTTTTTTTTTTTTTGCGGTATGTGGGCCTCTCACTGTTGTGGCCTCTCCTGTTGTGGAGCACAGGCTCCGGACGCGCAGGCTCAGCGGCCATGGCTCACGGGCCCAGCCGCTTCACGGCATGTGGGATCTTCCCGGACTGGGACATGATCCCGTGTCCCCTGCATCGGCAGGAGGACTCTCAACCACTGCGCCACCAGGGAAGCCCCAGCACTAGCTTTTTAACAGAGTAACAAACCATTGTGACGTGGACAATATATATATTTTAAAATTAATTAATTAATTAATTTTTGGCTGCATTGGATCTTCGTGGATGCGCACGGGCTTTCTCTAGTTGCGGCGAGCGGAGGCTACTCTTTGTTGTGGTGCGCGGGCTTCTCATTGCGGTGGCTTCTCTTGTTGTGGAGCACGGGCTCTAGGCGCAAGGGCTTCAGTAGTTGTGGCTCGCGGGCTCTAGAGTGCAGGCTCAGTAGTTGTGGCACACGGGCTTAGTTGCTCTGCGGCATGTGGGATCTTCCTGGACCAGGGCTCAAACCCGTGTCCCCTGCATTGGCAGGTGGATTCTTAACCACTTAGCCACCAGGGAAGCCCCATTTTTTTTTTTTTTTTTTTGCGGTAGTTGGGCCTCTCACTCTTGTGGCCTCTCCCATTGCGGAGCACAGGCTCCGGACGCACAGGCTCAGCGGCCATGGCTCACGGGCCCAGCCGCTCCGCGGCATGTGGGATCCTCCCGGACCGGGGCACGAACCCGTGTCCCCTGCATCGGCAGGCGGACTCTCAACCACTGCGCCACCAGGGAAGCCCGGGAAGCCCCATTTTTGAATTGGGTTATTTGTTTTTTGGTTGTTGAGTTTTTCCTCACAGTCTCTTTTAATCTATAAGTTCCCACCCTCATCTCTTTTATCTGTTTCACGTTGATATTTATTTGTTGTGGAAACAGGGTAGTTTGTGCTGTAGAAGTTGCCACAGTCTGATGGTGCTGATCTCATCCCTGACGTGTTGCTTATCATGTTCCCCTGCTACCATATTTCTCTTAAATTGGTTGTTAGAGCTAAATGTTTAATCAGATCTAGGTATGGTTTTTCTGGCAATAGTACTCCCTAGGTGGAGGTGTGTACGTCTGTCAGGAAGTGCATAGCATCGGATGGTTTCCCTTTGTGACGATCATTGCTCAGATCCACTATTTCATTAGAAGTTCCAAAATAGTGATATTCTCATCCTTTCATTCCTTCTTCATTATCGATGGGAATGCCTTTACAAGGAAGGTCTTCCCTTCGCACAAATTATTTGGTTACTCTGAGTATAGGAAAGGTAAAAGTAATTGTTTCTTTTCCTTTATTTACCAGTTTTTGAAATAGTGTGCTGGTTCCCTAGCATCCTCTAAAGGTGACTGAGTAATCACTGAGGTGTTTTGTTTTGTAAATATCCTTATGAACTTTCTGATTTCTGTATATTTGCTAAGTTTCAATTCACACAGTTATCTTTACTGATCCTAAATTGCCCCATCTTTGGCCAGTAAGAACCATCTTTGGCTCCTGAATCTCTTTGACATTACCCTCATGGTTCTTTGTAGTTTCCTTGCTTCTCTATATGTCCCAGGCTCACATAGTATAGTTCATGCTCCAGACCTAGAATTTTTTTAAGGTGCCTTAGTTCTTTTTAGTGAGTTATGGATTTTGAAGACGATAGTATGTCATTAGGGGTATTCATTGTTAGTGAGTGGGTCACATTAGGAAATATGTATTTATTTTTAAAGATAAAAATGTATCATAAAATCATACTTTCACTTCAGTTCACAATCAGGACTACAGGATTTTTATTTGACCTTATCTTACTTCTGTATTTTCTTTCTTCCATCCCCCAAATCCCAGTTCTCAATGACACCAACATAGTTCATTATGTGCTTTATCCCATAAGATATATACAACAGTCTCAAAATAACCGTACCACTCTGTCATCAAGAGTGTATTTCACTAGGCATAGGCAGTGAAATTTATGTGTTTTAAGTCTCTTGGAATGGTGTCTCACTGTGACATTATGCCTACACCGGAATACACAGTGGGCTCATTTTTTTTTTTTTCATTATACTCTGGATTTTTAGGGAAAGTTTTTTGATTTTTTTTTTTTTACATTTCACTCAGCTTCATGATTACACAAAATATTTACATATTTCCAAAGTCAAATCTACCAAAAAGATATTCAAGGAAATCTAGGTTCTATAGCTGTCCCTTCTACTCTATTTTCTCCCCATTTCCACTATTATCCTACTATGCTTTTTTCAAAACGTAAGCAAATTTGTAGATATATTTGTATTGTCTCCTTTTCTTACATGATGGCATAGTACACACTTCCCTCTGCCTTCCTTTTTTCACTTATCAATATATCCTGGCTATTACTCCATATTACAGTATAAAGAACCCTCATTCCATTTTACAGATGCACAGAAATCCATTGCATATATTTACTTTTCTTTTTAAAAATAAATTTGGATCTTACTGTATATAGAATTTTGTATCTTCCTTTTCATTAAGCATTTCATTAATTAAGCTTTTCTCCTGTCAAAATTGTTTTTTTAATGACTGTATAGTATATATGTGCACATGGCTGCATATGAGAGCACAAACTTTATTTTAAAATTCCCTGATTGTGTCTCCATATATGTGTGTGTTTGCTTTGTCTCCATATATGTGTGTGTTTGCTTTGACCAGTGGATCTTGAAGCCTCTTCTGTTAGACTTCTAAGGTAGTTCCTATAGCCACGCCCATTTTCTGGCATATTCTTCTCTCTGAAGTTTCCTGAGGCTCCAGAGAAGAATGAAACAGAACTCTTTTCCCTGCTTTACAAAGGGAGAGTTTACATCCAACTTTCTTCCCTGTCTCTGAGTGCTCTCAAGGCTCCCGGGAAACCTGTATTTCCTTTTTTTTTTTTTTTTTTTGCGGTACGTGGGCCCCTCACTGTTGTGTCCTCTCCCGTTGCAGAGCACAGGCTCCGGACACGCAGGCTCAGCGGCCACGGCACACGGGGCCCAGCCGCTCCGCGGCATGTGGGATCTTCCCGGACCGGGGCACGAACCCGTGTCCCCTGCATCGGCAGGCGGACTCTCAACCACTGCGCCACCAGGGAAGCCCACTGTATTTCCTAGTTGTCATAAAAGCTAAAGATTCTTGTCTTAAAGTATCATGCTTAAGATTTACTGAGGCTTGAACGACCTATATTTCTTAAGTATTTTATCTAGCTTTTCCAACTTGTTGCACATTTTAGAAATCGTGAAGGCAGAAAGAACAAAAGTCTGAAAAGTAAATTTTTTTTGATGTTTTTTTTTTTCTTTTGGCTGTGCTGCAGAGCTTGTGGGATCTTAGTTCCCCAACCAGGGATGGAACCTGGGGCCCGGCAGTGAAAGTGCTGAGTCTTAACCACTGGACCACCAGGGAACTCCCCAAAGAAAATATTTTTAATTCTCAATTTTAGGGCAGATTTTAAAAAAATTGAAGTATAGTTGCTGTACAATATTATATGTTACAGGTGTACAGTATAGTGATTCACAATTTTTAAGGGTTAAACTCCATTTATAGTTATTATAAAATATTGGCTATATTCCCTGTGTTGTACAATACATCCTTGTATCTTATTTTATACATAATAATTTGAACCTCTTACTCCACTACCCCTATATTGCCCCTCCCCCTTCCCTCTCCCCACTGGTAACCACTAGTTTGTTCTATCTGTGAGTCTGCTTCTTTTTTGTTATATTCACTAGTTGTATTTTTTAGATTCCACAAATAAATGATATCATAGAGTATTTGTCTTTCTCTGTCTGACTTTTCACTTAGCATAATACTCTCCAAGTGAGGGCACATTTTAAAAGACAGTTTTGGGGCTTCCCTGGTGGCGCAGTGGTTGAGAGTCCGCCTGCCGATGCAGGGGACACAGGTTCGTGCCCCGGTCCGGGAGGATCCCACATGCCGCGGAGCGGCTGGGTCCGTGAGCCATGGCCGCTGAGCCTGCGCATCCGGAGCCTGTGCTCCGCAACGGGAAGAGGCCACAGCAGTGAGAGGCCCACGTACAGCAAAAAAAAAAGACAGTTTTGTAAGCATATTTGCAAGTGAGGCCTTAAAATGAATTTATGTATATATAAAGTAGATAAGCAACAAGGATTTACTGTACAACACAGAGAACAATATTTGATATCTTGTAATAAACAATAATGGAAAATAACCTGAAAAAAATATAACTGCATCACTTTGCTATACACCCGAAACTAACACAATATTGTAAATCAACTATACTTCAATTAAAAAAATGAAAAAATGAATTTATGGGCCATAAAAATTACTCTAAATATTTTAATGTTATAAGTGAATTTTTTAATTTTTTAATTTTTTTAATTATTTATTTATTTATTTATTTATTTTTTTGCGGTATGCAGGCCTCTCACTGCTGTGGCCTCTCCCGTTGCGGAGCACAGGCTCTGGACGCGCAGGCTCAGTGGCCATGGCTCACAGGCCCAGCCACTCCGCGGCATGTGGGATTTTCCCAGACTGGGGCACGAACCCGTGTCCTCTGCATCGGCAGGCGGACTCTCAACCACTGCGCCACCAGGGAAGCCCTAAGTGAATTTTTTTAAATAGAAAAACTTATTTTGGGTTCCACTAAAATGTTAACAAAGTACAATATTACTTCATGTGATGAGGTAAAAATGATAATAAGAAGTCTTGTGAATGAATAGACAAGAGTTTTAATTTTTCTAATTACATATTCACCAGGCTGTTAACTGATTCTCATAATTTCAGATCCTTTGTTCATATGGTTGTAGGGGAAAAAGTTAATTTGAGAAAGTTATACTTGAAGTTAAGTAATTTAAAGATATATTAGGCATAAATAGCTCTGATAGTTTGGGAAGCAGCATTTCACAAATTTTGTTACATTTTGCTTTGAAAGAAGTACCTTAAGTTTTTGTTGAAGGTGTTTTATTTCCATTTGCAGAGTCTTTGTAGCTGCTTGAGCTGCTAAGGTCTTCTGGTTCTCAAAGGCCAACTGCCGAGTAAAGGCTTTATTGTTCAGCCTCAGTTGTTTCTCCAAGCTCTGAAAATAGTATATATTTCAACTCTCTGGAACCAGTGTAGTATTATAAAAAACTTCGACTGTAATGGAACTAATTACGTTTATGAAAAGTCCAAAATTTTAATACAATTTTAGTGGATGGCTTGTCTGGAGGACACATATTAGAACTAAATATTACCACACCCACAAAAAGCCAAAAAATTCCAGATCCCAACTCTAGGGAATAAATATCATGTTTCCAGCCTAATGTTTTTTACACTCTGGAATTTGGTAAAAAAAAATTTTTGGAACAGATCCTGAAAAGTCAATAAGTAAAATCAACATTATACTTTACAACTAAACTTAAGCAGTTCTGTTGAAATGAAGTATACTGCTAACTTAGCATGGTCCACTCCGTGAAAACCTTTCAAGTCTCTCTTGCCAAAGGGTTGACCAGCGTCAGTGCAGACCATCAGGCTCGGACTGTGATTCTCAGATAACTGAGACGGGAAGTTATGATGGGGTCTCACAGAGCCACACCACGTGGATGGATTATATGGCAGTGAAACGACTGACTTAGCACAGTAACCATCTATAAATACGAAGGACTCACTGTTGCATGTTCGCTTTCTCTGTGGAACGAGAACTGTTTTACTGGAGAACTGTTTGAGCGGGACTTTGATAGGAGCTTGGCCAAAAGGCCTTTTCTTTCCTTCTTTTCCATAAAGTGTGGTTTCCCTCATTACAACATTAATACTTTCTCATTAAAGTGGAAAATATGGTAAGTTAATAGGACGAAATAATCACTAAAAATCCCATTTCCTAACATATTAACATAAAAAAAAATACCGACATGTTTTGGCCCACAAACTTTTTCTCCCACCAAATGCCCTAAAACCAAATGAAATTTCCCATACAACCAAGCGCCTCCGATAAGAAAATAGCTAATTAGTTCTCAAATTCTTTTTGGTTTTGGTTGTAGTATAAAAACATGAGCTACTTAAATGTGTTTGTGTAAAAAATATGTAGATGAGATACAAATACATTTACTTTCACATGACAGATGCTAAGATGGATCCAATCCTACCTGAAAGGCCAAACGTTAGAAGTTTGGTACACTATTTACATGAATGAAAAATGAGGTGGCTCATTATTTCCTGTAGCTCCCATATCCATTTTATGTGAGAAAATTCTCTTTGAAAATAGAGCAGGGTTTCACCAAAAAAGAAATAACAGAAAAAAAAGTGGCTGAACGGAACTTGATATCTTATTATTATTTCAAGAGCATTGAAAATACTTGTCTCTCACCATTAGGGAATTAAACAGTAAATTACTTCCATTTGTGTTTATGTCCATAGAGACCAAAAACTATGTAATGTAAATCTAATGTAATGTAATGTAATGTAATGTAAATGTAAAATAGGCAGAATTCTCAATATGATCAGAGTGTTCTCCCAAATCATCCCTTGTAATGTAATCCCCAGGCTTTTGACCACCATACACCCTTGAGGAATATCTATCTATTCATTTCTAAAATTATTTAAATTCCTTTTCCCTATCTGTCCCCAGGAATATTACCTGGGGAGATTTTCTATTTCTAGGACATTAGAAATGTCTCAACAGACTGATGAGGGAGAGAACAAGGAGAGGGGTGGCGAGGAGATGCACTCAGGGTTTAGGGAAGTAGCCTTTTAAGAAGGCAGTTTGGAGTAGGGGCTTGCTTTCTAGGAGAGGCTTCCCACAACACAGCACAGCACAACCCCCTTCAGCGTGTGAACAAACTCCCCTGACCTCAGCAGCTGGACTGCCCGAGAGAACGGTCATTTCCAGATAAATGAGCCCAGCTGTAGCTGAGCAGAACCGCACCGGGCCTTCCTGGGACAGAACCCCTCACCCCACCCCCTGCAGTGTCCTCCACCTGCCTCTGGTCTGTAGAAAAGCTTTATCCTCTTAGGCCTTTCCTGAGTTCCAATGAGTAAATTTAATCAGAGAAATGAGAAAATGCAGAAGGAAAGGAAAATAGTCAAAAAGACAAAGTATAACAGTTTAAGCCATTAAACAAAGTAAAGGACCTTTAGTCCCTCCTCGGGGCCTACAGTTAATATTCTGAGCCATGTCCTGTGAGCTGTTCTGTAGATACTGAAACCCCATCAGGTGGGAGAAGTTAACTGCATGCTGCCCACCAGCACGGAGACCGCAGTCAGGTTGGAACCAGAAGGTTGATGACGCTGACTCCCGATGACCTCACCACCAACCAATCAGAAGAATGTCCACGAGGTGATCACACAGCCCACGTCCCCCCTCCCTCACCCTGTCATTAAAAACCTTTCCCTGAAAGCCATCAGGGAGTTTGGGCCTTTTGAGCACTAGCTGCCTGGACTCCTTGCTTGGTGTCTGCAGTAAACACCTTCCTTCACTACAGCCCGGTGTCAGTACGTTGGCTTTACTGTGCACGGGCGAGCGGACCCGAGTTAGGTTGGGTAACATAGCCACAGGACCTCTCGCTCAGTGCACAACAGAAGGAGCTGTTTCTCTCTCTCCTGTGCCCCTCCCCTTCCCCTTCCCCGCCCCCTCCCCATCAGACACCACCATCCGTGTGCTCTTGCTCAGCACAGCAGTTGGTAGTGCTTCATTCCACAGGCATATATGATGAATGCGCACCCTCTCTCTATTAACTTTGGAAACTTAATGTTTCTAGACCTCTGAAATACAGACCTGTATTTGTTTGTCATTTCCCTCCATTTTTGTTGTAAGAACAGACAATCTTTGAGTAAGCTCATCCCTCTCTGCAAGATTTTTGTCTTCAGAAAGTTTCTGCAGTGCCTGCAAGTCATCTTTAGTCTTCAACAGCTCGCTGTCTGTTTCTCTAAGTTTCATAGACACGGCTCTTTCCTTTCCCTGGGATTTCCTGAGTAGCTGCCTTAAATTTTTTACTTCGTTCTGATGTTTAACCACAGTTTGAGGTAGATTATTTTGTGAATTCTCATATTTTCCTATAGCTTTCAAGTGCTTAAGCTGGAGTTGTTTCAGAAATTGGTTTTCTATGACTGTGGCCTCCAGTTTGCAGTGTAGATCAGCTAATTCATTTTTCATTTCTTTAATCTTATGAAGCCTCGCTGAGAGTATGCGGTGAGCCATGGCATCTCGTCTCTGGGCAGCCACACTGATCTGAGAATTTAAAAATGGTGCATTCCAGTTGTGCTTTTTCTCCACCGAGATTTCCTTCTGGCCTGTGTAAGCAAATAATCCAGTTTGTTACTAGTAATGTATATATAGATATGTAGATATGTAAATATACAGGCGTGTGTAATACCCCCCACCCCCTGCCCTCACACATATACATACACACACGCAAACTAGAAGGGGAAGGAACTAACACTGAATGAATACCCATGCTTTAGGCTAGGTACTTTGTATTTAGGTATCTCATTTAATACAATCCTTTAACATCAGTAGCAGTCTGTTTTATAGCTGGAGATTATAAGTCATTTGTCAAAGGTTACATAACCACAAAGTAACATAAAATGAACTGAAAACCAGGTCTTCTATGACTCTAAAACCTGTACTTATTTCTATCATAAAAGGTATACTAAAAATCATAATACTCGATAACATTTACTAAGGGTTTACTGTATGTGAAACATCGAATTAAATGCTTTATGTAGATTATCTGACATAATTCTTCCAACAAAACGTTACAAGGCAATCAGAGTGTAACATTAGAGCCTAATGTTATATATATGATGATCTCATATATTTAAAAAGAACCTTAAAAAGCCATTAAACTGCTTAGAGTATTCATCTAAGGATTCCATCTCTCAATAAACCCAACACAACCAATTTTTCCTCTGTTACTTTTGGGTGAGCACTAAATTAACTACTTAGATGGTTTGTATTTGGGAGTCTATTTTGAGCAAAAGGCATCTAAACGATATTACATGAAGCTTATGTAACCGAATTCGAGTATGTCAAATGTATGTGTAACCTCATTGTATTACTATCCCATTTGGAAGATGAAAAAACTGTGCTGAGTGATGTCACTTATCAGTGGGCACACAGCTGGTAAGTGGTGAGACAGACTCACGTCTATGTACCTTTGTCCCTGCCCCATATGTATTGTATGTGCATCTGTATGATATTCATATGTGCATCCGTGTATGTAAATATATGTGTGTGTGCATGTGCACATATTAGTATATCTATACTCTGAGAAGATTGAAACTGGATTCTAGAATCTAAAAAAAATACGCTCCTCGGGCTTCCCTGGTGGCGCAGTGGCTGAGAGTCCCCCTGCCGATGCAGGGGACACGGGTTCGTGCCCCGGTCCGGGAAGATCCCACACGCCGCGGAGCGGCTGGGCCCGTGAGCCATGGCCGCTGAGCCTGGGCGTCCGGAGCCTGTGCTCCGCAACGGGAGAGGCCGCAACAGTGAGAGGCCCGCGTACCACAAAAAAACCCCCCAACCCCCCCCCCACACACAAAATGGTCCTCATCCTGGAGAGAGGAGGGCTCTTAGTGGCCCCTGTCACTGGAGTCCTAACCCTAAGCTATTGGCCAAGCGTGGACACATCATCTGAGACGTGGCTTAGCATGTTTGGTCTAGGTGGTGGGAAAGGCAGTTCTGCCTGTGATGGAAACAATGAGTCAAAAGAAACAGAAGATGCTTTCTGAGGATAAAGCATGTGAATCTTGAGCATGACAGACCACACAGATTTCACAGTGATCACAGGATCGGTATCAAATCAATAACCAATGGACTGTCTTTACAACTACACCGCCAGAGGTTTTTATTTTCCCACTGGGAACAATGTAGTAGGGGCTATGGTTGAATACTTGAGTATCTTGGAATAGACTTTTGAGCACACTGAAAACTGGGAAGCAGAGGTCAGACTCTAAGACACCTACTAGAAGGCCAGAGAAGAGGTGTCTGCGGTTGTATCAGGCCGGACACTCTTAATACCTTGGGCACTGGCTGGGGGAGTTCTAGACCCAGGCAGTGTGGATCAGGCTGGATGAAAACAGGGGTAGGTGAGGGCTCTCGGGCTCCACACCATGTCCAGCATGACTGAACTTGACCCCAGCTTGTAATGCCTTCCAGCTCTTGGGTGGTGTGACCGTGGAGGAGAAAGAGATTCTCCTGAGCCTGGAGGGATGAGGGGTGGTGGGTTCCGTGGGCACTGGAGGCTTGTGTCCCCACCTCACGCTGGACTCGAGTGATGGGAGGGCAGAGTCAGCATGAGTGGGGACTAAACCCCACGGGCATGGGGCACAGGCCAAGGCCCCAGGTCGAGATGTGCACCGAGGGCCTGGGTGCTTCGAAAACACGAGGTGTCAGCCTTTTAAAGATCACATGGGCCTAAACAAGAAACACAGACGTGATGAAAATGGAAGGGCCAGAGACCCTTCCCCAAATGTCCTTGTCTGTGTAAGGCCCCCCATACTCCCTTCACTCCCCAAACATGACTGAGATTCAATGTCTTATCTACCCTAGTGGGTGCACGTGAGAGAATGAACCAGATGGTTTTGCTTCAGAAAGGTAAATATCCCACTTGCATTTGAGTGACATAGAATAAATTCATACTATGTATGTCATGCATACTTGCATAATAATAAAGGTTAGGAAACTTGAAATAGGGTTTAATCCTTAAAGATATATCTCATTATCCTAACCTATACATAAGAATGGTAAAGCTTACAATTTCTGTCCCATTTCACACAATAAGGCAGATTTAGCTGAATGATTAAGCTACTCTTAAGATAACTAATTGTTAAGCCGCTAAGCTAAAACACTTAATTCACCAAAAACATGTACCTTTAAGTCCATGTTAGCCAAAAAGGGACTCTTCTCATTGCTTAAAAGTAGGCGTGCTTCCCACTACAAAGAGTGAACTGTGCTCTTTTTTTTATTTTTTTTTTGCGGTACGCGGGCCTCTCACTGCTGTGGCCTCTCCCGTTGCGGAGCACAGGCTCCGGACGCGCAGGCTCAGCGGCCATGGCTCACGGGCTCAGCCGCTCCGCGGCATGTGGGATCTTCCCAGACCGGAGCACGAACCCGTGTCCCCCGCATCGGCAGGCGGACTCTCAACCACTGCGCCACCAGGGAAGCCCAACTGTGCTCTTTTGAACAGACCTAAGGACAGCCCCGCACTCGCCTCTTCACTGGCTCCAGCCCGTCCATCGCCCCAGGTGCATCCTCACCCTCAGCCCCTCCTTTTAAAAGCACGATTGTCCTCTTGTCTCACTGCTGTACCCATGCTGTCTCTTCCCCCATTTTCCCTGGCCCCGTCGTGGCCCCGTCGTAGCCCCGTCTCCTGGTCACTCTCCTCTTTGGTCGCTCGGTCCCATTCCTTTCCCGAAGTCTTCCACACCCTCAATCTGGTTCTGGTCCTTAGCCTGAGCCACGTCCCTGCTGGCGCTGGCTCTGCCCTCTGCCGGGTTCTCTCTCTCTTCCAGGTCACCT
Organism: Mesoplodon densirostris; assembly: GCF_025265405.1. Taxonomy (NCBI): domain Eukaryota; kingdom Metazoa; phylum Chordata; class Mammalia; order Artiodactyla; family Ziphiidae; genus Mesoplodon; species Mesoplodon densirostris. The sequence goes on along the minus strand of NC_082665.1, from coordinate 6,109,421 downwards.
TAAAAGACGTAGCTCACTTCCTTCAAGGACCAGGGTAAGAAGAGGTTCAAAGGCAGGCCTTTCCCCTTCCTGTTCTCCAGAGCCCTGGCATTAATGTTGGAGAGGGCATCCCCTCAACCTCACCGCAGGGCTTCCACCTTCCCCCGACTAAAGACAACAGGGCAAAAGCTGTCCAGAGCAATTGAATGCAGTAAAATAACTTTTTTTTGTATACCAGTTTTTGAATGACTATCACATATTTTAGCATTGTATTGACAAAACACATCAAGGAAGGACATATAATTGAAGGAATTCTGAAAGTACATTTTTCTACAAAAGGAAGAAATAACCATGTTTTGAAAATCAAATTATAGAAATATATTGCTCGCTCTTTACATTAATTTAAGTAAATCTCCAATATCTGACCAGAGCAAATATCCTATCATATTGAAGTCCTCTTTTTATCCCTACAATTTTTCTCTATGAAATGTTTTTCTGCTATAAAATTTGCTTTTCTAAGATGGGAATTGAAAATAATCTCTGATGTTACTATTCTTGAGTGAATTCTGGGTCTGTAGTGCTGGTTTCTGACCCAGGGTTACCAGCCCCTGAGAGTCAGAGGTCTACTTTTATATATGAGAAAGCTGAACAGAAATTGAACCTTCACTGGAGAACAGACTGCACTGGCTAAAACGTAACGCCTTTTTGCTTTGGGTTAGAATTACATTACCCCAGCATTAATTCATCAATTACTTGCTGATTAATTTTTTTTTGGCAAACACTTGCAAAACATGAGCTGGGAGAGAACAAAAGAACAAAAGAATAAACCAAGAGACACTTTTATCATTCTGTGACAAAGCTTGATGTTACAATGAGTGTTTTAAGGTCATCATACACCGGTACGAGGACCCTCAGGGACATATAATTTGGGTTAATGATGCAGCCAAGATTTACTTAAAATAATTTCAGAGTATTCATACACGAAAGCGTACCCAAGGGAGAGCAAGCCCTCCCTCGGATCATGGAATTTAGGTTCTAGTCCACTGAAGTGACAGTTCATTTAGGCCGCTCCCAATTTATGAATAGGTATCTTGCATAAAGGACACAATAAATATTTGTGGAATAAATAAATGAGGAATCAGTTTTTTTTTTTTTTTTCTTTGTGGTACGCGGGCCTCTCACTGTTGTGGCCTCTCCCGTTGCGGAGCACAGGCTCCGGACACGCAGGCCCAGTGGCCATGGCTCACGGGTCCCGCCGCTACGTGGCATGCGGGATCCTCCCGGACTGGGGCACGAACACGTATCCCCTGCATCGGCAGGCGGACTCTCAACCACTGCGCCACCAGGGAAGCCCGAGGAATCAGTTTTTAAAACTCAAATTATAAGGTGCTTAGAACTCAAAATGCAGTTCGTTTCTTGTAGAAATGGTTTTATAAATGCTAACTGCATTCTCACACAGTCCCACAAAAGCCCAGACTCCATGTAAGATGTAGTATATCGTTTGAGGATTTCTTGTCATAAACCCCTGGGGCCAAACTGTTTCTGAATTTTGGGGGGTTTATTCTTCGTGATGCATATATAGTATTTTCCAAAGTACGCCCAGTAGGGCTGGGGACATCACGCTTTGTTTTTGTAGTGAATATTTTTGTAGTGAAATTTATATGATTATATTTCACACAAAGTGAAATAAATAAAGATCAGTCTCATGTCAGTTCAAATCAGGTTTTTGTTGCCAAATCAGTGTTGGTGCCAAAGATATAAAAAACGTTTGGTTTTCAGAGTTTTGTAAATTTCAAATGTGGCTGAGGGAGTATGACTGTAGAGCCTGTCCGTGATGTATGTGCTTTTGTGATTATCTCTACAAATGCCCGAACAGACTTCCCATGACAGAGTCTTCTGCCCTGGGCCTTGCCAGGATGTGCGGGACTCCCACCTCTCCAGAGAAAGGGCTGTTAACCTTTCGAGAATCTGGATGAAAACTATGGGTCCTTCTCCCTAGAAAGTTCACAAACGCAAATAAATACACACAAACATGCAAAGGAGGGCTTCCCTGGTGGTGCAGTGGTTGGGAGTCCGCCTGCCGATGCAGGGGGCGCGGGTTCGTGCCCCGGTCCGGGAGGATCCCACATGCCGCGGAGCGGCTGGGCCCGTGGGCCATGGCCGCTGGGCCTGCGTGTCCAGAGCCTGTGCTCCGCTGCGGGAGAGGCCGCAGCGGTGAGAGGCCTGCGTACCACAAAAAAAAAAAAAAAAAAAGCAAAGGATTCCCTGGGGTTTGCAGATGTGGGTCTTGGACGAAGAATCCCTGCTCTATAGCTGGAAAGAAGGGCAATAGAAGATTCTAGGTCTTCACTGGGGGTCCCAGGCACAGCTGGTCATGGCAGGGTGGGGATGGGAGGCAGGTACTGGGTAAATGTGACACTACATGTGCTCCAGTTAGAGGAGGCTCTTAATTATTTTCCAGCTACTGACTGGGCAGTTCTGATGGTCACAGTGGAAAAAGAGTTCCAGCTATTTCTACATAGGGAATATTTATAAGCCTAGGATTGCCTGCCTGGGAATAATCACCGCCTGGGCAGGGGGCGGGGAGCGAAGAGGTCTAGGATGTTGCAAAGCTAATCCCAATTTGGATAGTTAGGAGCTGATGGAGTACTTTTAAAATCCACAAGGAAATGACATTATTAACAGCCCTTTGAACCATCCTTGTTTCTAAAGAGCATCTTTGCCAGTTTGCCTCACCAGGAAGATGGACGCGAAGACCATCTTCCTGGGGTGCTGAGACAGATATTTACATTTCACTGGTGACTGAGACCTTGGTTCTTCAGCTGAGATGAAAGGCAAGAGGCCAGTGAATTCCAAGTACTGTGGTATTCTGTAACAAGTCCACCTGTTAACTGAAAACGGCAAGAGGGCTAGGCTTTATGTTTTAAGCCTAACTTTCTGTTATTTTGTAATTATCCTTAATTTCTCTATTTCCCATTCCTTCTATGAAAATTCACTTATAATGTTTATAATTTACAATCTGGGAAAACAATAAAACTGAATATGGACCACTTCAGATAGTAGTGCATTAAATAACAATGTCATTATAACCAGAAGTTTGGTCTTGGTGGGGAAATTTTGCTTCTTACCTTTAGGTTGGGAGATTTTAAAAACATTATACTTTTTCTTCTCCTTTTTTTCTTTTACTACAGGCTTCTCTAAATAATTCTTTTTAGCCGTGGTTTCTGAACATTCAGAGAGAAAGTCTTCTGAATAATCGTCGTGAGAACTTGAACTACTGCAGGAACACTGAGATCTGCTGTAATCAACACTCTTGTCGGAATCGTTGCTGTTCCTGGGAAAACCTGGGCTGCTGCTCTGGCATTTTGCAGACCTCCTGCCGTTTTCTAAGGCCACACTGGGGAAATGTCCATCTAGATTTGTTTCTGTTAGATCAGCCAATGACATAGTAAACAACCTAATAGAAGAAAAGTATTTTTAGATTTATAGCTATTGACATTGAAGTGAACCTGTGCTTTAATATATTTAACTATAAATGAATAATTAGGAATACAAAACAACACGTTATTTTGAAGTATTTTCTGGAAAAATTTTCAGTTTGGTTTTTATATTTTTTTCTACCTAAAATGTAAGACTCCTGAGACTGGACTTTGGGGAGATTATATTCACAGGAAATATAAAGTTCACATCAGGTAACAACAATGACAACAATTTAAAAGTTAGTGAATTCCAGTCTCATTCTCTAAGGCTGGCTGTTTTTTATTTTTAATTGAAGTAGAGTTGACTTACAATGTTGTGTTAGTTTCAGGTGTACAGAAAAGTGATTCAGTCATACATATATACATATATATATATATATATATATATATATATATATATATATATATATACATGCTAGAACAAAAAAAGAATGCTTTAAGTTCCCAAACCAGTTCTATTCCTGAATCTTTCTGTAAGAACCACTTTGAGCTTCCTTAGACTCAGTCTGAACTGTGTTTGGCTTTGGGAAAGGGTGATCAGGCACTGTCTGGAAGATACGAAGCCCTCTCCACTGGTTATCAAGAGGCCAAAGTAGCACCTCACTCTTGTCTACCGGATGCTGAGGGTCACCTAACTGCAGACATTCATTCAGCTGGGAAAACAACCAGGTGATTCCTCCATGTGTAGTCAGTCACTTTTCCTTCCGTAGAGAGTGATAAAGAAGGGAGTGATCACGTACCTTTCTGAGGCTGTCTTTGGAACGCACACAGCGTGGCGGGCAGCTTCTAAGGGCCTCCGCTGACTCCCACTTCCTGGTATATAATCCCGTCCCCTCCAGTGTGACTCAGGTGTCGCTTCCCAGGTAAGGTAACTGAAGGATTCTGACTTCCTTCTTAATCACCCTCGCTTTTTCTCTCATTTGCTCACATTGATGGAAGCCAATTGCCGTATTGTAAGCTGACCCACGGGGAAGCACACGTGGCAGGAAACTGAGGCATAGATGCTTTCTAGAATGTGTATTTACTTAACTTTGAAAAAATCTATATAATACCATATTTTCTCTATCTCTAATCCATTAATTTTAATAAAATCATGATCTTATCAAAGTAATTTTTTGGAGCGGTGACCGACCACACTGTTGTTTTAAGCTGTTAAATTTTGGGGTGATTTGTTACACAGGTGTAGGTCACTCATACACTCAGATGTATCTTCCCAGAGTGGTTCAGTTTCCAAAAGAGTTACTTGGGCTTAACACAAATTATACCCACCAGAGAGAGAGAACATTTTTTTTTTTTTTTTAATTTATTTGGCTGTGTCAGGTCTTAGTTGCGGCTCACAGGCTTAGTTGCCTCGAGGCATGTGGAATCTTAGTTCCCAGGCCTGTGGGATCTTAGTTCCCAGGCCAGGGATCGAACCTGCGTCCCATGCATAGAAAGGCAGATTCTTAACCACTGGACCACAGGGAAGTCCCCCAAGAGAGAACATTTTTAGAATTCTGAAAGTCCCAGGACCCAGAACTGTTCTAAAATTTCTACCTATATAACTGGAATATGGGTTTGTTTGGGTTCACCTGTGAGAATTCCATTCTAATTCATGAAACTGAATCTGAGAGTCATCAGCAAAGTAAAACCAAGTTTGATTTTTGGCTATTCCTAGTCAGCATGTACCTTGAAAGCATATATCAAGCAGCTCTCTGGAATATTCAGTCTGTTAAATGGTAGTTTTCTCATTGATCTGTTAAAAATTGATAGAAGACTAGTATCAGGCCTATAACTACCTTTAAGTTGATTAAATTGTTGTAGAGTATATTTGTATTAATATAAGTAGGCTACACCACATTGTTATCAATAAAAAAAGTAAGCAGGCTCCACATATATGGATTTCTGATTATGTGGTGTATTATTTAAAAATCTAGGCTTTAAGCCAACCATCTAATGTTCTTTTTAATTAATTGATTAATTAATTAATTTAAAATGTTCAGTCAAAAGTCATTTATTTAGTGTCTACCAGGCACTGGGGTTAGGAAAAAGGCAAACTCTGCTTTCAAGGATTTGAAAATAAATTTAGTAATTATGTAATTAATGCTCACTATATAGTTAGCATACCAGTTTTTGATATCAAATTTATGATAGTGTATAGTTCAGATTTTTGGCACCATTTATATTTTATTTTATTTTTTTTAAATTTTTTAATTTTTATTTTTTTCTTTTTGCGGTATGCGGGCCTCTCACTGTTGTGGCCTCTCCCGTTGCGGAGCACAGGCTCCGGATGCGCAGGCCCAGCGGCCACGGCTCACGGGCCCAGCCGCTCCGCGGCACATGGGATCCTTCCAGACCGGGGCACGAACCCGTATCCCCTGCATCGGCAGGCGGACTCTCAACCACTGCGCCACCAGGGAGGCCCACCATTTATATTTTAAACAATTAGTGTTTACAGTATAGCAGTGCCCATTTAATTGCACTTGAAGCATGATTTCACTATATTGCTATCATTATAGAGTTTATAGTAGTTTCTTTGCTGTTGTGTATGACTCAGGAATACAACCCACAGTTAAAAACCTAATGGAAAAATGTGACCCTGTTGATGATATGTTTTTTCTGGAATGCACCATGGTGAAAAGGGGTGGCTGCTTATAAATACAGTAAGTTTGTATATCACATTCATTTAATTATAGAATGAGAAATGAGAATGTTCAAGATCGAGGTATACATCTGAATAATTCTGAATACTACAATGTTGTGTAGTTGCCTTCAATTCTGCTTTTACAACGAGGTGGACCAAAAACTAAACACATGCAAAAATGTTTTAAAATGAATTAATGAGTACCTGCCGTTCTTTACCAAATGTTCCTAAGATGTATGAAAAATCAACTTTATGTCCTGAGTGGAGGGTTCTTCACACTGTAATATTTAAGAAGTTTCCAGGGTAGTGTTTTCTGACATTCTTTGGTCTCTTTCTAAGAAAATAATATATTTCAGGGACGTCCCTGGTGGCTCAGTGGGTTAAGAATCCGCCTGCCAATGCAGGGGACATGGGTTCAAGCCCTCATCTGGGAAGATCCCACATGCCTTGGAGCAACTAAGCCCAGTGTGCCACAACTACTGAGCCTGCACTCTAGAGCCTGTGAGCCACAACTACTGAGCCCGTAAGCCACAACTACCGAAGCCCATGTGCCTAGAGCCCGTGCTCCACAACAAGAGAAGCCACTGCAATGGGAAGCCCGCGCACCACAACGAAGAGTAGCCCCCGCTCGCCACAAATAGAGAAAGCCCGCGTGCAGCAACGAAGACCCAATGCAGCCAAAATTAAATAAACATAAATAAATTTATACTAAAAAAAGGAAAATAATACATTTCAAGAAACCTAGAATGATATTACAAAAGGCAAATGTTAAGAGCTCATCAATAAACATTTATATAATAGGAAGTTAAAAGTTTTGAACCAGTATTAATTTATATATATTCATTTGCATATGGATTGCTTTATACTTCACACACTATAAGGCTTTCTCTCTATCAAAGTGAATCAGTTATTAGCAGTTGATTGGGAAATTCTTGGTTGTAGTTATCAAACAGTCCTGCAGAAATAAGATTTGAAGGGGCCACAGCAGAGCAGTGTGTCTCAAAATTTGGGGCACAAAACAAAAGATCGTGTGGCCCACCTGCCTGTTCTTTCTTTCTAATAAAAATTTGAACATGAATAATGAAAGTTTTTGGATTATGTGTTACTTGACTGAAAGCAACAGGTACTACTGGTGGGCACTGGATCTTATCTTAGAAGCACTGATATTGATAGACTTTAGTATTATGTACTGAAATGTATCCTTCTGACTCAACAATCTGTCTCACAAATTGTCAGATTCTTGGCTTTTATTACAACCAGAAAATCCTAATTCTTAAAGGTAAATATTCTGTAGTGAAGTTATAATTAATTTATAGGGACCATTTAGTTTTCAAAAAGTGGTTACGGCTATGTTTCCCAACCCAAATTATTGTGTGGGTAGGTAACTGTATTCTTTTTTTTAAATAATTTTTAATTAATTAATTTATTTATTTTTGCTGTGTTGGGTCTTTGTTTCTGTGCGAGGGCTTTCTCTAGTTGCGGCAAGCGGGGGCCACTCTTCATCGCAGTGCGCGGGCCTCTCACTATCGCGGCCTCTCCTGTTGCGGAGCACAGGCTCCAGACGCGCAGGCTCAGTAGTTGTGGCTCACGGGCCTAGTTGCTCCGCGGCATGTGGGATCCTCCCAGACCAGGGCTCGAACCCGTGTCCCCTGCATTAGCAGGCAGACTCTCAACCACTGCGCCACCACGGAAGCCCCGGTAACTGTATTCTTAACTGTATTCTCAGTCCTGCTTCGTGGGAAACGGTAGCTTGACTTACAAGTTTTCCCTCTTTTCTCACCCATTCTCAACACTTCCTATTCTCTTTCCCACTTTATATTTCCTCTTAGAACATATCACTAGTCTAATTTCATACATATTTTACTTATTCATCTGATTTGTTGCCCGACTTCTCAATTAAATTGTATGCTTCATAATGGCAGTATTTTTGACTGTTTTGTCTACTGCTGTATCCCCTGTGCCTAGAGGAGTTCCTGGAAAATAATGTGTTCAATAAAGATTGACTAAATAAATGAATGTTCAGGGTGCCTCTATGCTTCTTAAGTCCTTTCTCCATATCCATTACTCCTGAAAAACTTCTCACTAGTGTTGACCCAACACAAAATGCCCTAAATGAATGCTTTCCCAATATGATAAAGAAATATTATAATACATATCTCAAAATAAAAGCTAATCTCATGCTTAACAGTGAACCATTAATTTACATTGCTGTAAGGATTTAGATAAAGATACCAATGATCACTTCTGCTAATTAATATTGCTCTGGAGGTACTAGCCAATGAAATTAGACATGAGAAAGAAATAACATGTATAAATATTGGAAAAGAAAAGGCAAATCATTTATTATGTGCAGGTAACATGATTTTAAACTTATAAAACCCCATACAACAGTATCAAATAAAGGGAATTCAATAAAACTATTGGCTATTAAATGGCTATAAAAATCAATCTTTTCTATATGTTAAATGAAATGACTTGGAAAATAGATGAAAAGATCCCACTTACTATATATCAGCTAAAATTTTAAAACATCTGATACAGGTTTAATACAAATAATATGAAAAAACTTTTAAACTACTGAAAGAAATAAAAGAAGATTTATGTGAGTGGAAAGACATATAGTGTTCTTATATAAGAAGGACCAAGGTGATAAAGGTGTAAATTCTCCCTAATTTAATGTACATAATCACAGTATTCCTAGTAAAAATGTCAAGAGTAATTTTTTTGGAAATTTGACAAGATCATACTAAATTCATATAATTATGAATATGAAAAATACATGAGAACAAAAGGAGTTAAAAAAAATGATGAGAAGGAACTACCTCTATCAGATATTGTGATATAAAGCTACAGTCATTAAAAGAACCTGATAATAGTGCTTGAATAGACAGAGCAATATAATGTAATAAAGAGTTCAGAAACAGAAACAAATACATATGGAAACCTAGTATAAGGTAAAGGTGGAGAAAAGCAGACTTTCAAGAAATGATGGTGTGGGGCAACAGGCTAGACATCTGTCTGGAAATCAGAACAAAAGTGTTCTTATTACATTTCTTACACTTAAATATTAGATGAATTAAAAATGTAAATGTTAAAAACAAATCTTAAAAGAAAACATGGAGTGTGGTAAGAAATAAAGCTCACAAACCACAAAGGAAACAATTAGTAAAAATGGCTGCATAAAATTTTTAAAAAGTTTTTTATTCAGGTATAGTTGATTTACAATATTATATGTTTCATGTGTACAACATAGTGATTCTCACAATTTTTAAAGGTTATACTCCATTTATAGTTATTATAAATTTTTGGCTATATTCCCTGTGCTGTACAATATAGCCTTGTAGGTTATTTATTTTATACATCATAATTTGTACTTATCACCTACCCCTCACTTGTCCCTTCTCCACTCCCTCTCCTCACTCATAACCACTAGTTTGTTCTCTATATCTGTGAGTCTGTTTCTTTTATCTTACATTTACTAGTTTATTTTTTAGATTCCACATATAAGTGATACCATACAATATTTGTCTTTCTCTAATTTTACTTAGCATAAAAACCTCCAAGTCCATCCATGTTGCTGCAAATGGCAATATTTCATTCTTTTTTATGACTAAGTAGTATTCCATGTATATGCATATGTGTGCGTGTGTCTGTGTGTGTGTGTATACACACACATATATACCACATCTTCTTTATCCATTCATTTGGTAATGGACACTTAAGTTGCATCCAAATCTTGGCTATTGTACATAATGCTGCTATGAACATTGTGGTGCATATATGTTTTTGAATGTATGTTTTCATTCTCTTCAGATATATACCCAGGAGTAGAATTGCTGGGTCATGTGGTAGTTCTATTTTTTGTTTTTTGAGGAAATTCCACACTGTTTTCCACAGTGGCTGCACCAACCTGCATTTTTATCAGCCGTGCACAAGGGTTCCCTTTCCTCCACATCCTCCCCAACATTTGTTATTTATGGTCTTTTTGGTCATAGCCATTCTAACAGGCATGAGGTGATATCTCATTGTGGTTTCGATTTGCATTTCTCAGATGATTAATGATGTTGAGCATCTTTCATGTGCCTTTTGGCCATTTGTATATCTCCTTTGAAGAAATGTCTATTCAGATCTTTTGCCCACTTTTAAATGAGGTTGTTTGTTTTTCTGACATTGAGTTGTATGACCTGTTTATATATTTTGGATATTAACCCCTTATAGGTTATATCATTTGCATATATTTTCTTCCAGTCCATAGGTTGTCTTCTTGTTTTGTCAGTGGCTTCCCTGGCTGTGCATAAGCTTTTAAGTTTAATTAGGTCCCGCTTATTTATTCTTGTTTTTGTTTCCTTTGCCTTAGGAGACAGATCAAAAAAAATATTGCTACAATTTATGTCAGAGTGTCCTACCTGGACTTCTTGGTGGTCCAGTAGTTAAGACTCCGCACTTCCTACAGGGGGGCGTAGATTTGATCCCTGGTCCGGGAACTAAGATCTCACATGCTGCATGGTGCGGTCAAAAAAAGAAAAGCATCCCACCTATGTTTTCTTCTAGGAGTTTTATGGTTTCCAGTCTTGCATTTAGGTCTTTAATCCATTTTGAGTTTATTTTTATTATTTTTTTAAAGATTTATTTGTTATTTATTTATTTATTTGGCTGTGTTGGGTCTTAGTTGTGGCACATGGGATTTTCATCGACGCATGCAGGATCTTTCATTGCAGCATACAGGCCTCTCTCTAGGTGTGGCATGTGGGTTTTCTCTTCTCTAGTTGTGGTGCGCAGGCTCCAGAGCACGTGGGCTCTGTAGTTTGTGGCACGCAATTTCTCTAGTTGAGTTGTGTGGGCTCAGTAGTTATGGTGCCTGGGCTTAGTTGCCCTGGGGCATGTGGGATCTTGGTTCCCTAACCAGGGATCAAACCCATGTCTCCTGCATTGGAAGGCGGGTTCTTTACCACTGGACCACCAGGGAAGTCCCTTGAGTTTATTTATTTATTTATTTTTAAAATTTTATTTATTTTTTTAATACAGCAGGTTCTTATTACTTCTCTGTTTTATACATATTAGTGTACCCTTGAGTTTATTCTTGTATATGGTGTTAGAATATGTTGTAATTTCATTCTTTTTCATGGAGCAGTCCAGTTTTCCCAGCACTACTTATTGAAGAGGCTGTCTTTTCTCCATGGTATGTTCTTGCCTCCTCTGTCTTAGATTAGTTGACCATAAGTGCATGGTTTTATTTCTGGGCTCTCTATTCTGTTCCATTTACCTATGTGGCTGTTTTTGTGCCAGTACCATACTGTTTTGATTAATGTAGCTTTGTAGTATATCTGAAGTCAGGGAGTGTGATACCACCAGCTCTGTTCTTTCTCAAGATTGTTTTGGGTATTTGGGGTCTTTTGTGCCTCCATACAAATTTTAAAATTATTTGTTCTAGTTCTGTAAAAAGTGTCCTTGGTATTTTGCTAGGGATTGCATTGAATCTGTAGATTGCCTTTGGTAGGATGGTTACTTTGACAATATTAATTCTTCCAATCCATGAACACAGTATATCTTTCCATCTGTTTGTGTCATCTTCAGTATATTTAATTAGTGTCTTATAGTTTTCCAAGTACAGGTCTTCTACCTCCTTAGGTAGGTTTACCCCTAGGTATTTTATTCTTTTTAATGTGATGGTAAATGGGACTGTTTCCTTAATTTCTCTTTTTGATAGCTTGTTGCTAGTGTATAGAAATGCAACAGATTTCTGTATATTAATTTTGTATCCTTCCACTTTATTGATCGATGAGTTCCAGGAGTTTTTTGGTGGTGTCTTTAGGATTTTCTTTTTTTTTTTTTTTTTTTTTTTTTTGCGGTACGCGGGCCTCTCACTGCTGTGGCCTCTCCCGCCGCGGAGCACAGGCTCCGGATGCGCAGGCCCAGCGGCCATGGCTCACGGGCCCAGCCGCTCCGCGGCATATGGGATCCTCCCAGACCGGGGCACAAACCCGTATCCCCTGCATCGGCAGGCGGACCCTCAACCACTGCGCCACCAGGGAGGCCCTAGGATTTTCTATGTATAGTATCATGTCATCTGCAAACAGTGACAGTTTTACTCCTTCCTTTCCAATTTGGATTCCTTTTATTTCTTTTTCTTGTCTGAGTGCTGTGGTTAGGACTTCTAACACTATGTTGAATAAAAGTGGCGAGAGTGGGCATCCTTGTCTGGTTCCTGATCTTAGGGGAAATGCTTTCAGCTTTTCATCATTGAGTATGATGTTAGCTGTGAACTGTATATATATATATATATATATATATATATATATGGCATTTATTATGTCATATATAGCATTTATTATGTTGGGTCTCTATACTCACTCTCTGGAGGTTTTTTTTGTGATCATAAATGGATGTTAGCTTTTGTCAAAAGCTTTTTCTGCATCTACTAAGATGGTCATATGGTATTTATTCTTCAATTTGTTAATGGGGTGTATCACATTGATTGATTTGCAGATATTGAATCATCCTTGAATCCCTGGGGTAAATCCTGCTTGATAATGGTGTATGACCCTTTTAATGTATTGTTGGATTTGGTTTGCTAATATTTTGTTGAGCATTTTTGCATCTATGTTCATCAGTGATACTGGCCTATAATTTTTTTTTTTTGGTGATATCTTTGTCTGGTTTTGGTATCAGGGTGATGCTGGCCTTGTAAAATGAGTTCAGAAATATTCCTTCTTCTGCAATTTTTTTGGAATAGTTTGAGAAGGATAGGTGTTAACTCTTCTCTAATGTTTGGTAGAATTCACCTGTGAAGCCATCTGGTCCTGGACTTTAGTTTGTTGAAAATTAAAAAAAAATTATTATTTCTGATTACATTTCATTACTAATGAAATTGTAATTGGTCTGTTCATATTTTCTATTTCTTCCTGGTTCAGTCTTGGGAAACTGTACATTTCTAGGAATTTGTCCATTTCTTCTAGGTTGTACATTTTATTGGGATATAGTTGGTTGTAGTAATCTTTTATGATCCTTTGTTTTTCTGTGGTGTCGGTTGTAACTTCTTTTTCATTTCTGATTTTATTGATTCGGGCCCTCTTTTTTTTTTTTTTTCTGATGAGTCTGGCTAAAGTTTTATCAATTTTGTATACCTTTTCAGAGAACCAGCTCTTAGTTTCATTGATCTTTTCTATTGTTTTTCTGGTCTCTATTTCTGCTCTGATCTTAATGATTTCTTTCCTTCTACTAACTTTGGGTCTTGTTTGTTCTTCTTGCTCTAGTTCCTTTAGATGTAAGGTTAGGTTGTTTATATGAGATTTTCTTGTTTCCTGAGGTAAGCTTGTACTGCTATAAGCTTCCCTCTTAGAACTGCTTTTGCTGCATCCCATGGATTTTGGATCCTTGCTTTCATTTGTCTCCAGGTATTTTTTATATCTGATTTGATTTCTTCAGTGATCCACTGGTTGTTTAGTAGCATATTATTTAGCCTCCATGTGTTTGTTTTTTTGCCGTCTTTTTTTTCCCTTGCAGTTGAGTTCTAGTCTCATAGCATTGCAGTCAGAAAAGATGCTTGATATATTTCAATATCCTTAAATTTACTGAGACTTGTTTTGTAGCCTAGTATGTAATCTGTCCTGAAGAATGTTCCATGTGCACGTGAAAAGAATGTGTATTCTGCTGCTTTTGGATGGAAAAAGCACCCCCCCAAAAAATATATCTATCTATAAATATATGTGTGTTCTAATATGTTATTTAAAGCCAGAATTTCCTTATTGATTTTCTGTCTGGATGATCTGTCCATCAATGTAAGTGGAGTGTTAAAGTCCCCTATTATTATTGTGTTGATGTCAATTTCTCCCTTTATTTCTGTTATGTATTTAAGTGCTCCTATTTTGGATGCATATGTAAAAATTTAAAACTTCTCTATAACAAAAAAAAAATCATAAAATTAAAAGGCACTTCAGAAACTGAGAAAACTATTTTCAACACATATGACAAAGAGCTAATTCCTTAACTTACAAAGAACTCTTATGATACTCCATAAGTAAAATGGGCAAAGGGTATGAACACATTACAGAACAAGCACATTACAGCAACATAGACAACCAAAAATATATATAAAATGTATTTCAAACTTGCTCTTAATTAATGAAATGCCAATGAAAAGAATTAGATTCCAGTTTCACCTATCAGAATGGCAAAAATTAAAAAATTGGATGAAACATTGTTATTGTACCCATGATTAATAGTAATGATGATACTGCATAGTTGTTTAAAAAATCAGACTGAAATATATCTCTGTATGTGTGGATATGCAAAGATCTCCAAGTCATGTTCCTAATCATTGTCTACATATTGCTCATCACCTGCCATAAAGAAAGGAGTTAAAATCCTAGTTTTAAGATTTAAGCCATATTTGGCACTGTGTTAGGCTGAATACTGCCCCCTGCGCTGAAGGATGTCCACATCTTAATCCCTAGAAACTGTGAATCCCCAGGACTATGAACACAATGAGATAACTGCATAGAGCAAAAGGAACTTTGCAGATGACCACTTGAAGGATATTGATTGAGGTGGGGAGATGATCCTGAATTATCCTGGTTTATCCATGTGGGCCTGATACAATTACAAAAACCTTTATAAGAGGTACACAGGGGGAGTCAGTCAGAAGATAGCAGTGTGATGAGGGAGGAAGAGGCAGAGACAGGTGTTTCCCTGCTGGCTCTGAGGGCGGAGGAAGGGGGTCGCAGGCCAAATACTGGCTGTTCTAGAAGCTGTTAAGAGGCAAGGGAATGGATTCTCCCCTGGAGTCCCTGGAAGGGACCAACCCTGCTGATATCTTAAGTTTTAGCCTTATGAGACTCACTTCAGACTTCTGACCTCCAGAACTATAAGAGAATAAATCTGTGTTGTTTTAAGCCAGAGTTTGTGGTATGTGTTAGAGCAGCAACAGGAGACTAATAGAAGTTATCATGAAAAACATCATAAATCAAAATGAGACTAAAAGCAGGCTATTAACATGTAAATGAAACGTATACTATTATCAACTTCAAGAAGTCAATGAAGAGGATGACTTCACGTGCTTTGGGGAAATAACGCTCTCAAAACCGTCTTGCTATACCTTGTCTGGACTACACCTAGGAGAAAGATCACCAACTCTGGGGAGCTGGTGGGATGGTTTTGGAAGAACTAGCTGGAGAAATGAGCAAACTCTCTCATCAAACACTCAGGATGGGGATTTTAAAGAGCAAGAAGGCTGGCCCTTGCGCAGGGGCGTCGGTGGAGGCATGCCCAGAGGCTGAGAGGGCTGGGTGGGGAGGAGAAGTGTGGGGGTGTGGGTGACAAAAGGTGACAGGTAGTGGCAAGATCAGGAAATTAATTACACAGAGCAAACAAGATAATTGAGGAAATAAATAAATATATTTAGAATCATAGAAGACAAGTTTATTTCTGCCTGAAAGGGTTTTATTTACATAGAAAGGGGGACGTCTAGAAATAACTCTGAGGTGTTCGATTAGAATAGGGAATATTGGGCTAATATATATATACACACATACACGAGGATAGCTAGTTACCAATCTATGTGCATATATGTGCATGCGTGCGCGTGTGTGTGTGTGTGTGTGTGCATGTGTGGGGGGGTAATTTTCCTAACTGCTGAAGGCCTAGAAGCAATGACACCCTGGTAACAATGAGGACACTGAGCATCATTCGCCACTAAATACCATTCTCTACTAAAGGGAATCAGGGTTCCTCAGAGAAATGGATGATTCCAGGCTTGGGGCAGGCAAAGTACAAGATAATGCTGGTATGTGAAAAAGGAAGGACACAGAAGCCAACTTGAAGTTTTCACTGATCAAATCTAGGACAATTTGAGCGTCAAAATAAATAAGAATGAAATAAGATGACAACCTATTAAATAAGATAGGAATCCATGAGTCCATACTAATACAAATGAATAAATAAATAGAGAAAGGAAGAGAAAGCTCTTCCTTATGGTAGAATGACAGCTAATAAATGTACAAGGAATGGCTGAAAGGGACAATGACTGTTTGATGGCTATCAGAGAGGTAGTTGAAACAGGCAGGACTTGACAGTGGATGCTAAAGGCCAGTGAACATAAGTCTGATAAGGAAAAGGATCTGGCATAATACTAATCAAATACAAAGGGAAAGAGGGTGGCTTTGTGGAGAAACCTGGCAGATATCTTGACCATCAATGGGTCAGCAAGGCCTGCACCACCAGTGGGACAGGTGGACCTCATGTGCCTCCCGGAAACTGAGAAGAGCACAGGGTCATTCCTGTGGTCTCCCTGCCAGGATCAGGCCTGAGTCAGGTCAGGGGGAGACACCGACCAGACCCAGGTTGAGGGTCTTCCTACAGAACAAAAGGCCTGAACTCTTTGACTTAAAGTTCAGCAGAATGTTAAATGACCAGAAAAGCTCTTCCCTTAGCTTATAAAAATAGTTATAAAAATAGGCAAGATGATCACATACCTCAAGGCTTTCAAGAACACGATTTCTAACACTGTGTCCACTTTTAAGATGATGTGTCCCAATTTTTGGCTTCAGAAATGTGGTTGCTCTAATATTGAAGAAAGGAAGTTTAAGAATGAACACTGGGGGACTTCCCTGGTGGCGCAGTGGTTAAGAATCTGCCTGCCAATGCAGGAGACATGGGTTCGATCCCTGGTCTGGGAAGATCCCACATGCCATGGAGCAGCTAAGTCCGTGCGCCATAACTACTGAGCCTGTGCTCTAGAGCCCGCGAGCCACAACTACTGAAGCCCATGAGCCACAAGTACTGAAGCCCGCGTGCCTAGAGCCCGTGCTCCGCAACAAGAGAAGCCACCGCAATGAGAAGCCCACACACCGCAAGGAAGAGTAGCCCCTGCTCTCCACAACTAGGGAAAACCCACACGCAGCAACGAAGACCCAATGCAGCCGAAAAAAAAAAGAATGAACACTGGAATTAAGAGAGGAAGTATTGCTACAGAAGGAAAAAGGCTTGTGTGGCGAGACGTCTGAGTTATAGTTCCAGCTCTGCCAGTACTAGCTAGCTGCCTGGCCTCAATGGTTTAATGTACGAAATTTGCTGTTTTCAATGTCGTTTAAGGTTTAGTCCGGCATGAAAGTCCATCAATTAAATATACCTATATACATCAGAAATCTCAGGCATTATTGGATAACATGGAATTGTGCCATTCAAGGTTTGGATGGTTATAGACAAGTTATGTAGGTTTTGGTTATTTAACAATTTTATATATTTAATTGGGTTTTGACAAAGAGCTCAAATTCATCACCCGACTCAGCTTCCCAAGACAGCGCCTTCAGGGTTAGAAGCTGTGCCTCTCTGCTCCCACCAGGTGGCGGCAAATGCAGCTACTGCATGGGCTACAGGAAGAGCCCACGCTCTAGGGCTACATTCACAGACGCGTCAACTTTTAGCTCCCCCTCCCGGCCACTGCCACATTTCTTTTTAATTTACAGTGTTGACCTGATTCTTTTTTACTAGAATTTTCACTCTGTCTACTTTAATAAAATTCTACGAAAATATCCCACATTTGATGTTACACATTCGAATGTCCATTTCATTCATTCTTTCAACACACATTTGAGTGCTTACCACGGGCCAGGAGCTGTGTGAGGTGTGGAGGGTATAACGAACACAGAAACGTGTCTGTTTTCGTGGAGCTAATACGTCGGTAATAAAATAATCACAACAGTGACTGTTCTAAGTGTTTTAAAGGAAAGAGCTACAACTCTGTGAGGATATATGGCAAAGAAGCCCGATCTAGACAGTGACCTGGGAGTTTCCCTAGAGCGGTGCATTCTAGGTTGAGATATGCAGGGTCAGTGGGAATTGACTGGGCAAAGAGGAATGGAGGGTGGGAAGGAGGAACAGCGCAGAGAGAGAAGGCAGTACCAGGGCTGGCGCGTAGAGGAGGCCCCTGTGGCGGGGTCCCGTGACAAGGGCCAGCGGTTCCAGATGGGGCTCCAGAGGTCAGTGGGGTGAACAGCTGCAGGGTCACTGGAAGGCACGTTTATGGTCTGCATCTTTCAGCCAAGAGGAACAGCCAGCTAGCAGTAAGCAAAAGAGAGAGAGGCTGGGGAAGGGATGATCTGCGCTGCCTTCCGAAGAGGTGACTCTGGCTGCAGCGGGGGAGAACAGAAGAGGGAAGAGTCAGAGAGCAGCGGATGCAGGAGGCGGGACGAAGGAAGGCGGGAGCTTGGACCAAGGTGCCCGTGATGATGTGAAAGATGCACAGGGGACAATGTCACCAGGGCTTGGGGACCCACTGGATGCTGGGGTGAGGGAGAAGGTCAAGGAGGAATCCTGGTTTCCGGTGGAAGGGGTCCCAGTGGGTGGGGTGGTGGGAGACTGCCAGGTCTCGTGCGTGTTGAGTTGCAGGGGTCTGAGAGGTATTAAGAGGCACTGCTGCCCAGCAGCTGGACCTATGGGAGCCGGAGGATCAGAAGGCTGGGCGTGGCTGAGGGTGCAGGAGCCCAGGGAAGACAGTGCTTCGTGAGTGGGAGGGGAGCAGCAGCGTCAAACTTATGTGCTGCTGAGAGACTGAACAAGACATGGCCGGGAATGTCTGATTAGTGGTTTTAGTGCAGAGATGAGAGTGGAGGGCAGACTGGAGCGGGTCGAGGAATGAGAGGCAGGGAATGGATACACTGAATACGGCAATTCTTTACCAAAGTTTGCCTGTCAAGGGGGATGAGAAATTGAGCAATAACTGGAAAATGAAAGGGAATTGAGGTCAAGAGAGTTTGTTTCTGTTTCTTTTGTGATGGGAGGTCTTGAGCATGTTTAAAAGCCGAGGGAAAGCGCCAGTCAAGATGGAAAAGGTGATGACACAGGTGAGAGAATGGACAGCCGAGAGTGACAGCAAGTGGGAGGGGGTGAGATCCAAAGCACAGGGGGGTTGCAGTTGTGGCAGCTGAAGACGGAGGAGATTCCCCTCAGGTGGCTTTAAGAGCCTCTATGAAGTGACAGGGCAAGGGGAGGCTGGACAGCGGAACATCCTATAGTCCCTCTGCAAGTTGCAGCTGCCCTACCGTTATACTTTGGTCCGTCAGGGTTTCACTAGATGGAAAAAGAGACAACGGAGGCTGGGGGTTTGCAACTGGCAAGGGGACAGGTGTCTGGGGCCATTAGCTCCCGGAGGGCAGGGACCTGTCATATCAATCACTGCCTCACTCTGTGCCTGACTGAAGTATCAGGGCCCAGGTACTTACTATCAAAGCGATCAGCGTAGGAATGCTCACTTGTCTTCATTTCAATTTGCCTCTTTTGGTGCTTCTCTAAAAAACCAAAAAAGAAAGAATACAGAACAAACAGAGCGTAAATTCCTACGTGACTTTTTCTCACTTGGAAGAATTCTTTCATTCTTCCGTAAAGTCAGTTTTAAAGTTCTTGCCATAGTTCTTTCCAGAGACACTGTCATATACCTCAGAATGCTAAAGGGCATCTTTCAATTTTTAGCTTAATTGAAGGTGTTTATGTAGCTTCGTCTACTTTGTTTAAAAGTCGCAAAAATGCATACTAAACATGTTGTATTTTTATCTATGGAAACTATAAAATTCATATCCTTCAAAAAAAAACTTACATGAAATAACACAGAAAAAGAAAACAGAATAAGGCTGTCTATACTCAAGGCAGGGAGACCAATTAGGAGGCTACTGAAATAATCCAGGCCTGGACCAGGTGCTGTCAGTGGGCGTTAGATACGTTCTGAAGGATGTGTTGACAGACAATGTGGGGAGGGAGAAAAACAGGAGTCAAGGAGGACACTAATGCCCAGACAACTTGGGAGAATGGCTTCCAGTAACTGGGGTGGGTAAAAGCACGGGAGGAGCAGGTTTGAGGGAATGTTCTGGACTTGCTGTGCTGGAGATGCCTTAGACATCTAAGCAGAGATATGGGCAGGCAGACATGCGTCTGAAGTTCAGAGGAGGGTCAGGACTGGAGATACACATGTGGGGTTCACTCGCATTTAGATGGGTTTTGAGCCTATGAGACTGGATGAATTCACCTAGGAAGTGAGGGTAGATTAAAAAAAAAGTTCAAGGTCATGTGTGGCAGTGAAAAACTGGCCTGAAAACTTACCCGCTGGCACACGTGTGGCAAGGAAATGTTAAAGCACCACCGGGAAATTGTGGATAGAGGGCTCCAAGGCTGAGTTGAGCGGGTGAGGGACAAAAACACAGAAGACACTGCAAAGGATTCAGATTTCCCAGGGATGGGGATTAGGGAAATGTCAGCGCTAAGGTTAGAAGGAAAAAACAAAGCAAAAGCAAGCAGGCAGATGCAAAATTTAAGGTATCAGATTCAGATATAAAAGAAAAATGTCGGCGAAAGCCTGCAAGTTGAAGGGGTGAAATAGGCCCCAGCGTGGCGGGACTGGAAAAAGGCGGGGCTGGAAGAAGGTGGGGCTGGAAGGCGGGGTAAGGAGACTGGGGCCGGGCCCCGCCCTCGGGCCATATCCGGACCAGGTCGGGGCCGCCCCCTGCCCGAATGCCTCCAGCGGCCAGTCCGCGTGCGGGCGGGTCCGCGGGTCCCCGGGCCAGCGTGGGCTTGTGAGTGTGTTGCCTGGTCGCAGTCACAGTGTCTGAACTGGGAAGAAGGACGCCAAGGGCCGCTCTTCACCAGGCCGCGCTTTGCAGGAGGAAGCGGCCTGACGGCCCGCCTACGTTACCAACTCCAGAGCCAGGCAGCGAGGCCCAAGCTGGGCAGGGGCCAGGACTGAGGGACCGGGCGACACCAGAAGGCTCGGAAAGTTTAGCAGGAGGCTCGGCTGGGGCAGGGCGGAGACCTCCGGCTGCGGGGCGCGGCGGCAGCGGGTCTGTTACCTGCTCCGCGCGTCTGCCGCTGCAGCGCCAACCCCGCGGCCTCCTGGCTCTGACGCGTCGCCCTGGAAACCGGCGCGCGGGGCTTTCTGGGACTGGTCGGCCAGGAGGGGAGGAACCAGAGGCGGGACCGCGAGACCTGCGCGCACGCGCACCCGGGACCACGTCTTTCCCGGGCCAGGTGTTCAGGGTCGGGTTGTGAGGGCTGCCTCACCTGACTCTTCCGTGAGGGTGAACTCAGCTGGCTGCATAGACTTTCACAAACAAGCCTCCAGCCGCCCCTCCTCGGCGCCCGGGGTCCCGCCTGCGCCCTGGCCGCGCCCGGGCCGAGCGAACTGACCCCGCGGTTCCTTCCCGCGCCCGGTAGCTCTCGCCCGTGCACCGGGTGTTTTGAATCTGAATCCGATGCACATGTCCAGTTCCCAGCCTGGGAGGGCCGTGGACTAAGAGCAGAGCGCTTCTATTAACCTTTATAAAGATGGATTTCTTGGTGGAAGAAAATCTGATCACAAAGCAATGCATGTTTGGTGTAGAGAAGTTACCATGTACAGGAAAGTACCAAGAAAAAGTAAAAATCACCTATAAAAATTATAGGTGATTTTTAGTGATTGCATAGGCGTTTTCAGTGATGCGTAGGCATAATTAACGAACATTAACATTATTTCTTTTTTTCCTCTTCCCTCTTCCTCCTCACCCTCCCATTGTATCAATGCCCTGTTGAATGTCCTTGTAGATGAATCCTAGGGGTCACCCCAACTGTTTTCTTAGGATCAATTCCTACATGTGAAGTTGAAGGATCAAAGGATAGGCTCACTTTGAGGCTTTCTGAAGATACACAAAAGTTTGCCTTCCAGGCAAATGTCTCCAATCCTTAATCCATATTTGCGGATAATCTTATTTCTTTTAAAAATGTATGTCCATGTAGGGGCTTCCCTGGTGGCGCAGTGGTTAAGAATCTGCCTGCCAATGCAGGGAACACGGGTTTAAGCCTTGGTCCGGGAAGATCCCACATGCTGTGGAGCAACTAAGCCCGTGCGCCACAACTACTGAGCCCATGTGCCACAACTACACACACCTAGAGCCCATGCTCCACAACAAGAGAAGCCACCGCAATGAGAAGCCCACGCGCTGCAACAAAGAGTAGCCCCCACTCGCCACAACTAGAGAAAGACTGTGTGCAGCAATGAAGACACAATGCAGCCAAAAATAAATAAATAAAATTTAAAAATTAAAAAAAACAGTATACCCATGTTATTGTCAAAAAGTGACACCTTGGGCTTCCCTTGTGGCACAGTGGTTGAGAGTCTGCCTGCCGATGCAGGGGACATGGGTTCGTGCCCCGGTCTGGGAAGATCCCACATCCCGCGGAGCGGCTGGGTCCGTGAGCCATGGCCGCTGGGCCTGCGCGTCCGGAGCCTGTGCTCCGCAACGGGAGAGGCTACAGCAGTGAGAGGTCCGCGTACCGCGAAAAAAAAAAAAAAAAAAAAAAAAGTGACACCTTACTTTGATTTTTTCACAACTTTGATTACTAGGAAGGATAGGCATTTTTGTCGTACTTTCAGCGACCATTTGTACTTATTTTGTGATTTGCCTTTTGCCCACTTTTTCAGTTGGTGTTCATCTTTGTAAAAATTGATTTGTTAGAACTTTTGACATTCTATAAAACTCGGACTATGGTATATGTTGCAGATATTTCCTTCAGTTTGTCAATTACCTTTTAATTTTGTTTATAGTGTACCTTGTATTTGTGTAGCTCAAATTTATCACATTTCCCTTATGTTTTTTTCATTTTGTTTTTATGTAATAGGGGGCAGTGGGCATCTCCAAGCAGACCCTGTTTTTTCTTTTTCTTTTAAATTTTGTTGAAGTATAGTTGATTTACAATGTTGTGTTAATTTCTTCTTTACAGCAAAATGACTCAGTTATATATATATATATATATATATATATATATACACACACACACACATATATATATTCCTCTTCATATTCTTTTCCATTATGGCTTATCAAAGGATATTGAATATAGTTCCCTGTGCTATACAGTAAGACCTTGTTACTTATCCATTCTATATATAATAGTTTGCATCTGCTAATCCCAAACTCCCATTCCTTCCTTCCCCTACCCCCCTCCCACTTGGCAACCACAAGTCTGTTCTCTATATCTGTGAGTCTGTTTTTGTTTCCTAGGTATGTTGATTTGTATCGCATTTTAGATTCCACATGTAAGTGATAGCATATGGTATTGGTCTTTCTCTTTCTGACTTACTTCACTTAGTATGGTAATCTCTAGGTCCATCCATGTTGCTGCAAATGGCATTATTTCATTCTTTTTTATGACTGAGTAATATTCCATTGTGTATATGTGCCACATCTTCTTTATCCATTCATCTGTCGATAGATACTTAGGTTGCTTCCATGTCTTGGCTATTGTAAACAGTGCTGCTATGAACATAGGGGTGCATGTATCTTTTCCAATTATAGTTTTGTCTGGGTATATGCCCAGGAGTGGGATTCAAGCCGACCCCATTTAATTCTGGCTTTTTAGGGGTTGGTGCCAGGCAAGGCTTTCCTGTCCCATCACCACCTGCTCCTCTCCCTATCCTGTTAGAGTGCCCACTCTTTTTTTTTTTTTTTTTTGTGGTATGCAGGCCTTTCACTGTTGTGGCTTCTCCCGTTGCGCAGCACAGGCTCTGGACATGCAGGCTCAGCGGCCATGGGTCATGGGCCCAGCCACTCTGCGGCATGTGGCATCTTCCCAGACTGGGGCACGAACCCATGTCCCCTGCATCGGCAGGCGGACTCTCAACCACTGCGCCACCAGGGAAACCCTAGAGTGCCCACTCTTAATTTTGGTGCATTATGTGTTTCTACAACCTTGGGTGTGAGTTATTCGTATAAGGTGGGTAGTGGTTTTTGTTGTGGGTGAGCTGGGCACCATCTCCAAGTGGATGTACATTAGACAAGTACAGCCCTAGACTTGTCATTCATGGAAAGATGGCTGGTTCATTGCTGCTGGTGCTCCCAAGACAGTAACAAAAGTGGCTGTTTATTATTATGATTATTTTTAATAAATTTATTTATTGTTTATTTATTATTTATTTATTGTTTATTTTTGGCTGCGTTGGGTCTTCGTTGCATGTGGGCTTTCTCTAGTTGCAACAAGTGGAGGCTACTCTTTGTTGCAGTGTGCGGGCTTCTCATAGCGGTGGCTTCTCTTGTTGCAGAGCACGGGCTCTAAGCGCGCGGGCTTCAGTAGTTGTAGTGTGCAGGCTCAGTAGTTGTGGCACATAGGCTTAGTTGCTCCACAGCATGTGGGATCTTCCCAGACCAGGGCTCGAACCTGTGTCCCCTGTATCGGCAGGCAGATTCTTAACCACTGTGCCACCAGGGAAGTCCAAAAGTGGCTGTTTATTATTAAGGGAACATCCCAACCCTGGTTCTCAGGACTGGAGGAACCTGAAAGATGGAGGCTCCTCAGAACGTCCTTTCGCATCTGAACGGTCTCTCCCTCTCTTTTTTGCTAGCTCTTTCCAGTCTATAGCCTTTGTTTCTGCCTTGGAAAGAGGTGCTTCTTTCCTGTCTGTGTGTTATGAAAGGGGGAGAGGCCTTTACTGTACGAAGCTGAAGAACTGCCTTTTAGTAATTATGGTGGTCACCTCCATCACGCTACATATTAACATAGGCCTTTATTGCTCTGTATGAGTTTCCTAAGGCTGCTGTAACAAATTACCACAGAACTGATGGCTTAAGACAGCAGAAATTTATTCTCTCATGGGTCTGGAGACCGAAGTCCAAAATCAAGGTGTCAGCATGGCTGTGTTCCCTCTGAAGTCTCCTGGGGAGGATCCTTCCTGCCTCTTCCATCTCCTGGTGGCTCCTGGTGTTCCTTGGCTTGTGGCCACATCACTCCAATCCCTGCCTCTGTCTTCACATAATGTTTTTATCTGTGTCTCTCTGTGTGTTTTCTCCTCTTCTTATAAGGATATCAGTTATTGGATTTAGGGCCCACCTGAAATCCAGGATGATTTCATCTCAAGATCCTTAACCGATTTCATCTGCAATGACCCTGTTTCCAAATAAGATCACATTCTGAGGTTTGGGGGGGGAACATGAATTTTGGGGGGACAATATGCTACCCACTACTGCTACTATGGTGGTCACCACTGTTATAATAATAAAAATATAAATAAATAATATAAATAAGGGAAAAAATAATAAAAATTAAAAAAGAATAAAAACCAGCCTTTATTTCTCATTTTATTTTACCTGTAAAATTATATAAATAAACCAAACATAGCATCTGGTATCATTTATTATAAGATCCCTCGAGGATCTCTGCAAAGTTTGGAGCCAATACCTCATACTTTTATCACTAAAATTATGTCAAATCGTCCTTTCACAATGTATACAACATATCAAATCATCACCATGTACACTTTAAACACTTTAAATATCTTACAATTTATTTGTGAACTGTACCTCAATAAAGTTTTAAAAAAAGAGTAAATTCTGTTAAAAATTAGGTCAGATCCCTAGAGCCTGTCATACAGAGTGAAGTAAGTCAGAAAGAGAAAGACAAATACTGTATGCTGACACATATATATGGAATTTAAGAAAAAAAAATGTCATGAAGAACATAGGGGTAAGACAGGAATAAAGACACAGACCTACTAGAGAATGGACTTGAGGATATGGGGAGGGGGAAGGGTAAGCTGTGACAAAGTGAAAGAGCGGCATGGACATATATACACTACCAAACGTAAGGTAGATAGCTAGTGGGAAGCAGCCGCATAGCACAGGGAGATCAGCTCGGTGCTTTGTGACCACCTGGAGGGGTGGGATAGGGAGGGTGGGAGGGAGACGCAAAAGGGAGGGGATATGGGAACATATGTATATGTATAACTGATTAAATTTGTTATAAAGCAAAAAAAAAAATTAGGTCAGATCTAAAAGTACTGTTATTTGATTTTAACATCAAAGATTAGAGATCTGAAATAATTAGCCTCTTGCATCTTCAGTCGATTAGACAACTTCTTTTTTTTTTTTTTTTTTTTTTGTGGTACGCGGGCCTCTCACTGTTGTGGCCTCCCCCGTTGCGGAGCACAGGCTCCGGATGCGCAGGCTCAGTGGCCATGGCTCACGGGCCCAGCCGCTCCGCGGCATGTGGGATGTTCCTGGACTGGGGCACGAACCCCTGTACCCTACATCTGCAGGTGGACTCTCAACCACTGCGCCACCAGGGAAGCCCTAGGCAACTTATTTCTGAATTGAATTTTCAAAGTTGGAGATTCATTGAGCTTTCTTTTAAGACTCATTTGGAATGTTTTGTATTCCTATAAATTATCTTGAAGGTCACTGATGTCGCTGTAACAAAAGATGTGTCAGCTGGAGTTTTCAACTTTCTGATTTGTACATTTTCATGGTCATTATTAAAAGGATAAGCTTCTAAAAGTAATTCATAGTGAAATAAAGGAGAACTGGGAATTTGAGTGTAGGAAATCAGGAGTTTTTCTGGTGTGGTGTGGACATAAACGGGGTTGGGTTCAAATCCTGGATACACCGTTACCTTTCTTATCATCTCCCATTCTTTTTTTTTTTTTTTTTTTTTTGGCCGTACCTCGAGGCTTGTGGGATCTTAGTTCCCTGAGCAGGGATCGAACCCAGGCCCTCGGCAGTGAAAGTGCTAAATCTTAACCACTGGACTGCCAGGGAATTCCCTCATCTCCCATTCTAAGTCCTCACCGGTTAGGACGGATAGTAATAGAACCCGGTTTTAGGGCCGTTGTGTGGTTTAAGGGAGTGGTTTATGCAAAGCCCTTAGAGCAGGTCTGGCTTGACAAACACCTCAAAATTGTTAGCTGTTATTTCAAGTAGGAAATTTGTTTCTCCCTAGGGCAGGCAGCTGGAGGGGGTGTCAAGACTGAAGTAGGTTTTGCCCTGTTGTTACCAATATTGGGTCCTCTGGCCTTGTGTGCAGTAAAGCCAATCTACTGACAATCTACTGGGTTGTGGTGTGCAGGTGTGAAGGAATGTGCAGGATTTATTGTAGGCACCAAACAAGGAGTGTGGGCAACTGATGGTCGAAAAACCCTAACTTCCTGATGGGTTTCAGGAAAGTGTTTTCAAGGGTAAAGTGAGGGAGGGGGGTGCTGTAGGGTGGGTGATCCGCTTGTGCACAGTTATCTGATTGGTTGGTGGTGAGGGAACCAATCATCAGGATGGTGTCATAGGAGTTAACATCATCAATCCTCAGGCTCCAGTTGGTCTGGGGGCTACGTGCTCACCATCGCCATGCAGTTAGCTTCTTCCATTTGGTGGAGGCTTTAGTATCTGTAAAACAGCTCAGGAATGTGCATCAAATACTGTTATCTATGTCCTTCAGGGAGGAACTAAAGATTCTGTGACTGCCACATGGCTGATTTACTGTTTAAATTGTTACCAGTTCTCCTGGCCCAACTGATACTTTTGTCACTACATGTTCACATCCTTTCAATCATTAATTCTTGAACCAGGATTTGTGGCTCAGGGGAGGCCTGAGATAATTATAGCTTTTCTACAGACAAGAGGCAGGCAGAGGATATGGGAGGAGGGATCTGTCCAGGGAGGCCCCATAGGGTCTTCCTCAGTTATACTATATGACCAGCAGATGTATATTCTCTAGGGCACATGAGCTACAGTTTATGTCATTAACTTACAAAGGCATTAAGAAATACACAGAGCTTATTACTTTCTTAAATAATAGTTGCAGCAAAATAGTATGCTCATGTGGTGGATTTAAGACTAAGGTGTTTGAAAAAATATTTCATATGACAAAAATAGTATATACTCACTGTAGAAATTTTGGAAAATACAGCAAAGAAGAAAAGCAAAAATGACCTATAATCTTTGGTGGGCTTTAAAATAAAGTTTACTGGGACAAAGTGAGAGAGTGGCATGGACATATATACACTACCAAATGTAAAATAGATAGCTAGTGGGAAGCAGCCACATAGCACAGGGAGATCAGCTCCGTGCTTTGTGACGACTCAGAGGGGTTGGATAGGGAGGGTGGGAGGGAGACGCAAGAGGGAGGAGATATGGGGACATATGTATACGTAGAGCTGATTCACTTTGTTATACAGCACCAACTCACACAACGTTGTAAAGCAATTATACTCGGATAAAGATGTTAAAAAATAAATAAAATTTATACTGCTTGTGACTTAAATTTGGGGAACCATGAGTCATCTTCACCTAATTTGGGGAGTAAACTTTGCATGCCCTAAGTTAAATTGTTGCGGGGTCATCTCAACCATTCATCCTGATCTAAATGAAGCTGAGCTATATTCTAGGGTCAGGGTGACCTTTCGTGGAGGGCACCTACCTGAGGGGAAGGGGAACAGGCCTCCAGACCTCCTGGGCTCTGGTGAAAGGGCTGGAGGTCAAAACCCTAATGATCCCTCCCCGCTCCCGGGATCTTACAGCCACGACCTTCATGAGCAGTCAGGGACTTAAAATAAGCGAGAAACTCAGCCATCTTAAGAGGACTAAATATACCCTCCCGCCTTTGCCCCTCACGCCGGTGATCTTGACTTTGAAACCCACCAGGAGAGTGGGGTGGCTACCATTTGGGCTTCTTAGTAGATTTTTAATGCCTCTAACGTTTAACACAATTCAAATTATCTATACAAATAAGACAGAGAGAGAGCCTGTTACAAACAGATCATTCATTTCTTCCCCCCAACATGTCTAAAACAGTGGAAGCAATTTGCTTGTAAGCCAGCCCTCCCTGCCTGGTCGGGGATGTCAGTGAAACCTGACACGGTCCTCAGCTTGTCAGCCTCTGTTCTTTAGGAGAAACAGGTGGTAAAGGGGGACAACTGGGAACAGGCCACTCCTAAAGGAATCTATTGTATGACAGTTCATTGAATTTTTGTTTTTCAATGCAAAACAATCATTTTTTTTCCTTTTTAACTCTATCCATAGGAATTGTGTTTGAAGGTTTCATTAAGTTTCCAGGTATTCCTCAGAGTAGACTTGAATGTGGTAAAAGGTGAGAATTCATAAATGATCATGACAATTATTAAGTATTGCTTAATTAGCATGCCCCTTTCTCTGATTAAAATACACTCTTTGTACCTTAGGTGCCATTGCTGAGCGGTTTAAGAATAAAAATCATGCACCCTTTAAAAACAATCTTTAGTAACAGACCGTTATTGCTGATCCGGATGGCCTATCACTTGTATTAATGGCAAACTTAATTTCTTGAGTAAATTTTCACCCACTGTGCTCCCCTGATTTTTCTTGCTCAGTGAAATTTATCTGAAGCAAAATATAATAAAGCATGACATATGCATCACAGGATTCAAGTGGAGATTAATTAAAGCTGACTCCAGTTGAAGGTCATTAAGTTTTTTTTAATCTGCCAGAAAATTTTAAAGTAAGGAAGCCGCTCTTTATTTAGGTTAAGGCTTCTGTGGCTGTTCTGACCCTTGCTGTGTGCCTGCCAAAAACCCTGTAAACAAATCCCCCTCCGGCACCGAGCTGGTGTTGTTTGGGCTTTTCCAGCTCCGGGGCGCGCCTCCCTCCTCTTCTCTCCTCCTCTGCTACCCCGGGCTCCACCTCCCGCTGCCCAAGGCATCTCCCTGCAGGTCTCTGATTGGTGCGGAGCGCAGCCTTGCCTTTTAGGGACTGTTGTCGGGCTTTCAAAGTGATAAGGGAAAGGGTCCAGCGGCTGCTTATATCAACCAATCAACTGTTTTCCTGACAGATCCCCAAATATTCCCTGGCCAATGGCGGGGAGAGCCCGAGGTGCCTGGGCCGCTCGTGGGAGAGGCAGGGCTTCAGTTGAGCTGAGAGGCGTGAGCTCAGACAGCCTTGGGCCCCTCGCCAGTCCCCACCTGGCACTTGTCTGTGTTACTGTCAGGATTTGTCTGACTCCGCGTTCCCTCGCAGGGGTGTGTTGGGGGGAGTCCTCTTTGCAACTCTCAGAATGGTTATCAAAGTGTTTGTTGCCACATCATCTGGGTCCATAGCGGTAGGTGTCTGATGGAATTTGGGGGCTTTCTTCCTGTCCTATTTTCTGAATAACTCAAACTTGGAAGTAGAAGGAGGGGGTATGGCCCAGTGCTGGCTTTACATGTCTTTTTGGGGCGTGTGTAAGTAAGCCTGTGAGCCTTTTGCTTTCTGCCTTGGTTTGAATGGTGTGAAGAAGTGCGTGTGATCTGGGACAGCTGGGTGTGGAAGGGGATTCAAGGAAGGGGGTGTGTTTGATACTAGAACTTTATTTATTTATTTATTTATTTATTGCCACGTTGGGGCTTCGTTGCTGCACGTGGGTCTAGTTGAGGCAAGCGGGAGCTACTCTTCGTTGCGGTGCATGGGCTTCTCGTTGCGGTGGCTTCTCTTGTTGAGAAGCACGGGCTCTAGGTGCGCGGGCTTCAGTAGTTGCACCACATGGGCTCAGTAGTTGTGGCACACAGGCTCCAGAGCAGGCTCAGTAGTGGTGGCGCACGGGCTTAGCTGCTCCACGGCATGTGGGATCTTCCTGGACCAGGGCTCGAACCCGTGTCCCCTGCACTGGCAGGCAGACTCCTAACCACTGCGCCACCAGAGAAGTCCCCGATACTAGAACTTTTAACATGTGATTTGTGTCGCGTTGTGTCTCATATATGATAGAATGGGAGGCTTTTTTTTGGTGGAATGTTTCTGCCATTCCTTCTGCAAGACAGACTAATTTAAAATTGCAAATAAATGACATTTTGTGTAACAATATTTGGAGCGTATGATGGGCCAGATTACTAAAATGACTCCTGGGTGTAATTACTTGTGTATGCAATGTAATCCTAATGAAAGTGTAAAGTTAGCATGTGTAATACTATTATTTGAGGATAATGATGTCACAGTGACAAGAACAAACATCTCTAAGGCTAAAGATTTAAATGCTCTAGGAATCCAAACAGACCAAAAACAAGTACTAAAAGCCGACCTGCAAAGCACTGCTTTGTCTGATTTCCTTGGGACCAGGCTGGGAACCACGCATTGATCTCTCTAAGTCCAGCTTTCATTCTGTGCCTTAAGAAATAAGGGTAAGGGAGGGACTCGTTTATCCTTGGAAATGATTCAGGCTTTGATTTTAGGCTTGAACCTGCAGTGTCTATCTGGGACCGACATTTTGACCAGCATTTTAGCATCTAGGAGGCTGTGGAGAGAAAAAGAGTTTTATTAATCCTGAGAGTTGAAGACCAGCACAGGGGCTGTTTCCTTTTATATCTGATTCCTGGAACTTCTCAGGTTGCAGCTTGGGTTTCAGTGGTCCCTCAGCCAGGGATGATACCCTAGACAAATGGTTGGCCCAGGGAACTGTCCTAATGGCAGCTCCTGAATGCCACCCGCGTTGCCCCCTCCTCGCCCCCTCCAGCCCTGAAAGTTCGCGCGGTTTCCAGAGAGGACGAGAGGAAAACACGAGCCTGGTTGTTCCTTCTGAGCACAACTGGTGGGCAACAGTTTAGTGATCTCTCGAACATCTTTTAACAGAAAACGATGAGGAACAATTCCAAATGCAGAAGTGCAAAATCTTTTGTGGCTGTTGATGACCTCAGAAACTTTTAGTTGATCTACAAAAAGCACAATTTTGGATTGTTTAGATTAAAAAAATTTTTTTTTGTAGAGAATGACTTTCGTGGGCTTCAAATATGCTGTTGACACACTCATTGCTGGAAACTTTTACCACTAACCTGCCAATCTTCTACATGTTCCATAGATCAGGTCTGAGTGGCCCCATGCATTCTTCCGGAGACAGTGAGCAAACTGATGGATTTCTTAGGATTATCTGATGTCCTACATTCTTGAAGTTTGGGAGCATGATTTAGTTAGCCTGGGGGGATCTGGAGGGGTACTGTTTATTCCAGGATCTTAGAAAATCCAAGTTCATTCTGCTGCCGGAAGCAAATGTTTTGGTGCCACTTGGGACTATGTGACCTTGGGAAAGTTATTGCCCCTTGCTAAGCCTCAATTTCCTTATCTGTAAAATGAGGGTAAGAATAGTACTCATCTCATAGCGTTGTCATGAGGACTTAGGAAATAAGCAAAGGGTGCCCAGCAGGGTGTCAAGTGCTTAATAAATATTATCATTATTAGTTTTTATTTATTTATTTATGGCTGAGTTGGGTCTTCGTTGCTGTGCAGGGCTTTTCTCTAGTTGCAGCGAGTGGGGGCGACTCTTTGTTGCTGTGCACGGGCTTCTCATTGCGGTGGCTTCTCTTTTTGCAGGGCACCGGCTCTAGGTGCACGGGCTTCAGTAGTTGTGGCTCACGGGCTCTAGAGCATAGGCTCAGTAGTTGTGGTGCACGGGCCTAGTTGCTCCACCGCATGTGGGCTCTTCCTGGACCAGGGCTCGAACCTGTGTCCCCTGCACTGACAGGCAGACTCTTAACCACTGCGCCACCAGGGAAGTCCTATCATTATTAGTTAATGTTATAGTTATCAGCTATGGTTAGTTAGTATTATAATTATTATAAATATTGGTTATTAGTTAATGTTAGTTAATATTAATCAATATTTTTGTAGTTATATTTATTAGTTAATATTAGAAGATCTGCATCTGTGATGATGTTTCAGAAGAATTATCTCAAGCCACATAAATGGAAGAATTTCTGTCTTATCCTAAAGAATGAGAACTGATTTTTCCCACGGTGTGAGTGCTAATGATTTTTCCCGGCTGGGGAATTTCACCCAGAAGCTTCTTTGCAGGATGACCCCAGAGCAGCTGCCACTACTTACGCTGTGTGTGTGGCAGTTGGTCTTTGCTACTTACTTCTTCAGTCTGTATACTTTAAAAACAGGTTCTTGCCTGTGACCTCATCAAAGAGGGCATTATGACTTCTGTTGGATGAATGAAATAAATGAAAAAGGAAAAAACCAATTGTAATCTCTTGATGAGGTTTAGGCATGCAGCTGTGTATCACATCTCTATTTTAACAGTTGATGCCAAAGCGTGGTTCCATGTTTTACCACTTTACACACAGATTTGGGTGAAGAGACCCTGGGAGTAGGGGAGAAAGTTGTTGCATCTTCGTGGATCACCCTCCTCTCCTCCTGAAGGCCATTGCCACAGGGGTTGGGGGACAAAGGGAGAGAGGCCTCCCTGTTTTCAAGATGCACAGCCCCTGGACCACCATCTTTAAGGACAGACCCTAATGGTGGCCCCCAGATTTTGCAATCCTTTTGCCAGCCTTGATTGAGTGTAAATATAGAGGGAAAAACATGGCTCTTGAATTAGATGGATCTGGATGTGAACCTTGGAAAATTCTTTAATTCACTGGTACCTCAGCTTTGTTATCTTAAAATGGTGATCAGGGGCTTCCCTGGTGGCGCAGTGGTTGGGGGTCCGCCTGCCGATGCAGGGGACATGGGTTCGTGCCCCGGTCCAGGAGGATCCCACGTGCCGTGGAGCAGCTGGACCCATAAGCCGTGGCCGC
Source organism: Mesoplodon densirostris (assembly GCF_025265405.1). Lineage (NCBI taxonomy): Eukaryota > Metazoa > Chordata > Mammalia > Artiodactyla > Ziphiidae > Mesoplodon > Mesoplodon densirostris. Next base: position 6,076,051 of record NC_082665.1, on the reverse strand, counting down.
TGGGCCTGCACGTCCGGAGCCTGTGCTCTGCGGCGGGAGAGGCCACAGCAGTGAGAGGCCCGCATACTGCACAAAAAAAAAAAAAAAAAAAAAAAAAAATGGTGATCAGAATTCTTGCCTGGCATGGCAATCAGGACGAGTCATGCCAGGGTGCCTGACTGCACAGCTTCTCGACTTGTGATGCAAAATGCTTTTCCATGCTTTCTTAATTCTCACCAGCACCCAGGATGAAGGCGGCGTTCTATCCATTTTGCAGATGAGGCAATGGACAGGCAGAACTTGTGCTCAGATAGCAACCTTCCCAGCCAGGATGGAAATGCAGGTCACCCCTCACTCAAATGCAGCGTGCTTTTTACTACAATACAGTGAACTTGTTTGGAAAGTAACTGTACAAGACAATAAACGGAACATGCCAAGCGAGTGACCCCAAGATCACTCTGATGCAGCACAGTCACCAACAGTGGCTGGTGACTTCAGGACAGAGAATGACGTGTTTGTTTTTTTTTAAATTATTTTATTGAGGTATAGTTGATTTACAGTGTTGTGTTAATTTCTGCTGTACAGCAAAGTGATTCAGTTTTCAGATTCTTTTCCATTTTGGTTTATCACAGGATATTGAATATAGTTCCCTGTGCTCTACAGGAGGACTTTGTAGTTGATCCATTCTCTATGTAACAGTTTGCGTCTGCTAATCCCAAACTCCCAGTCCATCCCTCCCCCACCCCCTCCCCCTTGGCCACCACAAGTCTGTTCTCTAGGAGAATGGCACATTCTTGTGAGTCAATGTAACAGGATAGGAAGTGAAAGCATGGAGTCCTAAGCACTGGTCCGCCAGGGAATTCCCAATGTAACAGGATAAGAAAACAGAACTCTCTCAGCCTCCACTGAGGTCCCAAAGTCTCCAAGTGACACACCCCTCAAGGACCCTGGATCCTCCAGAGGGGCTGCCCAGGAGGACGGTGCAGCCTGTGGGACCAGCAATAGCCATGGTGCCCTGGAGAGGGGAGAGAGGGTGAGAGGTGCAGGGGGGAGTGTATCTGTGGTGAGGGCTACTGGGGTGCTGTGCACACCCCTACCCTTGAAACCATAATGGGGGGGGTGACCTTTGGGGACTGATGCTGTGTCCCTAGGGTCAGCTCAGGAGGCCACACGGAGAAAGGCTGTACTTTGTGGTGGGAGCGGCGTCTAGTAGGGACCCTTGAACAAGGACCACCGGGGGGGGGTCCAGGGGGTGCGCCCCACTCACGTGGGCATCAGAGTGCGGGCAAAGGCCACGTGCCAGCCAGGTGAGCTCGTGCACTCCCTGCTCCCCCTCTCCCTCCTCTGGGCTCATCCTAAGACACTTCTCCAGACTCAGGCAGAAGCCAAGCGCTCCAAACAGCCAGGAGAGCCATGCTCTTGACTTGAGTTTAAGTTGCTGGTGTTTGGGGAGTCCGGAGGGGCAGATTTTATTTTTCTTTTCTTTATTTGGGGGCGGTGCTGAGAAATAAAATGTAGCACAATACCGTGCAGCCAATAGTCAGTCAACTTCCTGTAGACGTAATTGTTTGTCTTGAGAGGAATCATAATAAACAGATTCTTTTTTTTTTTTTACATCTTTATTGGAGTATAATTGCTCTACAATGTTGTGTTACTTTCTGCTGTATAATAAAGTGAATCAGCTATACGTATACATATGTCCCCATATCTCTTCCCTCTGGCGTCTCCCTCCCACCCTCCCTCTCCCACCCATGTAGGTGGTCACAAGTCACTGAGCTGATCTCCCTGTGCTATGAGGCTGCTTCCCACTAGCTATCTATTTTACGTTTGGTAGTGTACATATGTCCATGCCACTCTCTCACTTCGTCCCAGCTTACCCTGCCCCCTCCCCGTGTCCTCAAGTCCATTCTCTAGTAGGTCTGCGTCTTTATTCCCATCTTGCCCCTAGGTTCTTCATGACCATTTTCTTTTCTTTTTTTTTTAGATTCCATGTGTATGTGTTAGCATACGGCATTTGTCTTTCTCTTTCTGACTTACTTCACTCTGTATGACAGACTCTACGTCCATCCATCTCATTACAAATAACTCAATTTCGTTTCTTTTTATGGCTGAGTAATATTCCATTGTATATATGTGCCACATCTTCTTTATCCATTCATCTGTCAATGGACACTTATGTTGCTTCCATGTCCTGGCTATTGTAAACCGTGCTACAATGAACATTGTGGTACATGATTCTTTTTGAATTATGGTTTTCTCAGGGTATATGCCCAGTAGTGGGATTGCTGGGTCATATGGTAGTTCTATTTTTACATAATAAACAGATCTTCCTCTCCTGTTTTATCCATCTTTCTTTGACTTTCCAGCAGAAGAAACGTAAGTCAAGACTTTGGGAAATGTTCATCTGTGTAGAAACCGTGGAACCAAATGAAATCCTTTTCCATCCCACCTCAGGTCCTTAGGCATGATTTTCTTTTAAAGTTCTTTTTTTTAATTGAAGTATAGTTAATTTACAATGTTGTGTTAGTTTCAAGTGTACAGCACAGTGATTCAGTTAAGTCCTGAGGCATGATTAATAGAGATGGAAATAACGCTGGTGAGGGAGTGGACCTCAGCCAGGCTGAGGCTCCCAGGAGGGTACTTGAGGGGGAAGGAAGACAGGGGTTTGGACAGATAAAAGATGTTGCCTTCTGAATATTTAATTAAAAGTAAATCTGTCTGAGTGGTTAAGAATCTGACTGCCAATGCAGGGGACACGGGTTTGAGCCCTGGTCCGGGAAGATCTCACATGATGTGGAGCAACTAAGCCCATGCACCACAACTACTGAGCCTGCCCTCAAGAGCCTGCAAGCCACAACTACTGAGCCCACGTGCCGCAACTACTGAGCCCGTGTGCCTAGAGCCCGTGCTCTGCAACAAGAGAAGCCACTGCAATGAGAAGCCCGTGCACTGCAATGAAGAGTAGCCCCCTTCGCTGCAACTAGAGAAAGCCCATGCACAGCAACGAAGACCCAACACATCCAAAAATAAATAAATAAAAAATAGATACATTTATAAAAAAAATAAGAGAGGGCATCTTTCATTCTGGGAGTGAATTCTTTGACGGAAGAGAGAAAACTGTAATTGTTTCTGGGGAAGGAGTTCGAAGCCTTCAAGGTGGCCACATTCACAAAGAAATGGCATTTGGTAGATACAGTCCTTGTACGTGAACCAAGGGTAGAGAAAAGGGCCCTAGGATGTTCTCACTTAGGTGTGGCTGGCACTCTGATCTCAGTTGAAGAGCTGGGTGTGAGTGCGAAAGGAGAACAGGGTTATTTTACTGCATTTCTCTTCAATATTCTGGGAGAAATATCCACCAGCTTTTCTAGCTTTTTTTTCTCTCTTTCTCTTCTAATAATCTCCATGTGGGCTTTTCAGTTTCCTGTATTATTTCTAAAACTGCTTTTGTTCAATGTGACTCGTTCCTATTTTCATAACTGTGAATAAAGTGCCTTTTAATGTGGGTATACTTGGTATTTGAGTTTCATGGTAAATTGTCTTTTTTTCCTTCTCTCTATCATCTTTTTCTTTGTAAGCAATTCTTACTTATTTTTTGGCATTAAAGCTTAGCAGAGAATTAAAAGTATTTTGAAGGCTTCAAACAAAAGCTATGATGAGAGCATTGCTATTTTTATTACGTCAATTATACATCAATGATTTAAACATGGATGAGATTAAGATTTCAGAATTTAAATGATGACCCTGTTGATCCTATGGAATGAAGAGCTATGATGTTATGGATTTCCTTGTTTAAATATTTAGCGATATTATTTGTGTTGTATGGTATAGTTGAAGGAAGGGCTTAATTTATGTAAATATAAATAAAATGTTTTTTTACAAACTGTCTAATAGTAATCTCTCTACTCTTGACCAGATTAGGAAGAAACAGCAAGAAGTAGTGGGCTTTTTGGAAGCTAATAAAATCGATTTTAAGGAGTTCGATATTGCTGGAGATGAAGACAATCGGAGGTGGATGAGAGAGAACGTTCCCGGAGAGAAGAAACCTCAGAATGGGATTCCTCTGCCCCCACAGATATTCAACGAAGAGCAGTACTGTGGGGTGAGGTTTGGTTTTTTGGAAAAGTCTTCTGCATGTGTGTTTATCAGAAGTCATTTAAAGCAGATCAATTTTGAGGCAGCATTTGAATTTTTTTGGACATTTTTCAGGTCATGATCTATTTCTACCATTCAGTACCTGGATGGTAGATCCATGGTGAAGGGTCAATAGTTCAGACTTACAAAATGATGGAAACAATAAAATAATGATTCAGAAGTTCTTGAGATTCTTTTAGGTTCCTTATTTTGTTTAGAAGAATTGAGGTCACTTGTTCAAGCAGAATACACATTTAGTTGGAAAGAAATTCTGGTCAACCTTGCAGGGTACACATACATGCTCCCACAGGGACACTAGGTATGTTTTCAATTTTGTAAAGAATAATTTGCAAAAGTAGAGTTGGTGTAAATGTATCTAAACAGTTTAAAAATGTTCTGGACACCCTTCCTCCTTGTGAGGACACAGCTAGAAGATGGCCATTTATCAACCAAGAAGGGGGCTCACCAGACACTGAATCTGCTGGTGCCTTGATCTTGGACTTCCAGAACTGTGAGAAATAAATAGCTGTTGTTCATAAACCACCCAAACACGAAAAACAAAATCTGTTCTGGACATTTTGTTATAATAACAATTTTATTTTATACATTTAGTAGTCCATTTTACCATAAAATCACTTTTTCCTCAGAGTTTATAGATTCTGCTTAGTATATCAAATTGTTGAAAGGAAACATTTAAAAACTCAAAGGGCTTTGGAGCATGAGAACTGGAGTTATCTTAGGGGTCCTCTAAGTCTTCTAGGCCATTTTTCAGACGCAGCAATCAGGGTTCTGGAAGACAGAGGGAATCAATTGCCCAGAGCGGACTACTTCTTTTTTAAAATTAATTAATTAATTAATTAATTAATTTTTGGCTGCATTGGGTCTTCGTTGCTGCGCGTGGGCTTTCTCTAGTTGCGGTGAGCGGGGGCTACTCTGTTGCAGTGCGTGGGCTTCTCATTGCGGTGGCTTCTCTTGTTGCAGAGCATGGGCTCTAGGTGCGCAGGCTTTGGTAGTTGTGGCTTGCGGGCTCTAGAGGGCAGGTTCAGTAGTTGTAGTGCATGGGCTTAGTTGTTCCGTGGCATGTGGGATCTTCCTGGACCAGGGCTCAAACACGTGTCCCCTGCATTGGCAGGTGGATTCTTAACCACTGTGCCACCAGGGAAGTCCCAGAGCTGACTACTTCTGAAGGCTGGAGCCTGGTGTAGGAATCTTCACTCACCTCTTCTCTCCTTGCTGCACAGAACTGTTGGTCCTTTAGCTTAGCTTCTCTTTACTGTTACGTTTCTCACCTAAAGCAGGTGTTATCAAACTATAGCCAGAGGACCAAGGCCTGCAACTGCCTGTTTTGGTAAAGTTTTATTGGACACATCTGCAATAATTCACTTACCTATAGCTAATTTTGCATGATGGCAGAGTTGAGCAGTTGCAACAGAGACCATATGACCCACAAAGCCAGAAATATTTATGATCTGCCCATTTACAGAAAAGCTTTCAGGCCTTTTATTTGAATCATGAATTGTTTTGTTGTTGGAGGTTTGCATTAGTTTCCTAGGGCTGATGTAACAAAACACCACAAACCCGGTGGTTCTTATGGACTGTGTGTTTGTGTCCCCCCCAAATTCATATGTTGAAGTCCTAATGCCCAATGTGATCGTGTTTGGAGATGGGGCCTTTGGGAGCTGATTAGGGTTAGATTAGGTGTTGAGGGTGGGGTCCCCATGATGGGATTAGTGCCCTTACAGGAAGCAGAAGAGAGAGAGAATGGTTTCTCTTCACCATGTGAACAAAAAACCAGAGGCAACTGTCTGTAAACAAGGAAGAGAGCGGAACCCAACTATGCTGCACCCAGGATGCACTTCTGTTATTTAAGCCACCCAGCCTATGGTATTTTGTTATGGCAGCCTGAGATATTACAGTGTCTTAAAATAACAGAAATTTATTCTCTCACAGTTCTGGAGGCCAAAGTTTGAAATCAAGGTGTCAGTAGTGTTGGTTTCTTCTGGAGGCTCTGAGGGAAAATCTGTTCCCTGCCTTTCTAGTGGCTTCTGGTGGCAGACAACAATCTCTGGCATCCTTTGGCTTGTTGACATATTATGCCCATCTCTGCCTCCATCTTTACATGGTCTTCTTGCAGGTCTCTTTGTGTCTTCACATGGCCTTCTTTTTATAGATAAATAAATAAATAAATAAATAAATTTATTTATTTTTGGATGTGTTGGGTCTTCATTGCTGTGCGTGGGCTTTCTCAAGTTGCAGTGAGTGGGGGCTATTCTTCATGGCAGGGTGCGGGTTTCTCATTGCCATGGCTTCTCTTCTTGCAGAGCACAGGCTCTAGGTGTGTGGGTTTCAGTAGTTGTGGCACACGGGTTCAGTAGTTGTGGCTCACAGGCTCTAGAGCACAGGCTTAGTAGTTGTGGCGCAGGGGCTTAGTTGCTCTGCAACATGTGGAATCTTCCTGGAGCAAGGCTTGAACCCATGTCCCCTGCACTGGCTGGTGGATTCTTAACCACTGCGCCATCAGGGAGGTCCCCACAAGGCCTTCTTATAAGGACAAAAATTCATTGGAATAGGCTCCATCCTAGTACAACACGGCCTCATGATAACTAACTACATCTGTAAATATCTTTATCTCTAAATGAGGTCACTTTCTGAGGTCCTGAGTGGACATGGTTTTATAGGGGACAGTACAGGCTGTGTGAATTTACATGGCCGTGTTAGGATTCCTCAGAGGCTTAGCTCAAAGTCCTGTGGATGTGGGAGTGTCTTCAAACAGTCTTAACGTGGCAAGCAGTTATTTAGTGGAACATATGGTCCAGTCCAGCTCTCCTGGGATTGAAGCTGGAGCTTCCCAGAGTATAGAGAGCACTTGCTCTGTGAGGAAGAGTCGCTCCCCTGCACCCCACACTCCTCTCCCCACCCACTCCAGACCTCCTGGCCTCCGGACATCCCTCAACCCTGAGCTGAATTTTTTTTTTTTTTTTTTTTTTTTTTTTTTGCGGTACGCGGGCCTCTCACTGTTGTGGCCTCTCCCATTGTGGAGCACAGGCTCCGGACACGCAGGCTCAGCGGCCATGGCTCATGGGCCTAGCCGCTCTGCGGCATGTGGGATCTTCCTGGACCGGGGCACGAACCCGTGTCCCCTGCATCGGCAGGCGGACTCTCAAACACTGCGCCACCAGGGAAGCCCTGAATTTTTTTTTTGAATTTGACCTTATGTTTGTTTGTTTGTTTGTTTGTTTGTTTATATTTTTGGCTGCATTGGGTCCCTGTTGCTGCAAGTAGGCTTTCTCTAGTTGCGGTGAGCTGGGGCTACCCTTGGTTACGGTGGGTGGGCTTCTCATTGCGGTGGCTTCTCTTGTTGCGGAGCGTGGGTTCTAGGAGTGGGGGCTTCAGTTGTTGTGGCACGCAGGGTTCAGTAGTTGTGGCTTGTGGGCTCTAGAGCGTAGGCTTGGTGGTTGTGGCACACAGGCTTAGTTGCTCTGTGGCACGTGGGATCTTCCCGGACCAGGGCTCTAACCTGTGTCCCCTGCATTGGCAGGCAGACTCTTAACCACTGCACCACCAGGGAAGTCCCTGAGCTGAATTTTTAAGAACTGCAACTCTTCTTGGATAAAGAAAGGGAGAATAAGTTTTTTCGGGGGAGGTAGTGGTGATGAGCAATTTTAATTTTTCATAAAAATTTTTAACAACTGAAAAATTAATAGATGTGCACACGGAAAAATTAAAATGTTTCCAAAGTTGCCTGCAGTGAAGATTCTTCTCCTTCCCATTTCAGCCCCCTCTAGTTCATTCCTCTCAGGTGGGCCAGCTTCATGTATCTGCCACCTGGGAAGTCACACCAGACCCCGCTCAAGAGAGCTCTCAGCTTGGTTTAACGCTCTACTGGTGCTGTCTTGACATTCACACTGATTTTTGAACAAGGGAAGCACTGTTCTTATTTTGCACTGGGGCCTGCAAATTATGTAGCCGGTCCTGCTCTGACCAACCAATGCTGGCAATTTCTTGTTTGGCCTTCCAGGAATTTTCTATGTGCATTAACAATTGCATATCACTTAAAAATGGGGGTGTACTCTATACACTTTGTTCTTTTCACTTAATAACCATATCTCAGAGATCATTGCATAGCTGCACATACTCTGTTTTTAAAAACACTTTCATTTTATATTGGAGTATAGTTGATTAACAATGTTGTGTTAGTTTCAGGTGTACAGCAAAGTGATTCAGTTATACATATACAGGTATCTATTCTTTTTCAAATTCTTTTCCCATTTAGGTTACTACAGAATATTGAGCAGAGTTCCCTGTGCTATACAGTAGGTCCCTGTTGGTTATCTGTTTTTTTTTTAAAATTAATTAATTAATTAATTTTTTGGCTGCAGTGGGTCTTCATTGCTGTGCGGGCTTTCTCTAGTTGCAGTGAGCGGGGGCTACTCTTCGTTGTGGTGTGTAGGCTTCTCATCGCGGTGGCTTCTCTTGTTGCGGAGCACGGGCTCTAGGCGTGTGGGTTTCAGTAGTTGTGGCACGTGGGCTTCAGTAGTTGTGGCTCGTGGGCTCTAGAGCGCAGGCTCAGTAGCTGTGGCACACAGGCTTAGTTGCTCCGCGACATGTGGGATCTTCCTGGACCAGGGCTCGAACCATTGTCCCCTGCATTGGCAGGTGGATTCTTAACCACTGAGCCATCAGGGAAGTCCCTGGTTATCCATTTTAAATATAGCAGCGTGTACATGTCAACCCCAAACTCCCAATCTATCCCTCTCCCCTATCCTTCCCCCCTGGTAACCATAAGTTCATTCTCTAGGGCTGTGAGTTTGTTTCTATTTTGTAAATAAGTGCATTTGTATCAGTTTTTAAGATTCCACATATAAGTGATAGCATATGATATTTGTCTTTCTCTGTCTGACTTACTTCACTTAGTATGATAATCTCCAGGTCTATCCATGTTGCTGCAAATGGCACTATTTCTTTTTTTTTTTAATCCCTCCCTCGCTGTCCCCTTTGGTAACCATAAGTTTGTTTTCTATGTCTGTGAGTCTATTTCTGTTTATAAATAAGTTCATTTGTATCATTTTTAATTTTTAAATTTTATTATTTATTGATTGATCGATTCAGTATTTGTCATTTTTCAAATGGCATTATTTCATTCTTTTTAATGGCTGAGTAATATTCCATTGTGTATATGTACCACATCTTCTTTATCTATTCATCTGTCAGTGGACATTTAGGTTGCTTCCATGTCCTGGCTACTGTAAACCATGTTGCAATGAACATTGGGGTGCATGTATCTTTTCAAGCCATGTGTTTCTCCAGATATATGCCCAGGAGTGGGATTGCTGGATCATATACTGTTTATTTTAGAGGCTGCAAAACATTCCATTGGATGTGACATAATTTATTGGCACAGTCCTCTAATGGGGAACATTCAGGTTGTTTCCAGTCTTTCTCAGCTACAAACGATGCTGCAGGAAACCTCTTTATGGGTACAGTGCTTTGTATTCAGTCTGAGTATATGTATAGGATAAATTCCTAGAAGGTGTGCTGAGTTACAACATATACACTTCTCACCCTTCAATAGATATTAAACCTGGACTATAGTTGCACCAATATACATTTTCAAACGTAATTTGAGTGTGGCTGTGACTTTGACAACACTCTATATGCACACTTTTGGATCTTCACCAATCTGCTAAGTGAAAAATATGTTCTTATTGCTTTGACTTGGATTTCTGTCTTAATGGGCAAGGCTGAACATCTTTTTCTCTGTTTATAAGCTCTCTGTGTTTTTTTTCTATGACTTACTATTTTTCTATTTGGTTTCAGGTAACGTTTACTGGTTTGTAAGGGTCTTTACTTTTGAAGGGAAGTAGCCCTGTCACTACCATGTTGCAAATATTTTCCCATGTTTCTTCTTTGTCTTTTGACTTTTTAAAGTGACTTTTTGGAATGCAGGACTTAAATTGTTTTTGTGCAGACAGATCTATTAATCTTTTTTAAAAAAATGGTTCCTGTGTTGTATAGAAAATTGTTCTGCACCCTAAAATCATCAAAGTAATCATCTCATGTTTTCTTCTAGTACTTTTCCAGTGAAAGTAGGATTTAAAACCTCTTACTTTTGCTTATTTTAGCTGTCCTTTTCAATCAAGGCTAGTTACAGTAGAAACAATATTGAAGCATTTTCTTTCAACCTATGTTAACTTCCAGGGCAAAAGTTCTGCAGTTATTTTCTGCTATAAAAATAAAACCTCAAAGGCATTTTTTGTTCTGTTTTGCTCTGATCTAGCAATGCTTTTCATTTTAATTGTGGAAGAAGAAGAAAGGAATTCCCAAGTAAGAAAAAAGACTTCTATTTTTAAGATGTATTTTCCTATTACAAGTATGGCTCTAATGAGATAAGCATACAAATTATTTTATGTTTAACTGTTTTTAATTCTTTTCAGTTCTGCCTTCAGAGAGGTATTAGAAGTTTTTCTTATGAGCAACTTTGCTAAATTTGCTTTTCTGCAGTCTGTGGATATTCTTAACAAAAGTTCATTAATGAGGCAAAGGACTTTGTTTTCAGAAAGTAGGTAAAAATGACTATTTGTATTGTAGGTTCTGATTTTGAAAGGAGACTTAAAGGTTATGAAGGATATGTCAGGTTCAAAACGGCATAAATCTACTCAATATTCTGTAATAACCTATATGGGAAAAGAATCTGAAAAAGAATGGATATATGTGTATGTATAACTGAATCACTTTGCTGTACACCTGAAACTAACACAACATTGTAAATCAACTATACTCCAATATAAAATAAAAATTAAATAAAAAAAGAAAGTGATAAACCTGCTTTAAAAAATAAAATGGCATAAATCTGGATGGTCAATGTATTTTTCCACATGATTGAAATGTGGACTGTCAGAATAATGCTACCATTTAAGTTGAATCACTGGACTCTGGATTCTTGAATGGTCACCTATATGCCATACCTGATGATGACAGCAGGGAGAGGGGACCTCAAGGGCAAGCAGTGGCTTTCTCTGCACCAGGGCAGTGAGAGGGCTGGGTGTCACAGGTAGTTCTGAGTACCATCGTGTCCCTGCCAGCCTGAACCCCTGCTGCTCTGGGCAGAGTAGATGAAGATGTTATCGTGAGGGCATGGCAGACAACTGTTGGCTACAGAAAGGGCACACCACAGGGAAGCCAGCACAGTGGAGGCTGGGTCACCCGCCTGGCAGAAAAAAACTAACAGGAAGTAGCCAACTTGTCTGTTGATGCCAAGTCGGAGTCTGTGCATTTTCGCCTAGGTGAGGACTGGGGTGACTGCCTGGGCCTGCACGCAGCAGCCAAAGGGGAGCTTGACCATTCAGCAGAGAGGCAAGTATCTGTGGGGACTCAGGAATGCAAGGGAGGACAGGATGCCTGCCCAATTAGGGCAGGGGGAGGCCGTTCTCAACACACTGATGTTACTGAACAGGCTATTTTATTTTATTTTTTAATTAAAATTTCTTTTTCAGTATGATCACAATTTTATTATATCTTATATATAACTTTGACAGTACATATACCAACACGTTAATAAACGTTACTTTTTGTTTTGCCATTATGGGCAATTTTTCCTTGCCTTTAAAAAATTTATTGAAGTATAATTTATTTACAATGTTGTGTTAGTTTCTGCTATACAGCAAAATGACTCAGTTATACATATATATTCTTCTCCATTATAGTTTATCACAGGATATTGAATCTAGTTCCCTGTGCTCTACAGTAGGCCCTTGTTGTTTATCCATCCTCTATATAATCGTTTGCATCTGCTAATCCCAACCTCCCAGTCCTTCCCTCCCCCACCCCCTCCCCCTTGGCAACCACAAGTCTTGAACAAGCTATTTTATGTTATTAAAATTTTATTATGAAATGTGCCATAGATGATAAAAAATATGTAGTTTCAAGAGGGATAATAAAAATGAACAACCATGTGCACACCATCGGTTTGAGTAGCGTGATATCTCCAGAAATTTAAAAGCACACTGCGTGCTTCTCCCTGATCGTGTCCAGCTCCCTTTGCACAAGAGGGAGCCAGGGTAGTGAATTTTGTGTTTACCGTTCCTTTCCTTTTCTCCCATCTCCTATGTATACACACCCATGGAATACATTGTTTAGTTTTGCCTATTTTTGAGCTTTATATAAATGGACTCATACTATCTGTATTTTTTGAGTTGCTTCTTTCACCAACATATTTCAAAGATACAACCATGTTGATTGGTGTTGTTCCTAGTTTATTCATTTTCTTTGCTTCAGAGTGCACACTGGTGTGTGTCTTAGTCTGTCCGAGCTGCCATAAGAAAATGTCACAGACTTAGTGGCTTATGAACAAGAGAAATTTATTTCTCATAGTTCTGGAGGCTGGGAAGTCCAAGATCGAGGTGTCAGCGTGGTTGAGTTCTGATAAGGGCCACCTGTTTCACAGCTGGTGCCTTCTTGCTTTGTCCTCATGTGATGGAAGGGGTGAGGGAGCTCTGGGGGGTCTCCTCATAAAGGGCACTAATTCCATTCACGAGGGTTCCACCTTCATGACCTAGGTCATCACTCTCAGTATGTTTAGCTCTAACAGACAATACAAAGAGTTTTTTAAAGTTGAGCTGAGGGATGGTCACACTTCGAAACTAATGATGGCAGTGATTCCAGGAGAGGGAAGACAGCTTTGTGGATGTTTGAAGCACTGGTGAGATCACCCCCACATTTCCAGTCACTCTAAGAAGGTTTTGGTTGTTGTTTTGATCTGACCTTACCTCTAGGTCCTGGGAGTCAGGACTGGGGTCAAGTGGAGTAGAACCTTTGCGAGTTGCACATTTTTACCACTTTTTTTTTTGGTAAAATATATTTTTCAATTTTATGAAAAAAGATGGTGACAGTGGCTGACAATTTAAAAATATTTTCCTCCTTAACAAAATAATCCATCCACTCTATTTCAACCCCTCTCCCATTTAAAAAATGTTCTAAACCATCTGCTCTGGCTCCCTGTGGCAGCTCAGGGGAGGCCCCACAGGAGGCATCCTTTAACTGTGGCTGCTAGTAAAGAGATTGCGTAGCTCTTCATGTTTGTGTGTCCTCTTCTGTATATATTTAGAACATTTTTCTATTGAGTTTTTGCCTTTTCCTTATGATGGAAAAAGGACAAGCATAATATATATTATATATATGTATATATATATACACATAATTAAGAAGAGCAAAAAAAAAATGTGAAGTCCCTCCAAAAGAATCTAACAAGAGATGTCTGGAGAAAATTTAAATGTTATGGAAGACTTAAATAAATGATGCTATAGAACATATCCTTGGGTTGACCATCTCTGTAAAAAGGTAGTATCTTTTTTTTTTTGTGGTACGCGGGCCTCTCACTGTTGTGGCCTCTCCTGTTGTGGAGCACAGCCTCTGGACCCACAGGCTCAGTGGCCATGGCTCACGGGCCCAGCCGCTCCACGACATGTGGGATTTTCCCGGACTGGGTCATGAACCTGTGTCCCCTGCATCGGCAGGTGGACTCTCAACCACTGCACCACCAGGGAAGCCCCCAAAAGGTAGTATCTTAAAGATCCTAATTCTTCCCAAATTGATCTATAGATCCGATACTTTTTCAATCAAAATCCCAGAAAGAATTTTTGTAGAACCAAGCAAGATAATTTACCTAAAATGAAAAAGGAAAGGTCTAAGAATAGCAAGAAGAGGCAGAAAATAAGCAAGTCTCATTATAAAGCTGTGATCATGAAGACAGTGTGGTATTGAAGGATAAATAGACAGGTAGACCTAATGTCCGGAAATAGAGCCCCACACAATACACAACGGGTTATGACGGTGCTGCCATGGCAGATAGATGGGGAAAGAATGGAGTTTTTAATAAATGTGGATGAAACAATTGGATGACATAACTGGTGACTTAAAAAAATTAAAATAATTATTAAAAAATTTACCCTTCTTTTTTAAAAATGGAGATGTAATTGACATATAACATTGTATTAGTTTTAGGTGTGCAACACAATGATTTGATATACGTATATACTGCAAAATGATTACCACAATAAATTTCGTTAACATCTATCACTTCATAGAGTTACCATTTTTTTCCTTGTGGTAAGAACTTATGCGATCTAGTCTCTTAGCAACTTTCAATGTTTTTTGTCTTATTGATTCTTACTGATCTCTATCTATATACATCTCTATCTATATATAATTTTTTTCCTATTTGCTAAATCTCTGCTCATCTTTATGTTTTCCTTCCATACTCTTTGGTTTCTTTTTTCCCCCAACTTTAATGCTTGACTCACTACTTTTAAAGCTTTTTTCTTTTCTAATGTAGGTATTTAAGGCTATAAATTGCCCTCTGAGTACTTCTTTAGCTCATTCCATGTATTTTGATATGCAATATTTTCATTGTTGTTTCTAAAACATTTGTAGTCCATAATATGATTTCTTTTTTGACCCATGCATTGAGATTTAGATATATTTGGAGTTACTTCTATTATTTTGTTATGTACTTTTTTATTTTTCCAACTTTTGCAGTTTCTTTCTTTCTTTCTTTCTTTTTTTGCGGTACATGGGCCTCTCACTGTTGTGGCCTCTCCCGTTGCGGAGCACAGGCTCCAGACATGCAGGCTCAGTGGCCATGGCTCATTGACCCAGCCGCTCTGCGACATGTGGGATCTTCCCGGACTGGAGCACGAACCCGTGTCCCCTGCATCAGCAGGTGGACTCTCAACCACTGCGCCACCAGGGAAACCCTGCAGTTTCTTTCTTTTTTCATCTTTTCTTGACTTTATTTTGACTAAAGTCTTTTTTCCTAATTATATTTCTCCGTTTACTTAATATAAGCTACCTGTTCTCTTAGTGGTTACTTTAGTTATTTTAACAAGCACACTTAATTTAAATTAGGAAAGATTGTATCTTTACTTTAACCCTAATCACCCTTTCCCTATTTACATGTGTTCAGTTATTTTAGTATTTTAATTTGTTGGCCATTATACCACCTCACAACATTTCTACTTGTTGTTTTTATAGTCAAGGTTTGTTTAGATTTAGATTTACCCACATATTTATTAATATCTTTGCTCATTATTTCTTCTTGCATCTTAGATAATCCACCTGGAATCCTTTTCCTTCTGCCTAAATGTGTCCTATAAGAGTTTCTTTAAGTGAGGGTCTGTTGGTGGTAAATCCTCTAAATTTTTTTTGTTTAAAAAAGACATTTTTGGGCTTCCCTGGTGGCGCAGTGGTTGAGGGTCCGCCTGCTAATGCAGGGGACACGGGTTCGTGCCCCGGTCCAGGAGGATCCCACATGCCGTGGAGCGGCTGGGCCCGTGAGCTATGGCTGCTGAGCCTGTGTGTCTGGAGCCTGTGCTCCGCAACAGGAGAGGCCACAACAGTGAGAGGCCCGCATACTGCAAAAAAAAAAAAAAAAAAAAAAAAGACATTTTTCCAGACAAGTGTCTTTATTTCACTCATGTATGAAAAATAGTTTCACTAAGTCTAGAATTCTGAGTCGAGGGTTATTTTTTTTGTAAGCATGTTGAAATTATTTTACTTTCTTCTGACTTCTGCATTGCTATTGAGAAGCCAGTTGTCAATCTAATGCCATACTTTGCGGGGGGGAAACGTTTTCCTTTTCCCCTCCCTTCTACCCCTCCCTCCATGGGCTGCCTTATAATCTTTCTCTAGGATGTGTCTAGATTTAGAGTTTTTTTTTTTTTTTTTTGCCACGTGGCAGTGAAAGCGCCAAGTCCTAACCACTGGACCACCAGGGAATTCCCTAGAGTTCTTATTTATCCAGTTTAGGATTATTTTTGGGCTTCCTGAGTCTAAGGATTGGTATCTTCAGCAAGTCTAGAAGATTATTAGCCATATGTGTTTGAGTATGGCTTTCCCCCCATTGTCTCTGTTAGCTTCTCCTATAAGATGTGTGTTAGACCTTCTCATTCTTTTTCTTTTTTTTTTTTCCGGTACCAGCTTAGCAATACATTTATACTTTTTTTCTTAATCTGGCTTAAAAATTTTTTTTTCAAGATGGTGTTTTAGGGCATCGAATCTGCCACACTAACGTAACTGGAAGTTGAAAAACCACTTCATACTCATTATTTTCTATATCTATTTTTTAACATCAAGTAAAAAATATGGACAAACTGTTCTTCAGTCCTCTGAAATTCTGAAGAAGCTATATGGACTTAAGTTGAAGCAAAACACAATCTGTTCAATTATAAGAAAACTTATCTTGACTTGAAAGCTTCTAGAGTTGACAACTAGAGATTGTCAGATATTTATCTATGGAATTTTAAGAAGCTGGCATAAATTTACTGTATTACCTTTTACCTACTTACTAGTGCTATACTACTAATGAATTCTATCATGTAATCTTTAACAACAACCTAGTAAGTGTGTGCTCTGGGAATTAGTGAGAATTTCTGATACCAAAGAATCACTTACCATGCTATATTTCCCTCAGCTAAGATTTGAGGCAGTTTACAAAAATACATTCAGTACAAAAGAAGAAAATTAATCACTGAGAGAATCAGGGCTACAGGTAGGAAAATAAATCTTAGGCTAAGATGAACACACGAGAAGTACATAACATTTTCTTCCCAATATAGGTGGCCTGTCTTTTGTTTTAAGCTCTTAACACTCATGAGAGGAGGGTAGGCAATAACATGACCACGTTGGTTTGAGTGTCCTTTTCAGTTCAGGCCAGACTAACCCTGTACCTTCTGAGCCTTTTGGCAACACTGTTGAAATTGCATCACAGCCCCAATGACAAAGATTGGCAGTAAGAAAGTGCCCAGGGAGTATCTTTTATGTTTAATGATAAAAAATGAAACTCTTCCAAGCTATTGACAACTACACTACTGGAGAGTTGGTTTAGGGCTGGACCCACCTGGTGAAGCACTGTCCTGGATGTGGTCTGGCATGGGAGTGGAGTTTCACTGAGCTTCCTGTTTCTATCTGCTACCAGGTTTCAGATCGCTGTGCGGTTTTTCCCATTTTGGCAAAACAAGCGCCCTTCTAAACCCTCCGTAGTCTTGTGGCTCCTGATATCAGAAGGGTCTGAGACAGGTCTGGGCCCTTAGAAGCTACTATAATAACAGCAGAGAAATCCTGTGTTGGTTTAATTGTTTTAGTCCTGTGTTGTTTGGACCCTGATTAGGGTCCAAATCCATAGGGTCAAATTATAAGAAAACCAGCTAAAGATGTGAAACTTTTAGAGAAGACTTCCACTATGTATGTTTTTTTTTTAAACATCTTTATTGGAGTATAATTGCTTTGCAATGGTGTGTTAATTTCTGCTTTATAACAAAGTGAATCAGCTATACCTATACATATATCCCTATATCTCCTCCCTCTTGTGTCTCCCTCCCACCCTCCCTATCCTACCCTTCTAGGTGGTCACAAAGCACCGAGTTGATCTCCCTGTGCTATGCAGCTGCTTCCCACTAGCTATCTAGTTTACATTTGATAGTGTATATATGTCCATGCCACTCTCTCACTTTGTCCCAGCTTACCCTTCCCCCTCCCCGTGTCCTCAAGTCCATTCTCAACATCTGCGTCTTTATTCCTGTCCTGCCCCTAGGTTCTTCCTTAGTATGTATGTTTGCATGTTGTCAGCAATTCCTGAGCAGGAACAATTTGTGTGTGTGTGTGTGTGTGTGTGTGTGTGTGTGTGTGTTCTCACTGTTCTGTAATAGGCACAATGAAGGTGTATAAAAAACAAATGTAAACTTCATGGTTCAATTTCCTAAATTTGGGCTTGATCATTTTGGCAAGGCAAATGGGGATAACATTTTGTGTTAGCTCCTCACTTAATGACTAATAAATAAAAAATATTAACTTATGTCAATATACTGGCTCACAAGTGTACACTGGGTTTAATCATTCTTTTCCTTTGCTTCAAGGATTTTGACTCGTTCTTCTCTGCAAAAGAAGAGAATATTATTTATTCCTTCCTTGGCTTGGCTCCCCCTCCAGGCTCAAAGGTAAGCTTGAACACCCCTTGGGGTCCAATATAGGCCATAAGAAGTGAGGATAAAATCAGCACCGACACTGTTTAATAAGTGATGATCTTTAAATTACCATGATTTTAATACACTTCTTATTCTGATGAAGTCTTATGCATAGAGATAATGCATGGTTTCTACTAAAGCATGTTTCAAAACTATGCTTTTATTATTTTTGCTGTTTACACCTTGTTATAGTAAGCTTTACAATACCTAAGAAATATCATTGCCTTCAATAATCTTAAGTGTGTTAATTAAATATGTAAAAGTATAAATTCTCAGGTTGTGTCTATGAAATTATTTTGTTATGAATTTCTCATGACAGCTTATGTTAGTTAATTTTATCATGATATGTACTCCTATATTAATTATTTCTATTGAAAATGAATTGAATTTTGCTTTTTTTGTCTGATGAGGAGGGAAAAAGTAAGATCTAGACTCAAGAACAAGATAAATTTCATCAGGCTTCTTTTTCCCTCTGGCGTTGTTTCATCTTTGATTATGTATAATTATATCAATTAAATAAAGAATTATGCTAATAAAGCAAATATCATGAATTTGAATGTCTGGTGGAGATCACCTGGTTTTATTCCTTACCTTCACTGCATTCCTCACCTCTACCAAGCATCTCATACATGACTTTCCTTAGATACAAGACAAGCATACATTTGTCTAATTCATTTATTTCTTAACTAATCTGTTTGTGCCCAGCTTCATTTCAAAAGAGCTTTGTGATGACTGAGTCCCAATTAATTCTCACTGTAGGAGACACAACTAAAAATCCTACCTTATAGAGATGGGTGTGTCTCAGAGGCATGTGGATGTGCTATCTTCCATGTGTCCACATTCTTCAGGTAACGACACCTGAGGTCTCTTAGTGCTTAGGTTAACACATGCAGGTGTAACACGAATTCCTTCTCCAGATGGTAACATTTAGATTTTACAGTTGGTTAATGTTCTATAAGGGGATAATGGTTCTATACCAGGAAATAAAGGTATTTCCCCTTTAATGAAATACCTTTCTGGCTTTGGTCAACTTAAATGCAACATATCTCATACACATTATTAACCGTTTAAAAAAGTGCTAAAAGCTATTACATGCAATTTGATCTTTTTTATTTGGTATAGGAGTTTGTTAACTGGGTCACGTTAGTTTAGTTATTATGTTTAAGAGATGGTACCTTAGTGTTAAGATATATTTCTTGGTGGGGACACTCAGGTCACTTGGGTCTTGAAGAAGGAAAGGAAGGGTGGAGGGAAGAGTGTTTCAGGCAAAGGTAAGAGCAAATGCAAAGGCCCTGAGGCAGGAAAGGGCTTGGGGATTCCTAAGACCTGTCATGACTGCCCTGAGTCCTGAGTTGCCGGCGTGAAGAGGGAAGGGGCACCATGGGAGGTGGGAGCAGCAGGTGGGTGGCCCATGGGCCACAGCAGTACTCTGGAGTCTATCTTAGGGGCCGTTAAGACATTGTAAGGGTTTTAAGCAGAGGAGTAATTTTATTTCCTTGTCTAAAACTCTTTTTGGCTACAATTGGATGAATGGATTGGAGTGGTACAAATTACTATAGTAAGACGGATGAGATGTCATGGTGGCGTGGACTAGGGTGGTGAGGATAGAACAGTACAGAAGTGGATGATTTAAGTGTCTGTTTTGGAGGAAGAATTGGTAAGAATTGCTGATGGATTGAATCAGCAATGAGAGGGTTTAACCTCCTTGATTTTAGGACCATCAGATTCTATTTTACAATTTGGTTTCTGGTTCTGTTGTGCTCTGAAGAGGGACTGTACTGTGATGAGTTTTTATCTTAAGTGCATCTTTGTACCCCAATATGTATCTTCATTTCTTATGAAAAGACTGTTTTTTTGAATATTAAAATTTAATTTTTATCCAATTAATATGTGTATAATTTTGAAAAGGTCAAGTAGTGCTACAAGGGTTATTACAGAAAATGGTAGGTCCTGCCTTCATCCCTCATGGATGACTTTTCTTTGGCGGTGTGCTAAGGTGCTGAGTTCCAGGCCAGACATCACTTCTGCTAAGGATGGGAAAGCTGCGGGTCCATATTCTTAGTAGTTTCCAGGGCTGTTGTTGAGAAACCTGGTGCCAGTCTGTCTACTGACCCTGTGTTTGTGTCTGTTTTTGTTTCTCTCATTCCTGGGAGACTTTAGGTTCCTCTCTTTTGCTTTGAAGTTGTACGATGAGGTGCTTGGAATGGTCTTTTCTTCCTTGTTTGTGCTGGGCACTTGCTGGGCCTTTTTTAAATCTGGAAAGTAATGTCCTTCAGTTCTGGAAGATGTTTGAGGTACTATTTCTGTGGTCATTCTTTTCCCATTTTCTTTTCTTTGCTCTTTTTGAAATTCCTCTTATTTGACTGCTGGGCCTCCTGGACTAATCATACAATATTTTGTTCTTTGCTTCTGGTTCTTTCACTTAGCATAATGCTGTCAAGGTTCATCTATGTAGTAGTATGTGTCAGTACTTCTTTTCTTTTTATGGCAGAATGATATTCCATTGTATGAATAGACCATATTTTATTTATTGATTCATCAGTTGACGGACATTTGGGTTGTTTCTACTTTGGGACTATTATGAATAATGCTGTTATGACCATTTGTATCTTTTGTTTAATTTTATCTTAAATATTAGTATTGTATTATAGGCTGCTCTGCAAAAGAATCACTTGGACAGTTTTTAAAAAATTAAGATGCTTGAGTTCTGCTTCAGACCTACTGACCCTGAATTATAAGGGGAGAGGGTCAGGGATCTGCATTTTTAAAAAGCTTTTTGGTTGATTCTGATGCACACTCCTGTTTAACAACCATTAAGTTAAAGACTCATTTAGCAAGTATTCATAGATATGCCTCGCCAAAATGAAGGTGATATCATATTTGCTTTAGTTAAAGAACTCACACATTACAGAGAAACAATGAGCTCACTTTGTTTCTCTCCCCATCCTTGTTTCCCTTGCTCCTTAGGGGCCACTAACATCATGGGTATTTTAAAACTATATATAAAACTATGTATTCATCTCCACAAGCAGTACATGTGTTGTTTTGTATTTTTAATGCTTAATTGATATCATATTTTTTGGGAATTTTCTGCACATTGCTTTTTTCATTATGTTTTGAGACACAGCCACCCTAATATATGTAATTCTATCTCACCCTCTGCTCTGCGTCATCTTGTCCCGTTAAAAAAATTACCTAATCTCAGATTTTAGATCTCACCCTGGTTTGTGCTTAGGTTTTGTCCTATTGCGTGAAGTTCTTTTTGACTAAGTAGAAGAAAGGGGTGGCCATGGAATTATAGAGCTCAGCCTAGAGGGACTTAACATCCAGTTCAGAGCCTTCTCTTCACAAAGGAGGAACTTGAAGCCCAAGAAGTTTAGGTGATTTGCACAAAGATACTCCACTAATTAGCAACACAGCCCATGCTAGAACCTTTGGTGCTGTCAGCATTGCTCGGGTTTATAGGTGTTGGTGTGTACTTGTGGCAAAGTCCTTCAAGTATCCTTTGGGAAGACAGACACTTGATGATTTATGGAAGCGATATTATTTGTCACAGTATCGTTTTGTAGCAAACAACATTGTGGAGAAGTGTCAGCAAGAAAATCAATCTTGTTCAAGCTAAAAATAGATACTCTTGACTGTTATGGAGAAAATGTAGGCTTATAAAATGATATTAAGCGTTATAAGCAGCATTATTGCTTGTAGAACAGTTTTCTTATCTTAGGCAGGCTGTACCAGGCCAAGTACCAGGCCAGTTTTCCCAAGAGAGCTTTGTAAGTAAGCATTGCCTCCATAAAATCAACCTCAGTTCTTCACAAGCATCTGGTCATATCTGATTCAATGAGCATCATTATTTTATTTTATTTTTCTTATTGAAGTATAGTTGATTTACAGTGTTGTGCCAATCTCTGCTGTACAGCAAAGTGACTCAGTTATACACATACAGACATTCCTTTTTTATATTCTTTTCCATTACGGTTTATCCCCAGATATTGGATATAGTTCCCTGTGCTATCCATTTTAAATATAATAAACAACCCAATTAAAAATAGGCAGAGGACCTGAATAGACATTTTTTCCAAAGAAGACATACAGCTGGCCAACAGTTACATGAAAAGATGCTCAACATCACTAATCATCAGGGAAATGTGAATCAAAACCATAAAGTGATATCACTTCACACCTGTCAGTAGGGCTGTCAACAAAAAGACAACAAGTAAAAAGTGTTGAGGAGGATTTGGAGAAAAGGGAACCTTTATACACTGTTGGTGGGAATGTAAGTTGGTGCAGCCACTATGGAAGACAGTACGGAGATTCCTCAAAAAGGAATTCAAATTCTAAAAGATACATGCACCCTGATGTTTATTGTGGCATTATTTATAATAGCCGAGATATGGAAGCAACCTAAGTTCCCATCAATAGATGAATGGATAAAGAAGATGTGATACACACACACACACACACACACACACACACACACACACACACTGGAATACTATTCAGCCATAAAAAGATGAAATCTTGCCATTTGTGACAACGTGGATGGACCTTGAAGGTATTATGAGAAGTGAAATAAATTAGATGGAAAAAGACAAATACTGTATGATTTCACTCAATATATGCAACATAAAAAACTAATGAACAAACAAACAAACAAACAAAATAAATGAACAAACAGAACCAAACACGTAGATACAGAGAACAGAGTAGTGGTCACCAGAGGGGATGGGTGAGGGAGGGGGCAATACAGGTAAAGGTGGTCAACTGTATAGTGATGGATGGAAACTAAATTTCTGGTGGTGAGCACGTTGTAGGATATACAGAAGTAGAAATGTAATGTATACACGAAACTTATACAGTGTTATAAATCAGTGTTACCTCAAAAAAATTTTAAAAAAGTACTTAGTGATAGGTTAAAAAATTAGGTTGTTTCTGTGGCATGCAAAATGAAGTAAAAAAGTCACTCCAAAAAAATTTTAGGCAAAATATAAATGTAATCACTAAATCTATTTTCAAAGACAACAACAATCATTCTATCTAATTTATAAAAATGGATGAATAGAGGAAAAATCTTGATACAACAAAATTATCCAGAGAACTATACTGTGAATATACCAAGCATATGTACCATGCAATATGCTATGAATGACAAGCATATTCTTACCATATATGGTAGGACTATATCAAGAATATCAAGTAATGAGATTCAGTCGGTCTGGAGTAGATCCTGAACAACTATATATTAGTAAAACTACATGAGTATATGATGGGAATCTCTAATTGAAAATTATTGCCCTAGATCATGCTAGATTGAAATTAAAAAAGTAAAGGTATGACCAAGTTAACATTTAAAGCAAATAACTAAAGTTAGGATTGATAACCTATACCATCATTGTCAAATATCATGCAAGGAACCACTAGGATCAACGTCTTCTATATGTTATTTTAGTCAGGGGAGTATTATTAAGACACCAATGGAAAATATCCAGTTATATATATGTATATATGTAAATAGATTTTCCTGTAACTGGTAGAGGTACGTACAGTCATCACAATGACAAGACATCACATTTACAGAATGCTGTCAAGGTGTGACTATTCAGTGTCAGAGTCTGAACATCCCAGTGGGGACCGTCGTCACAGCAGCCACCCCAGGACGTTCTGACATTTCCCACAGTGACACTGACATTGCTCAAGAGGGTTCCAATCATCTGATGGGGTCATGGTCGCATCCTCTAGCAGAAGATGGATTCTCTCTTAGGACACATCCAAGTCTGGTGAAGAAGGTGAAGATAATATGTCTGGATAATGTAATTTGGGGCCCAAAATGACGTGTGATTAAAAGTTTTGATCCTCATTTTCTGGTGTGACTAGTGAGCTTCCGTTGAAAGCAATTTTGAGTCATGGCAAAAATATTTCAATAAGTGCAGGGTTTCCCAGTAACCTGAAGGAGGAAGACCAGACTGAACAGATGATCCAGGTGCCTTTAAAGGAAGGAGCGTGAAAGGAAGAAGGAGAGGGAGACAGAAACATTTGATGAGAACTGTAAAAGACATGAATTTGGAGCAGAAACAGACATTCTGAAATTTCCTAATTTAAAACGGCAAGATGAGCGGCGGAGAGAGGGGATGCCATTGAGACCCACATGTGGTTCAAGATCAACAGGAGGAAATACCTCCAACACAAAATAAAATGCAAAGAAATAGAAATCATTTGGGAAAGCCAGAGCCTGGAAGTCAGCCACAGGAGACCTAGGACATGAACCAGAAAGAGCGAAGATTATCATACTAGGTGAAGTTAAGTAAGACAGAGAAAGACAAATGTTGTATGCTATTGCTTATATGTGGAATCTAAAAAAATGATACAATTGAACTTATTTACAAAATAGAAAGAGACTCACAGACTTAGAGAATGAACTTATGGTTACTGGGGAGAATTGTCGGGGGGAGGGATAGATTGGGAGTTTGGTACTGACATGTACACACTACTATATTTAAAATGGATAACCGTCCATCAACAGAGGAATGGATAAAGAAGACATGGTACATATATACAATGGAATATTACTCGGCCATAAAAAAGAATGAGAGGGCCTCCCTGGTGGCGCAAGTGGTTGAGAGTCCGCCTGCCGATGCAGGGGATACGGGTTCGTGCCCCGGTCTGGGAGGATCCCATATGCCGCGGAGCGGCTGGGCCCGTGAGCCATGGCCGCTGAGCCTGCGCGTCCGGAGCCTGCGCGTCCGGAGCCTGTGCTCCGCAACGGGGGAGGCCACAACAGTGAGAGGCCCGCATACCGCAAAAAAAAAAAAAAAAAAAAAAAAAAGAATGAGAATGTGCCCTTTGCAGAGATGTGGATGGACTTAGAGACTGTCATACAGAGCGAAGTAAGTCAGAAAGAGAAAAACAAATATCAAGTATTAACGCATATATGTGGAATTTAGAAAAATGGCACAGATGAACCTATTTGCAAAGCAGAAATAGAGACATAGATGTAGAGAACTAACGTATGGATACCAAGTGGGGGAGGTGGGATGGATTGGGAGATTGGGATTGACGTATGTACACTCTTATGTATGAAGTAGATGGCTGGTGAGGGCCTACTGAATAGCACAGGGGGAAAAAAAAGGAACAATCTGTGTGCCAGAAATATATTAAAATGTAATATATGCGTTAAAATGCTTTCCAGTATACGTTAGGTGCAGACAAATACTGTTTGATTCCACTTATACGAGGTACCTAGAATAGTCAAACTCATAGTCAGAAAGTACATCGGTAGATGCCAGGGGCCAGGGGGTGGGGAGGGTGGGGAGAGGGAATGGGAATTAGTGTTTAAGGGGGACAGAGTTTCAGTTTAGGAAGGTGAAAACTTCAGGAGATGGATGATGGTGAGAGTTACACAACAATGTGAATGTACTTAGTGCCACTGAACTGTACAGTAAAATATGGTTAAAATAGTATGTTTTAGATTATGTGAGTTTTAGCACAGTAAAAAAAAAATAATAAAAAAAATAAAATGGATAACCAACAAGGACCTACTGCAAAAATCAATAAATAAAAAGCGTGAGGAGAAAACAAAGCGTGAAGAGCAGGAGAAGAGAACTCATGACCAAGAGAGAACAGAGGGCCCTCCACTTGAAGGTCATGCTGCAGCCCCGCCTCCAGCCCCTTGTCTCCTGACTGGGCGGGAAAACCAGAGGGTGCTGTCTGAGGACCAGAAACTAGGCAAGAGTCCCTGCAAGATGGAAAGCAGAAAGGGCTGGTTTGAAGGAGGAACCGAGCCCTGGTGTTGGCCAAGGTGGGCGCAGCTCTCAGGGCCCTGCAGGCCCAGATGGGGCATTTGCACCGCAGGAGGGGCCCTGGGCAGTGATTTGGAGCAGCCTGGCCCCTGAACCCCTCTCACCCCACCTCCATCCTGCTCTTAGTCCCGGCGGTGGCCCGCAGAGGGGTCTTCCCTGGGAGAAGTGGTGAGTGTGAGCTGGGTTGGGGGCGGGGCAGGTCCCCAAGAAACCTGGAGCAGGAAGGCCCTGGCAGTCGGCCTCAGCCCTAGATGCACAGCAGAAGCACCAGGGGAGCTGTTAGTACCAGGAGATGCCAGGGCTGTAGCCAAGATGGGCTGAATGGAAATCTCTGGGAGGGGAGGCCCCAGGGGACTTTAATGTGCCCCTAAAGCTGAGAACCACTTCTGTAAAGGAAAACCTTGTCCAAATAGTGACGTCAAGAATTTTAAACAACCTCAGAAAAAGCAAGGAGTTGTGGAAGGCTATATGGGAACAATGACATATGTGAGAATATCCATTCTGGTTTGGGGATATGGAGAAAAGGAGGGAAATACCGATGTTCTAAAGGTCTGGGCTCAGTGGGGGACAGGGGAGGTAAATCATTTTGTTGGGGATCGTTCATATTATGTAACTGTGATTTATTAAGAGAGAACTGTGAGTTTTATGAACAGAAAGGTAAACAATAGTGAAATAGAAAAACATTTCAGAACATCTAGATCAGCAGAATGGGGGCAGAGCTGAGGAAAACAGAATGGAGACAAACTTAAGTCAACAAAATGAAGGGAAGGAAAAACATGAGAGAAGACAGACGAGCTCTAATGAATTAATATGGTAGAAAGAATCAAACCAACTCTATCAGTTGTTCTAAAAAATTTGGAGAGGCTGAAATTTCCTAGCCTGGATTCTTGAATAGTTGTTGTACAGTTGATGAGAAAGGGGTGTTAGATCTCCAGTTATGTGAATTGTCTGTTCTTTCCTTTAATCTGGCTAATTTATGCTTCATACGTTTTAAAAGCACAATCATATTTATGATTATGACTTTCTAATGAATTGACCCTTTTATTATTATCAAATATCTTTAAAAAATTCCTGGTAATACTCTTTGTCTTTTTATCTGTATATTATGATTTAAAAAAAAGCTGTTTAAAAAAGATATTCCAGACTTCTTATGCTTACTGTTTGCATGGTATATCTTTTTCCATCCATTTACTTTCAACTTACCCATGTAGACAACATAGAATTGGATCTTGTGCATTTTTTGTTCATTCTGACAATCTCTGTTGTCAACTGGACCATTAAGTTTATTAATATTTAAGTAATCCTTGAATTAATTGTGTTTAGATTTATCATTTTATTACTTGTTTTTTATTTGTCCCCTCTTCTTTTATTCCTCTATTCTATGTGCTTTTGCTTTGTTTTGGGTTATTTAGATGTAGTTTAGAATTCTCTTTTAATTTATTTTTTGGCTTTTTAGCAATACTTCTTCCATTTTTTTTGTAATGTAAAACTATTTTTGGTTGTTCTAGTGATTGTAGTGTACATTCTTAATATTTCACGGTCTATAGTTAATCTTATAACACTTTATAATATGAACAAACATTGCAATCATATATATCCATTTACCATCCCCCATCCTTTGTGCTATATGTATCATGTATATTACATTTTTGTATATCATCACCTCAACTATACAGTATTATAATTTTTGCACTGAACAATCCTACATATTTTTTTGAAAAAAAGAGTAAATATAACCTTTAACATTTACTCAGACAATTTTTTGACACTTTAAATATGTTGTTTCCTTCTGTCTTCTGGTCTTCATTGTTTCTAATGAGACATGAAGATTATTTGAATCCTTGTTCCCTGTATGTAATATGTCATTTTTCTGTGGTAGCTTTCAAGATTTTCTCTTCATTTTTGGTTTTCAGCTGTTTGATTATGGTGTACCTGGGCATAGTTTTCTTTCTGTTTATCCTTATTGGGATTTGCTGAGATTCTGGAATCTGTAAATATATATATCTTTTACCACATTTAGGAAGTTTTCAGCCATTATATTTTCAGATATTATTTCTGCCCCATTTTTTCTCATCTCCCCTTCTGACACCCTAATTACATATGATAAGTCTTTTGTCATTATCCCATATTTCCCTGAAGAATTTTTTATTTTTTAAAAATCTTCTTTCTCTCTGGTCTTCAAATTGGATAATTTCTGTTGGTCTATCTTTAAGTTCACTTATTTTTCCCTCTGTCATCTTCATTCTGCATCCAGTCTAGTGAGTTTTAAATTTCAGATATTGTATTTTTTCTGTTATAGAATGTCCCACTTGTTTGATTTTTATAGTTTTTATTTCTCTGCTGAGATTTCTAATTGTTTCATCACCACATGCATATTTTCCTTTACATCTTTGAGCACAGTTATAATAGCTGCTTTAAAGTTTTGTCTGCTAATTCCAACATCTGAGTTCTTTCTGGATTCGTCTCTATTTATTGTTTTTTCTTTTGAGGATGGGTCACATTTTCCTTGTTCTTTATACTTCAAGTGTTTTGGATACTTGGAGATAGTGAAGGTTGTGTTGTGCAGACTGTATTTTGTTACATTCCTCTGAAAAATGTTGATTTTTTGTTTGTTTCAGTAGGCACTTACTTTGTCGTACTCAAACTGCAAACTCTATGTTTCTAGTAGCAGCTTAAATCTGAGTTGAGCTCTTTTTTCTTTAGCTGAAACCAGTCCCTTGCACACATTTTTCTGGGCTCAGCTGGAGATTTTTGCAGAGTTTATAAACAGAATTTGGGGCTCCCTCCACCTGCTTCTCTCCTGTCCAGGATTCTGTCCTCATTTTATAGGGACTGTGGGTGCCCCAAATTCTGTTTCTCTTTTGGATTTTTCAGGCAAAAAAAAACCAACTGTGGGTTTACTGTTGTGGTTTTATGTCTCTCACAAGATTTGCTTATTCTCAGGCTTAAGCCCTGAGAACAGCAAATCACCCAGTGCCATTCTCACTTTTTAAAAACAATTTTTCAAAAACTTTACTGTTCAGTAGTGTTAAGTATATTTACATTGTTGTACAAAAGATCTCCAGAACTTTTTCATTTTGTAAAACTGAAACTCTATACTCATACAACTCCTCATTTCTCTCTATCCCCAGTCCCTTGTAACCACTATTTTACTTTCTGTTTCTATGAATTTTTCTATTTTAGGTTCCTTATATAAGTGAAATCAAACAGTATTGTATTTTTGTGACTGGCTTATTTCACTTAGCATAATGTACTCAGGGTTCATCTATGTTGTAGCATGTGTCAGGATTTCCTTTCCTTCTTTTTTAAGGCTGAATAGTATTCCATTGTATGTATGCTCATCCATTCATCCACTGATGATATTTGAATTGTTTCCAACTCTTGGCTATTGTGAATAATGCAGCTGTGAACCTGGGTGTGCAAATCATTCTCATCTTTTAAGTCAACTTCCTCTTAAATCTTCTTACTTTGGTTCATTCTCCTCTTGTTTTTCCTTTACTTCTGTTTTAAAGAAAATTTATTTTTAAAAATTCACCCAGAGTTTATAGTCATTATTTGTTAGAGAGTTTATAGGATATTACTTGCCTACACTGGAATTGGAGTTGTCAGTGATATTAGATTTTAACATAGATTGAGACATATGTTATTTATAACAATAAAACAATAATTCAAAGAAAAATGGAAATGAAGGGCATAAACAAACAAAAAGAAAGTTGGAGTGACCTTAATAATATTAGATATAGAGGAATTCAAGACCAAAAGCATTATCTAGGTAAAAGAGGTATTATGAGAAATGGTAAACAACTATAAAGAAAATATAGTAGTCATCGATCTTTATGGATCATACTACATGGCAGTCAAATACATAAATCAGAAACTCCTAGACATACAATGAAAACTTGTTAAAAACATACCTTTCAATACATATATTGTACTTATTACATATCAGGCACAATTTGAAGCAAACAAACAAATGTAATCAGCCAACTTAATTTTTAAAAGTTTAAAAATTAAAAAAATTTCTTCTAGCTTTATTGAGATATAACTGCAGCACTGTATATATACAGCGCTGCAGTTTAAGGTATACAACATAATGATTTGACTTACATATATCATGAAATGAAGTTTAGTGACCATCATCATCCTGTACAGATACAAAATGAAAGAATTAGAAAAAAATTTTTTTTCCTTGTGTGAGAACTCTTAGGATTTGCTCTCTTGATAGCTTTCGTATATAACACACAGCAGTGGTAATTATATTTATCATGTTGTACAGTACATCCCTGGTACTTATTTATCTTGTAACTGGAAATTTGTACCTTTTGTCTACCTCATCCAATTCCCCTCTCCCCACCTGCTGCCTCTGGTAACCACAGACTTTTTTCTATGAGTTTGTTTGTTTTTTAAGTATAACTGACCAACAACACTATGTTAGTTCCCGGTATACAACATAATGATTTAATATTTCTGTACATTTCAAAATGGCCACCATAAGTCTAGTTACCATCTGTCACCATACAAAGATATTACAGAATTATTGACTGTATTCCCCATATTGTACATTTCATAACAGTGACATTTATTTTGTAACTGAAAGTTTGTATCTCTTAATCTCCCTCACCTATTTCTTTCCACCCTCCATCTCCTTCCACTCTGGCAACCACTCTGTATTTATGACTCTGTTTCTGTTTGGTTATGTTTTTGTTTTTGTTTTTGCTTTTTTGCGATACATGGGCCTCTCACTGTTGTGGCCTCTCTCGTTGCAGAGTACGGGCTCTGGATGTGCAGGCTCAGCGGCCATGGCTCACGGGCCCAGCCACTCTGCGGCATGTGGGATCTTCCCGGACTGGGGCACGAACCCGTGTCCCCTGTATTGGCAGGCAGACTCTCAACCACTGGGCCACCAGGGAAGCCCATGTTTGGTTATGTTTGTTCATTTGCTTTGTTGTTTAGATTCCATATTTAAGTGAAATCATACAGTATTTGTCTTTCTCTTTCTGACTTATTTCACTTAGCATAATACCCTCTAGGTCCATCCATGTTGTTGCAACTTCCTTTCTTTTATAAGGCTGTGTAATATTTCATATATATATATATATATATATGCCACATCTTTATCCACTCGTCTGTTGATGGGCACTGAGGTGGCTACCTTGGCTATTGTAAATAATGTTGCAATGAACATTGGGGCATATATTTTTTCAGATTAGTGAGGCAAATTTTCATTTTCTTCAGATAAATACCCAGGAGTGCAGTTGATGGATTGTGTGGCAGTTCTACCTTTAACTTTTTGAGGAATCTCCATACCGTCTCCTCTAGTAGCTGCACCAATCTACATTTTTATCAACAGTGCATGAGGATTCTCTTTTCTCCACATCCTCACCAACGCTTGTTATTTGTTGTCTTTTTGATAATAGCCATTTTGACAGGTGAGAGGTGATATCTCATTGTGGTTTTGATTTTCATTTCAGTGATGATTAGTGACGTTGAACATCTTTTTATGTGCCTGTTGCCCATCTGTATGTCTTCTTTGGAAAAATGTCTATTCAGGTCCTCTGCCCATTTAACATTTTTTTATGTTGAGTTATATGAGTTTTATTTTTTTTAATTAAAAAAAATTTATTTTATTTTATTTATTTTATTTTTGGCTGTGTTGGGTCTTCGTTGCTGCATGTGAGCTTTTCCCTGGTTGTGGCAAGCAGGGGCTACTCTTCATTGTGGTGTGCGGACTTCTCATTGTGGTGTTCTCTTGTTGTGGAGCACAGGCTCTAGATGTGCGGGATTCAGTAGTTGTGGCATATGGGCTCAGTAGTTGTGGCACATGGGTTTCATTGCTCTGCCGCATGTGGGATCTTCCCAGACCAGGGCTCGAACCCATGTCCCCTGCATTGGCAGGTGGATTCTTAACCACTGAGCCACCAGGAAAGCCCATGGTTTTTTTTTTTAATTATTATTTGGCCATGCCATGTGGGTTATGGGATCTTATCAATAGTTCCCTGACCAGGGATCGAACCCACGCCCCCTGCAGTGGAAGAGTGGAGTCCTAACCACTGAATTCCCTATATGAGTTCTTTGTATATTTTGGATATTAATCCCTTATCAAATGTAGTATTTGCAATATCTTCTTTTAATTCGTTAGGCAGCCTTTTTGTTTTGTTGATAGTTTCCTTTGCTGTGCAAAAGTCTTTTAGTTTGACGTAGTCCAGTTTATTTATTTTTACTTTTGTTTTCCTTGTCTGAGGAGACACATCCAAAAAAATATTGCTAAGACTGATGTCAAAGAGCTACTGCTTATGTTTTCTTCTAGAAGTTTTATGGTTTCAGGTCTTACGTTTAAGTCTTTAATATATTTTGAGTTTATTTTTGTATATGGTATGAGGAAGTAGTACAGTTTGATTCTTTTCCATGTAGCTGTCCAGTTTTCCCAACACCATTTATTGAAGATGCTGTTTTTTCCTTATTGTGTATTCTTGCCTCCTTTGTCATAGATTAAGTGACCCTAAATGTGTGGGTTTATTTTCAGGGTCCCTATCCTGTTCTATCGATCTGTATGTCTGTTTTTGTGCCAGTACCATACAGTTTTGATTTTGTAGCTTTGTAGTATAGTTTTAAACTAGGGAGCATAATACTTCCAGTTTTGTCTTTCCTTCTTAAGATTATTTTGGCTACTTGGGGTCTTTTGTGACAGCAAACAATTTAATAGATATGTAGAGATATATGTATACACACACAAGAATAAGAATATATTAGATAGATATTAAAAGAATGTATTCTTCTCTTACACTTATTAAACAATTTCCAAATCTATTATGTTCTTGGTCACAAAGGAAACTTTCATAAATTTCAAAAAGGGATGATTTTACAGGATACATTTTTATCCCAAGTATAGAATTACAATCTGGAAGAGAAGTATCATAAAAACTTAAGAAATAAATATATGCCATTTCAAATAACTCCATATCCAAGGGAAAACAAAACTGATATTACACGTCATCAAATAATAAGCAAAAGATATTATTTCATACACAAACCCCAATATACAGCCAAATCTCTATACAGAGGAAAATTGTTAACTTTAAATATTCTTATAATTAAAGCAGAAGGTAAAAACTTAGTGAAATAAATATTCAACTTATAAAATTAGGAAAATAGAAAAAAAAGAGTAGGCAGTGAATCAATAAAAAGAAAAACCAAGATTAATTTAATACAAAAGAGAAAGTGTATGTCTGTGTGCCTCTGTGTGTGCATTTATGAATACAATTTATATATAATTTGAATATATATAATTTGAATACATTTATATGTAATTTGACTATATATAATTTGAGCAGACAAATGAAATGGATGAAATCCATGACCAGTTGACATATTACTTAGAAAACTTTCAGTTATACCTAGATCAATTTCTGTTATGAATTCAGATGGGAAGTCTAAATAATATATTAGCAAACTGTATCCAGCAATGAATTAAAGGTAATACACCAAATTAGAGCAGAATTTTTTCTATCAAGGTAGTTCATTACATGAACTTATTGATGGAGAAAAACTATAAGATTTTTGTCCATAAATACCAAGAAGATATTTGATATAATTCATCAGACATTCCTAGTTAAAATAAACATGGATTAAAATATAAGTAGAAGGAAACTGAGTACATATGATAAAAACCAATTATCAAAAGAAAACTGTATCCTAATGAACCATGAAATACTGAAGAATTTCTATTAAAATCAGAAGAAAGATAGGCATGCCTGTCATCACCATATTATTAAACATTGTTTTAGAAGCTGTAGTTATTACAAAAAAGTAAGAAAATGAAATATCTCTTATATATGTAGCATATATGAAATATAAAAATTATCTTTATTTGTGTATGATGTAAATGTACGCCTAGCAATCTCAACAAACTCCAATAAAATCCATTAGAATTAGTATTATAGTTTATTAAGTTTCTGGATTAAAAAAATGCAAAAATTAGTAGCTTTTATTTATATCAACTATAATGGATAGGAAGTTAAAATGTAAAAAACCTATCTCACTCACAATGGTGATAAAAATCTGTAAAATGTTTAAGAATAAATTTATCTGAAAGACACCAACAAATACTAAAGTAATGGAGAGACCTATGATACCCTGAGTAGGAAGACCTAACAATAAGAAGTGATAATTCCTAAACTAATAAATACATTTAGTGCTATTTCAATGAAAAGCCTATTTAATATTTTTGACAGTAGGAAAAATGATCTTAAAATGAATTGGAATAATACATGTCTGAGAAGAGCCAAGAAAATTTTGAAAAAGGAGACTTTGTGTAGCAAAGTCTTGCCTTTCTGAATATTGAAATTTATGTTAAAAACTACAGTGATAAAAGCTGTATATTGGCATGGGAACTGATAAATACATTAATGGATATGTTTATATATTTATATATAGACTAGTGTGTTAACACACCCAAATGTATACGTAGAACTTTATAAACGACAAAAATAACATCTCAATTCAAGGGAAAAATAATGGTACGGGCATAATTTGTCATCTATCTGGAAGAAAACAGAGCCCTACTTTATAGCATATACAAAATTAGATTCCAGGTGGATTAAGTCTCTAGATGTTAATAATTAATACAAAATAATAGAAATACATTTCAGAGAATAAAACTTAGATAAATTTGTGTATATAAAGGGTGACAAAACAAAACAAAAAAACCCAACAAAATCTGTAAAAAATTATAGACTGGAAAAAAACCCTTGTAACCTGACAAAGGGCTAATATTTCTATTGTATAAAGAACCTCTAAAAATTGATAATAAAACACAAACAACTCATAAAAATGGGCAAAATATATGAAGGCATTTATCTGAATAGCAAATGTAAGTAGCTAAAACTCATGAAAAATATGCCTTTCCTTTCCAGTAATGAGGAAAATGTAAATGAAAACAAAAATGAAATTCCATTTTCTCCCAACAGGTTGGCAAAGATTAAAAAGAGCAATCATCTTCATTGCTCATGGAGATAAAGGAAAAGCGGCCAGGCACATATTACGATGGGAATGTAAATTGCTACAATTTCTTTTTTTAGAAAGAAATCTAATCCTCCCCACCATTTTATTCATTTTAATATAGCACTGTTTGTACAGGCAGAAACGTGTGAACTTTTTGAAAAACCATCAACTGGGAAATATTTGAATAAGTTGTTATATATTTAATATTAAGCAGATGTTAATAACAATGAGTTACAAACATATGAATTAATCTGGACAAATGTACATGATGTACTAAGCTAAAAAATCAAATTGTGCATAGTATGTTCCCATATCTGTTTAAAAAAAACACAAAAATGCAACACAAATAGCCTCTATGTATGTATTAAGGTAGAGTTAGCTACATATAAAATTTTTAATATTGAGTATCATAGAAGCTTGGAACTGGAAATTGTGTATATGGCTTAATTTTTTCCCATGAGCTTGAAGTGCCTTTGTAATAAAAATCACCGAATCCTACCCCCACCCAAATTTTACTAAGATATAATTGAAATATAACATTGTATGAGTTTCAGGGGTACAACATAATGATTTAATATATGTAGGTGGTGTGAAATGATCATCACAATAAGTTAACATCCATCACCTCACATAGTTACAATTTTTTTCCTTCTGATGAGAAAAATAACCTAATATTTTAAGAGACTGGGAACCACTGGTTAAGTCAAGAGAACATAAAGTAGAAGGTGTATCCTAGCCCTGCCCCTGACTTGCAATGTGACATTTTTTGCCTTTATTTTCTTGCCTCTAAGGTGTGAGTGGTGGTGACTGCCTTATGGAATTAGGTTACAGTGTCGTAGTGAAGATAAAATGAAGGATGAAGACAAACATAATTTGGATAGTTAAATGGTATTGAAATGCAAGCTATTTATCCTCAAGAAAATTCTCAGACATTCTCAATTTCTATGATGCAGGTGACAAAATCGCCCGAGGAAGCATCTTCCCTTCCCAATGGTGATGTGGCAGGAGAAGCACAGAGCAACACAGAGGTAAGAGCTGGTATCTTGAACCATCTCCTGGAGACTCGTTTACTCAGAATGTCTACTAGGTTCTAATCTTTTCATATCTGTTTGTCTATCTGTCTACCTCATCTATCTATCTATCTTTCTATCTATCATCTAGCTATCTCTCTATCATCTATCTTTTTATCTTTTTTAATCTCTAAAATTATAAAGCTTCTTTCCACACAAGCAATAGAAAATAAATATTCCCTAAATATGGAATCCTTTGGAGTTCTCTTCACAAGCCTTAAATAGGTGAATTAACTCCTATTAGGGTCTTTATTACTCTACCATGCACATGAGTTGGGTCTATGGACTTACACCCACAGATCCAATCAGCAATATCGAGGGTTGGTGATCCCATACTCTAGGGGTTAAGTGACTAATACACAGACGTCCACGTTTGCTTTGTTGATGTATTGTGTATCTAAATAAGGAAACCATAGCACGTGTGTTCGGTCTGGTGTTGCCTTAGAAGCTTATCCAAGGTTAGTGATACCATGGGTTTCCTTTATGACCAGGGAACAGAGAAGACTGAAGAAAGTGGACAACACGAGGCACCAAAAGAGGGCAATGAAGATGAGGGCGACCTCACTGGATCCCCAGAGAAGCATGTGAGTGTTTGCTGTTTTCACTGTAGTTTCACTGGATTCAGTTCTGTTCAACAAGCATTTATTTAGCTCCGCCAGGTGCCAGGAATCTTTCTGGGCACACGAGAGTGGGCGTGAAAGTAAGGAACTGAGGGTTTAGCCAGGAGGCGGCAGGTAATTTTCACTTAATGTGTTAATGGCTGTGTTCAAGGTGGGTAGAGGGCTGAAAGGAAGCCAGAGGAAGGACCCTGACCCCAGGCCTGGAGGGACAGGCTACGCAAGGCTTTAATGATTTGTCATTGTGTTGTTACAGTTAGGTTGGGTTCATGTTCTTTCTAAAGCAAGGGACCTTATGCCTTGGTCATGCGTAGTGATGGACTCCTATCACACTGGTCGACTTAAAAAAAATGTACAACGTGAACGTTGTGAGTTAAGGTTTATTTGGGGCAGAATTAGGACCATAGCCCGGGAGACAGCATCTCAGAGAGCTCTGAGAAACTGCTCCGAAGAGGTGGGGGAAACGTCGGTAAGTATGTGATTTTGATAAAGGGGAGTCCATGCATCAAGAGCGTATTTTGTGCAGAAGTTTCTGCTCGTCTCGTGAAGGTTGCTTCTAGTCACGAGGAGCAGACGTCACCATGAAGGATTTTAGTGCTTTTCTAGATACGAGGAGATTCAAGAATTGGGCTCATAAAATCTTCTCCTGAAAGCATCGAACTCTCTGAAGACCTGTTCTGCGAGTTCCTCCCAGAGCACAGAGGGCCTCATTCCTGATCTCCACCCTGAGCTCCTTTCAAGGGGTGTTGAAGGTCAGCAACTGCAACAGCTCATGATTTAATCCTTGTAGAGGCAGGTGGCAAGTGCCAGTTTGTAGTTGGCATACTCTACCAAGAGGATTTGTGGGAAGCCAATGGGAGCTGAGGATAATAGGGTCCCTGGGGGAGGGAAACTGACACCAATTCAAAGCCAATCAGGGGACTCTCAGGGCCCCGCTGATGCAAGACCTGTGAGCTAATTCTAAAGCGTTCCAATGCAGGGGCCGCAGGGTAAAGGGCCGAGGGGGAGACTGTGGTTCTGGAAGCACCAGGCTAAGATAATGGTGGATCAGATGGGCTACTTATTCAAGGAATTCTGAAAATGTGGTTGGGAAGCCGGGCAAAGGGGAAACCCTGGAGCCACCGAGGGAGCCCGAATGGGCTGAGCCTCCTCTTGGGAGAATTTCAGTGGGCTTCTGCCTTGGGCCAATTGCAGCAAAAACTATTTACCAAACCCCCATGGTTTGCATTTGTACCTATTTATTGATTCCAGGAGAGACGTGGACAGCTTTTAAGATCACTGGATTCTTGTTTTCAGCAGATGGAATGTGACTAGGAAAGGGGCCAAGACTGACAACCACGTTGTGGAAAATGGGGGTGGTATCAGTTTGTCTTTATCATGAGGAATTTAAATGTGGGAGGAACCAAGGCAGTAAATTCCCTTATGTTTGAATACTGCTATTTCAAAATGTTGATGACTTAAGACCCTTTGACGTTTCTGTTTTGAAGAAAGATGAAAT
This sequence comes from Mesoplodon densirostris, assembly GCF_025265405.1. Classification (NCBI taxonomy): domain Eukaryota; kingdom Metazoa; phylum Chordata; class Mammalia; order Artiodactyla; family Ziphiidae; genus Mesoplodon; species Mesoplodon densirostris. The sequence goes on along the minus strand of NC_082665.1, from coordinate 6,037,945 downwards.
CTTCAGTCTTTTTTTTTTTTTTTTTTTTTTTTTTGCGGTATGCGGGCCTCTCACTGCTGTGGCCTCCCCCGTTGCGGAGCACAGGCTCCGGACGCGCAGGCTCCGGACGCGCAGGCTCAGCGGCCACGGCCCACGGGCCCACGGGCCCAGCCGCCCCGCGGCATATGGGATCCTCCCAGACCGGGGCACGAACCCGTATCCCCTGCATCGGCAGGCGGACTCCCAACCACTTGCGCCACCAGGGAGGCCCGAAATCTTCAGTCTTGATCTAGAAGTTAGGTGGGGTTTCATGGCAGCCTATATAATTCAGAAATAATCAAGTTAAGGTGAAATAGAGTGACAATTTAATTATCCTGTAATTTATAAAAATCTTTAAAAACATTTTATAATTTGAACTTTCCATGAATTGCCTAATGCACTGGTACAACATTATTGATTTACATGTTGAAATTCAGTTTGATCCTTTTAAGACAGAGAGACAAAGGTAAAAACATTACACCCCAATCCCTTTCTCCCGTGAGACCAAGAGGAAGACAGCATTTTAAAAATCAGACCCTGACTTCTACAGCAAGGGCAGGGTTGGCTTCAGCTTCTCAGCCACTGGGCTGGTTAGTTCAATGAAGTGATAAGCCATCCAGCTTGGGGATTCTCTTTGCTAATATTTTTAAAAATTGTGAGCCCTTTACAAAGTAAATTATAGTCTTGTGAATCCTAATGGGAATTAAAAACATTGCTGTGAGGGGCTTCCCTGGTGGCGCAGTGGTTGAGAGTCCGCCTGCCGATGCAGGGGACACGGGTTCGTGCCCTGGTCCGGGAAGATCCCACATGCCTCGGAGCAGCTAGGCCCGTGAGCCATGGCTGCTGAGCCTGCGCGTCCAGAGCCTGTGCTCTGCAACAGGAGAGGCCACAACACTTAGAGGCCCGCGTACCACAAAAAAAAAAAAAAAAAAAAAAAACACATTGCTGTGTTATTTTTGCTTGGGCTGCGATGAAGAAATGACTACATAGAAGACATTTTTATTTTAGATGAATATAGTATTAACATTAATGATCAACTCTTTAATAATATTTATTCTACATAAAGAGAGATTTTGACTTTTTCCCATTTGACAAGTGGTACATGCTCTTTGACTTGCTGTAATTCAGTTAAATAAGGAAAAAAGTATGGTCAGTGAACATTAAAAATGACATAACATGATTAGCTTTGGGACTGAATATATAGGAAACTCAATTGACATTTAAGAAAAAGACAAAAACTATCTGATATGTGGGATGCTTGCATTTTGTGCTTCAAGAACCTTCTGTCTGTTTTTCTGGTTTTTGGGTTGTTTTTCAAGGTTAAGATGGGAAGGCCGTCTTGGCTATATGATATCACATCTTTCCCAGCTGTGCACCCAGGCTTACATGGCCTTATATGTGATGATCAGAAAGGCCAATTAGACCATGTGTTTTCCCTCTTTAACATGATTTTTTATTTTATTTTATTTTAAAAATTTTATTGAAGAATAGTTGATTTACAATGTTGTGTTTAATTTCTGCTGTATAGCACAGTGATTCAGTTATACATATTATATATATATATCCTTTTTCATATTCTATTCCATTATGGTTTATCACAGGTTATTGAACATAGTTTCCTGTGCAGTACAGTAGGACCTTCTTGTTCATCCATTCTCTATATAATAGTTGGCATCTGCTAACCCCACATTCCCAATCCTTCCCTCCTCCAACACCCCTTCCCTTTGGCAACCACAAGTCTGTTCTCTATACTTGTGAGTCTGTTTTTGATTGTAGATAAGTTCGTTTGTGTTGTATTTTAAATTCCACATATAAGTGATATCATATGGTATTTGTCCTTCTCTTTCTGACTTACTTCCCTTAGTATGATAGTCCTTAGGTCCATCCATGTTGCTGCAAATGGCATTATTTCATTCTTCTTTATGGCCGAGTAGTATTACATTGTATATATGTACCACATCGTCTTTATCCATTCATCTGTCGATGGACATTTAGGTTGTTTCCATGTGTTGGCTATTGTACTAGGTTGGCCAAAAGGTTCGTTTGGGTTTTTCCCTAAGATGTTATGGGAAAAAGCTGGACGAACTTTCTGGCCAACCCAATAAATTGTTAATGAGAATTTTTAAAGTACCAGTCACATCCAGTAGATTCTTCTCAGATAAATCCAAGGCTTTTAGATAAAATCTCTGACTCTGTTGAAACCATCTTGGGGAAATCTCATGGATTTGTACCTTTTGCTCCTCCAGCCCATTGTATCTAAACAGCAGCTCCCTGTGCTTCCTTCTCTAACCAACATTCTGTGAGGGATATAAATAACATAATCTTTGCGGGTCCAGGTTTGGTTCATAACACTTCTGGCCATGGACCGTCAGCTTCACTAATTTCTCTAGACACCATAATATCTGCTTTATGCCCCCACCTCCTGGCTGGCAGGAGATTCAATCTGGGTGAAGCGTTTCGGAGACTCACTCTTTCTTGGGGACTTAGAGTCATCATGGGGTCTTCAGTGGTGACTGGAGGGGAGAGGGCCCTGGCTTTTTGTGGTGGTGACTTTGTGACATGGGTTTCCTGCTGCCTGTTGGCAGCTATTGACGCTGGTCCCTCAGCTTGGTTCAGGCCCTCTGCCCTGGCTAGACGTGGCCATGCCTCTCACAGTGACCAGTCGTATGCTTCCTCGTACGTCATGCCCAGGTGCTACCCAGATGCCCCAGTGGTCCCTGGTTCAGCATCTACATCAAGCAGGGCCTGGGTAGCACCACCTGGAACACCCACCGCCTTCTGGCCCCTTCTCTCCTCAATCTGGGTGCTTCATCTCCTCAGCTCCAAGCTCGTTTTTCCAGGGATTATCTAGCTTCCTCGCCTCTTTCAGCCCAGGATTTTGATAAGCAAGGCTTATAACTTCTTCCCTAGAGGCAGAGAACCAGAAAAAGTATGTGGCTGTCTTCTTGGAGTGTGGGGAATGACAGTAACTCTATTCCCTCCCTCTAATTTTGGGTAGTAGGGAGAACAAAATGAGAATTCTTATTCTGGTATATACAGCCATACTATTCATGACAAGGAACACAAATGTATTTTAACCTCTTCTTTTGAAATGATTACAGACTCACAGGGACATAGTACAGACTCCTGTGTGCCCTTTGCCTGGCTTCTGCTAATGATGACATCTCAGATGGCTGCAGTAGGAGATGGAAACCAGGAGTATGACATTGGTGCATCTCTGTTAAGTAGACTTGCAGACCTTATTCAGCGTTGGCCATTTTTTTCAAGCCTCTCATGTGTATGTTAAAAGTCATTCCTCGGTGTGTTAAGAACCATTTTCAAGTGTGCAGTGGTAACAGCTCCTTCCAGTGGCTGGTGGTGTTAAAATGAGTGACAGACCAGCTAAGTGAGTGTCTGAGTTGTGTTCATCTGATCTCAACTATTGCACATGTTTACTCAGTACACACTTGCAAATGTTCAAAGGATGCCATTTTAATGGGGAAAATATTTACCGAAGAATATCACATTGATTTGGAAAAAAAGAGATGAGGACAGAAACTGTCCTCTCCTTTAGCGAGGTGGACTTCCCCTGACCAGCAACCCAAGCCTCTGGGGTTCTTACACACAAGATGTCGAGATGCATATTTCCTACTTGCTGACAGGTTGGGGCAGCGTTTGGGAGGCAAGATGGTGCACACTGAAAAGATCATTCATTCCTGCCTAAGAAGATGTCACCTGTAGCTTCAGTCCCCCTGTAGAGAGGGGACTTCATGGTCCCCTTCCCTGATGACGCAGGGAGGGATGAGGGGTTAAAGAGGAGAGGGGAGGCTTGTGAACTGTACCAGAGGAGTAAAGGAGGAAAGCAGGCCACCTCAGCTTCTGGGCACACTGAGAAGGGGACTACAGACTGGGGGTGTCATGAGAACACTATGAAACCCTGGAAATGGAGAAGATGCAGCTTGTTCATCCTGGTGTTTGGTTTCCATCGAGGTCAAAGTATTTTGGTATTCTTTGCTAACTCAATGGTCCTCTCCAAAATCTTCTAAGACCTTGGCTTGTCTGACTACATGATTATGGTCTATAAATCTTCCCCACTTTGCTTCCTCCAAAATCTGTCTTGAGGATAGTTGCTCAACCAAGGGGTGGGCATTGGTTTAGGTCCTCCACAAGCTCGTGAGTCTAAGGCTGCATCCCTGTACTGTCTGAAGATGAAGAGAACCCTGCTCTTGCCCCTGACCTTCAGCCACTCTGAGTCTGGCTGCCCTCCTCAGGTCTCTCTGGACTGACCCCGCCCTCCTTCCACACCAGCCACTTGTCCTAACCAGCCACTGCCTGACACTCACCGTGGCTGACACCTGTCCTTAATCCTGGCCACGTGCCACATCAGCAGCCTGCCTCCCTGGCCAAGTTCCCAACAAAAATAGCTGTTGGTGAGGTTCTAAGACTTTGAAGGCTTCCTCTGATTAGCTTTCTTAGAAGAACAACAAGATAAAATGATTTTAAGTTGTAGCTTCATCAAGTGAATGATTCATACCTTATCCTAAGATCCTGCAAAATCTCAACTTAATTGACCACATGATTATAATTATCTTAAAAATAACCTTTTGCCAATACAATTAGTTGGCAACCATAAAGATCAATTCAAGCATTGTATATAGATGACTTTTAAGGATCTACCTAATTCTGACACTTTATAATTCTGTGAGCTAAGGAAGGATGTTTAAGTTTTTATTTAAGTAATATATCCCACCTCCTCCTAAGAAAGATTTGAGGCATGAGTGGCATACAAAAATACCTTCATTCAACATTTTATTGACAGACTGAATGCTGCCATATGCGGGGCAGTCCAGGGACTGAAAATGAGCTTCTATTCTGGTGGAGCTGGTGATGGTCATAGCCAAGGTTCTTCAAAGCTTACTTGACCTTTTGAGGCTAAGTATTTGTATAAATTCTCTGAGCAGTTACTTTCTCCATTTAATGTTTCTTTCAAGAAATTAAGGTCAGTTCAGATACTGATAAAGCCCTAGGTCCCTCAGTAATTGCTGCTAGCTAACCTGTAAAAGTTGAGATTAGCACTTATTCCTGTAAGAACCCCTACTGCTTTCCAGCCTAGCTCTAAGGATAATCCCATTTTTAATAGTGTGTTTTTTGTTAATTCATTTGTTTCAGCTGTACACAATTAATAAAAATAATTGGATTTAGAAAAGTGTAAAACTCTACATAGCTAACAATTCTGTGTTGCATATAGTGAATTTTAATTTGATCTCATGTGGATAAGAAGAAAATGAATGTTCTTTGAGATCTAAAGAGTTAATAGCAGACTTTATAGGTTCATTTATCTAGTCACTTAACACATTCATTGAGCTTATACCTTGGTTCCAGACCGTGGCTGGGTCCTGGAGATCCAAAAATGAATAAAGACACAAGTTGTGCCCCAAGGAGTACACAGACTCGTTAGGGAGACAGATAAATAAATGATGATTATGGTAGCAAATAAGGGAGTCCCCTAACTCAGGCTTATGGGTCAGGGAAGTCTTCCTTGAAAAGATCATTTTAAGCAGTGTCCTGGAAGGTGTCGCTGATGTGAGAAAGTTGTATGTGACTGTTAGCTGAAATAAAGAATCATGAGGCTAGAGAGGTGAGCAGGGGCCAGATCATGGTGGCCTTTCAACCGTTCTAAGGATTATGGATTTATCTTGAAAAGACAGAAAGTTTTCAACACGAGGGCAGCATGGTTAGGTGGGTTGTCTTTTAGAGTGGTGTCTCTGGCTACTGTGTGGAGAACAGGTTGGAGATAAGGAAGACTAGAGGTGATGTAACCCTGGTGAGAGAAGATGGCGGTCCTGGCAAAGGACAAGGCAGGGGCACGATGAGACAATATTAAAGAGGTTCAGTCAACGCATCGCTGAGAAACCAACACCCGGATTTTGCAACAAGTGCAGGACTCTCTTTTCCTGGACTTTAGTTTAGCTTTAAAACTTGCTGTGTTGCCAGAATTGATTTGGAGATTCCCAGGGCTGGGGAACGTCTTGGGCTGACTCAGTCTTGGCTGGCTGGATCAGCTTTTCACATTTTTGTATTTTCTTTGCCAGTCTCAGAAATCTGAGAGTATTGTTCTGGAGCTGGCCAAAAACGTGAGGCTGGGCCAGAGAAGGTGGCAGTGTGGTGGGGCCTCCACCACTTGCCTTCCATGAGAATCTTGAGAGGCAGCATGGTAGAGTAGGAAAGAGACTAAATTAGGAACCAGGAATCTTGAAGTGAGTCCTGATCATGTTACTTACTAGTGCTCTGATTCTGGGCAAATTACTTAACTCTGTGGTCTTGGTGTCCTCATCTGTCCATAGAAGGGACTGAGTAAGAGGATATAAGCAAATATGAGATTGCTTTCAACTCCCTCAGTCCAAAATTCCATGAGCTCAGGGATGGGAAGGTTCTTATTTCTTTGCAATTTTAGGAGATATCGCCTGGTTCTCCCACTTTGATCTGGGGGAAATAGAAATTTCAGTGGGTTGGCAGAGTGGAGACCTGTTTGAGCCCAGGATGGCCTCACCCTTTCTTACTTTAAAGTTTCTTTCTTTAACCAGAAATCCGTGTTTAAATATTACATGGTTCAGAAATGTTATAATTTTGTTCTGATGGTGAAAAAGACTTTGATCTGTTTTAATTAATTCGTTCAGAACTGAAGTAAAAGCATGCTGATAAGGACATAAAAGCCAAAAAGCCATAATTTTGTTCAAATTTTCTAATTGCTTACATATATGGTTTGAATTTTCCCTGATAGCTCTCTATGTCTGCAATATGCTTTGGAAATAGACAAAGGATCAAACATATAATTAAGCAGTATTACTAATTAGTTATATTTTCTCAGGAATAAGAGTGATGAAAATATGTCTTTAATTTCATAATATTCCAGGGTCTTGAAGTCTAATGCATGAAATACATAGGCATTGCTCATTTATCATATCTTTGCTATTGATATGTTTTCTCAATAAATAGATGTCTTTCATTTTGATAAATGTGTATTTTATTATAGTTTGCTTAATTTTCATTTATTTTTTAAATTAAAAAATTTTTATGTTTTAATTTTTTATTTTTATACAATTTTAAAGGTTACTTTTCATTTACAGTTATTACAAAATATTGGCTATACAGTTTGCTTAATTTTTAGATTCAACTTAAAACTTATGCAAATTTATATTTTTCTTTCATTTCTGTTTACGGACTTAAGGAAGAAGAGGGAGAGACAGCAACAGAAGAGGTACAGTAGCATAATTCACAGTCATGTTGTACTTAACAAAAGCATCTTTTAGGTGAGAGAGTTGCACCTTTAGCCACATTCTCCTTGTTCTTCATGACACAGAGAAGCGGATGCAACCCACACTCCCAGAAAGTCCTCCTTTAGCCTGCCAAGAAGAGAAATAAAATAAGATGGAGATACATTTATCAAAGGGAGATTGATGGGGAAACAGGGTGTGGCTTTGGACTCTTTTCTGAGCCTCCTGTGGTGAAGGTGTCGTCAGTGAAGTCAGGCCAGGCTGGGCCAAGTCCTTCAGTGGAGATTTCTTCTCCATTTTTTCTTCTCACCCCATTGAGTAGCACACACTTTATGCAGCTTGCATGGTGCTTACTGGTGTTGTTTGATTGCCTCCTATTCACTTTGTTGGGGAGGGAGGGATTCTCTCCCTCTGATTACAGGAATGGCACACCTGCCACTGGACAGGTGAGATGGACAGTGGTTTATTAGTCACACATTCTCCAAGCCCAAGGGATGAGGCTATCCACGCATGCAGGGCCCCACGGCGGGGGGGTCACATGGGACCAGAGTGAACAGTTGGGGGCAGTGGAAGGCAGGCTTTGTAGTATCAAGAAGGTGGGGTGTTGCCTGGTCCACATGGAGGATGTGATTGGCCTGTTTGCATAATTCTGGGGGATAAGCAGGCACTGTGTCTGGTCCCTTGATAAGGAGGGCTGCTTGGGTGGGAGACCCAATCTGTGGGAGCAGAAGGGGAGGTGAACCAGTGGTCAGGCCATTTTAAGTCTTCCCGATTTTACTAGATGTTAAGGCAGCAGATAGTATTGAGTCTTAATTTTAGGTCTTGCACCACAGGTGTATACCTTAGACACCATGAGGTTTAAACATGCAGCTCATCGCTTAGCATCTGGAAGATATTTGACATTAGGTAACCACATGGTTCCAGAATTTCTAGTGGGGATCTACCCAGGGGGAGCATTATTATTTGTATATGTTTGTGGGGGGCTTTTTTTGTTTTTTTGAGTAGAGTTGATTTACAATGTTGTGTTAGTTTCAGGTGTACAACAAAGTGATATATATATGTATTCTCTATATATCCATATATATTCTATACATAGACTATATATGTCCATATATATATTCTATATATTCTATACATAGGATATCTATATCCATATATTCTATATATAGAATATATATATCCATATATATCCTATAGATTCTGTACATAGAATATATATATATATATATATGCATATATATATTCTATGTATTCCAGAAATAGAATATATATATCTATATATATATTCTATGCATTCTATACATAGAATATATATACCCATATATATTCTATGTATTCTATACATAGAATATATATATCCATATATATGCTATATATTCTATACATAGAATATATATGTCCATATCTATATTCTATATATTCTATATATAGAAAAAATATATATCCATGTCTATATTCTATATATTCTATACATAGAATATATATCCATATTTATATTCAATATATTCTATATATAGAATATATATATATTTTTTCAGATTCTTTTCCCTTATAGGTTATTATAAACTACTGAGTATAGTTTCCCTGCTATACAGTAGGTCCTTGTTGGTTATCTGTTTTTTACATAGTAGTGTGTATATGTCGATCCCGAGCTCCCAATTCATCCCTTCCCACAAGGAGAGCAGTAACGACTTGAGAAGAATTCTTTTTTTTTTTAAACCCTGTTTGGGAACATTTGCCCTTTAATTTGCATTTAAAATCAGCTTCTTTAAATATTTTAGTTACAACTTCTGAATAGTGAAGACATAGGAGATGCTGCAGGCACTCAGTACTGGCTCCCACCCCTTCCCCCTACCCCAACCCCCAAGCCTTGCTTCTTTGCTCAAAATGCATATGGGCACCCTGCACTAAATAAATGGCTCCCCGTGTCAAGTGTCAGCGGCCTCAGGACTGGATGCCGTTGGATACGAAGCGATGAAGCCCAGTAGCTTTCATGACAGGATGTGTGCATTTAACCGTGCTCTGAAGAATGCCAATGATTGTGCCCAGACCCAAGGCAGTACCTCAGAGGTGACATCGGCCGTTTCCCCACTGTGTACTGGCATCTTGGGCTGGTTTCCACCACAATCTATCCTCTCCCAGACCTGTGTTCTGTGGCGGAAGAGCTGAGGCTCTGCCCCCTAAGGGCCAGGATACAGGAAGGAACAGAACTGCCTCTTCAGCCCACAGGCTTAAGCCAATGGAATTTAAAAGCTCAAGACAATGTGAGCCAGTCCACAGGAAGCCTCCTTCACTCCAATCTCTACCAGGCGCCATCCAGCCCTTGCTTGTGACACACTCTGTCTCACTGCCAAGATGTGCTAGAGTCTGCCCTAGATGAGAACAATGTGGTAGAATGGTCCCAGCAGTCTGGAAAGGTTGGCACCACAACAGCTGGGCGTGCTTGTGCCAAAATGGGTCTTCCTGGTACAAAGCTATGACGGAGAGTGTGAGGGCAGGCCTGGGCTCTGCTTCAGTCTCACTGATAACCTGTGACCTCAGAATCTGTCATCCCCCTCAACACTGCCTACCCATCCCCTGCCCCTCCAGATCCCCCAGCCTGTGCTTCCTGGAAAAGGTAGAAGAGGCAGCTTGAAGTCAATGACAGCTGAGAATGAAGATGCCATTTAAGAAGCAAAGCAGCACCTCCTGGCCTCTGGTCAATACCTCCACATGGGTGGAACCGAGTAAGGACGTGCACAGCCAGGACAGAGGCTGCTCCGAGCTTGGGAGGCACAGCACCCTCCTAGGTGTCTCTGAAGAACAGACTTTCAAGAGATAGAAACTTAATCACATGGTCCCTGGCAGTTTCCCTTGGTATACTGGACTGGGGAGAAGCAAAATCATCTCTGCGGAGGGCTAATGGAGGAAAGGCAGGAATATTAATGAGCATCCATTAAGGCTCTCTCTCTCCCTCAAGCCTAAGGAAATCAGATATTCGAGTGTAAGAGAAGGGTGCAGAGAGGGAGAGCCCGGCAGGAACACCAAGGAGAGAGCTGTGACTGCTGGTTACATAGTGCCCTGGTTTCCTTGCTTCAGAACAACAGCATATGCCTGTCTGTCACCAGGCTAACCCGGGGCCCGTGAGGGGACAGGGAGAAGGCTGTTTTTCAGCTCCTGCATGGTTGATGTGAAGGGCACATGGCTTCCTCCTCCAGGTCCAATAGGAGGTCTCTGGAATCCTCTACCGCTGCCTTGATTTTGAGGAGGAAAGTCACAGCCTCTCCGCCATCCATCAGCCGGTGATCATATGTCAGGGCCACGTACATTATGGGCCGCATCTCCAACTTGCCTCCCATGACCACTGGCCTATCAAAGATGGCGTGCGTGCCCAGGATGGCAGACTGAGGGGGGTTGATGATGGGCGTTCCGAAGAGTGAGCCAAAACGCCTCCGCTGCTGATGGTGAAGGTACCACCATCCATATCTTCAATGGCAAGTTCATCCTTCCGGTCCTTCTCTCCCAGTTCACTGATGGTTCACTCAATATCAGCATAATTCCTAGTTTCCACATTCCTGATGACGGGAAACACCAGATCCCGAGGGGTGGCCACCGCAACGCTGATGTAATATAATCCCTATACACCACCTCTCCGGTTGTGTCGTCAGTCGCTGCATTTACAACAGGCTGCTGCTTCAAGGCAAAGGCTGAGGCCTTCACGAATGCCGACATGAAGCCTAGTGTGAGGTTATGTTTCTTCAGAAAAGCATCTTTGTGCTGAGCCCTCACCTCCTGGGTGTTACTCATGTCAATCTCACTGAAAGTGGTAAGTTCTGCTCAGGTATTCCGAGCCTCCTTCAGATGCTGAGCAATGCGCTGCTGCATCCTATTCATTTTCTCCCGATGTTCTGAACGCAGACCTGTGCCAGCTCCTGGCTCAGCTACTGGAGGGGCAGCAGTGGGTTTTACGGCAGACACTGGTTTGCTAGTGAGAGGTTGTGAGGGCGAGGGCAGGGTGGCATCTGAGTGGGTATGGATGCTGCAGGGGGAGGAGGAACTGCCGACGCTGCAGGTTCTGCTTTTCGGGCTGCGGCAGCAGGAGCTTCGGCTGGCTTGGCCTTAGCAGGAGCAGCGCCAGTTTTCCTGAGTGTGAAAAGACGGGTGCCTCCTTCTACGTTCCCCCCATCAGGTACCAAAAGAGCTTCAGTCGTGCCATTTGCTGGTGATGGAACCTGCACAGATGACTTGTCAGGTTCAATCTCACAAACCACTTCACCTTCTGCAACGTGACGCTTTCTCCCACCGGACCCCCCCCTTCTGTGACAGATTCTGCAAGTGCTGGGGTTTTGACTTGTAATCACACCGTCCTTGCACACGCTGTAGCTCTGAAAAAGCGAACACTGAAGACACTACTGCTGTTAGTGACAATCTTCCTGCTGTCAGGGTAAGCTGGTGCCTGACATAAGGAGATCCCAGGCAGGGAACGTCTCCCTAGAGGGCAGTTCCCCTTCTGGAAGGCAGAGAGCGAGCCGCTGAATGCCCGGGACAGGCAGCGGGACCGGGATAGCATCGTGCCGGCAGCAGCAGCGGTGATGGCGGAGCCTTGAGAAGAATTTTTAACCTGCCTCCCCAGCTTGAGGTTATAGTAGAGCAGTGGTTCTCATCTGGTGGTGTGTGTTAGGATCACCCGTGGCGTATTTGAACCTTCAGAAGCCTGCCTCTGTCGGCCAATGGATAAGACCCTCCAGGGCTGAGCATGCCTTCAGCTTGCCTGTAGAGCTGAGATGGAGCATCTTCATTGTGGGGAGCCAGGATTGAAGGGGACGACAGAGCACATAGAGACAAGTGGAGCGATAATAAGGGCCTCCACCGGTTTGGGACAGAGCCTTCCTCTTTGCTGTCCTTCCTATGCCCGTGAGAGGAAACACCAACAACAAGAAAGAGAAAGATTATAAAAAGAATTAAAGTTTAGGGGGCTTCCCTGGTGGCGCAGTGGTTGAGAGTCCGCCTGCCGATGCAGGGGACACGGGTTCATGCCCCGGTCTGGGAAGATCCCACATGCCGTGGAGCGGCTGGGCCCGTGAGCCATGGCCGCTGAGACTGCGCGTCCGGAGCCTGTGCACCGCAACGGGAGAGGCCACAACAGTGAGAGGCCTGCGTACCGCAAAAAATAAATAAATAAATAAATAAAATTAGGAATGTAAAAGAAACATATACAGTTTAAGATAAATAATTTAAGAAAGAGATGTCTTAATGAATAAAGGTAGAATAAGAGGAACTGAAATATAAGGGAATCAAGTTTCACAAAGATAAAAGATTAAGAATTGCACAAAATAAGAAGTATTAAAAAATTGAGTACGGAGGATATAAGATTTAAAAGTACATTTAAAACATTAAAGAAAAATTAGAAAACAGTATTAGTGTTATTAAGGATAAAATTTAAAGGGATAAAATGTATCCTCTGTAACATGCAATTTGAACAATTTTTGGGCTGGCTGACATGTTTGTTTATAGGTTCTATGCTTAAATAATAACGAACATTCCCAGGAAGACCTCATATCCCATGTTTGGAACTGGAGGTTAGTTGACCAATTGAATAATTCAATTAAAGTCGTAAATCATAAACATGTAGAGGGCTTAAACATTTATTTTAACTTGAAATATGTAAATGTATATTTACTGCCAATTTTTTGGATGTAGGACAAAGGTCTTTTCTTTAAATAATAGCCCAATGCTTAGAACTACCCACTGTCTTTCTAACGAACATACTCATTGGTCTGTCTAGAAATTCCAGTTTTGATTTCTTTAAAAATACAGCAGAAATTTAAAGGCACTTGCAAAGTACTCTAGGTGCATAAATCTCTTTGGATTTCAGATTCCCCCCTGCCACCCGAAATTTTTGACACTTCATTCGATGACAGGTTTTTAAGGTGACTTACATATATGGGTCTTTTCAAAGTACTACATTAATTTTACATAGGGAAAAAAGTTCTTTTCATGCTCATATTTCATTGACTTCCATGATACTTATTTAAATTGTGTAATTACAATAAGACTAACTTGGATACACCAGCATGGGAACAAACACAACCCACCCCTGTAAATGAAGACTTTGGTGGGTAGTGATGCCAAACCTGCTAGTTGCCAGGGCTCACTGTGCCTTAATCAACCAGTGTGATTTAAGAGAGAGAATACAGACTACAGCAGAGGTTCTCAAAGTGGGGCTCCCAGAGCAGCAGCAGCCTCACCTGGGAACCTCTACAAATACACATTTTCAGGGTTGGCCCCAAACTACTGAATCAGAAATCCTGAGGTGGAGCGCAGCAGATTGCTTTGAGAAGCCCTTCAGGTGATTCTGATGCTCCATCAAGGCTGAGAACCACTGGATTAGAACATAGGTTCTAGGTGACCCATGTGTTGCCGAGTAGAGGTCAAGATAAGAACTCCTGCTGTTCTGATGCTCGTAATAAAAAGTCCATCTCATCTCCAACACAATAATATTTATTTTATATTAGGAACTTGCATTTGGTTGAAACAAAAAGAGCTTTTAATTTTCTTTTGGTGACTGAAGTGAGTAATAGAAAATGAGAAAGGAGAAAGAGAAGGCTGCCAAGATCGAGAACAGTCTTTAACTCAATCTAAGTTTTCACAAATGAGTCCTCTCCTTTCCCATTCTTTCCCTGCTTGTTGAAACCCTCAAATTCTACTGGTTTTATTTTGAAAGCTTCAAAGAATGGTCTCTTTTTTGTTTGAGAAACTTTGTTTTGCTTCCTCACAGGCACTGGGGGAGGACTCCATGCTGAGGAGCTTTATGATAATTTTCATTAACTGAGCATGGCAAGGTCAGCATGCTGTTTCCCCTATTGCTGACAATGGGGAAGAGGTACTATGTGTCACAGTGAAGCAGGACTGAGATTCTCACCCTGCCGCTTGCCTGTCGAATCTGCACTTTATTAGCTGGATGTTGGGGAGTTTTAACTTTAACCCCTAACAGGGACGGCATCATGTGAATGGGTGGATGAATCTTTTCCGAGGATGTTAGTGGATTCTGGGGGCAGGTCCAAAGTGACATTCTCGGATTCTCCCTATTTCTATTCCATCCTCTCATGTTGGCTAAATCTCAGTGACCTTTATTGTAATCAAGCCTTTTAAGAATATTGTTTTTGAACATTTTTGGGTTAATCATTTAAGAATGCTAATCAGAGGGCTAAATTAAAAATGAAAACTCAAGGACAGAGAGAATATTTACCAAAAGTCACATGTACTGTCTAGGTATTTCAGTGGAAGGTCATCAACATTAAAGAAGGTCCCAAATGTCAAAAGAAACTCCTTCCCAAAACTTTTGTTGATTTTTGAAATTACAAAAAATTCATAATCTTTATAGAAAATTCAGAAAATACAGATAAAAACAGAAAATAAAAATATCTTATAACCCCATTACCCAGAGAGAACCACTAGCTACATGCTCACATACACATACACATATTTATCAAACTTTGATGAATACGCTTCTGTAATCTACTTTTGTTCATGTAATTAATCTATATTTTTGGGGGGATGGTAAATATAGATCTGCTTCATTATTTTTAATATTATTTTATCAAACTAATCTCTATTCTTAGACCTAAAAGTTATTTTTAGCCTATTCCATACAGTGACTTTTCATTATCTATATATCTTTCCAATAATAATTTCTTTAGTTTCTCTCTTACTAGACAAGCTTCCATTTTTTAAAATCCCATTTTTATATATAAAAATAAGACAAACGCATTATTACTTTGAAAGTAGTTTCAGATTATATATGTAGGTTACTGATAACTTTGGCTTCAAGAAATTAGCTTGCTATAACAAATATAACCAGCTTATACATTTAAAACCTTCATCCTTTCTGAAAAAATTCTATTTGCTGAGATTCTTTTTATATTTTATTCCTCCAACTGCCTTCCGAATTTTTAAAGACAACAAGACGAGAGCAGTCTGTTAATATGAGTAAAGACTATATGCTTAAGAGGAGTCATGAAACTTGTTAGAATTAATGCTTTGCCCTGCAGAACCATCCCAGATTGTGGGGTCTGTGTCTAGGAAGATGATGTCTTTGTGTGTGTGTGTGTGTGTGTGTGTGTTGTATGTGTGCAGTGTGTTTGTGTGTTGGGTGGGGTGTGTAGGAGGCCCTCAACTCTAGCCTGATGTTTTACACTCTTTTCCTCATTGTATCTGTTGACCCTTACACTTTTCAATAATAATGTAATTTTTGTTAAAATAAGACAGAAGAAATAACTGCGGAGGAAGCAGAAGGGGAAGCGGAGGAAGAGGAAGCTGAGAAAGGAGAGGAGGGGCCAGGAGAAGAAGAAGAAGAAGGAGAAGAGGAAGGAGATTCTTAGGCCTTTTCATGCTTTATTCTTCCACGTGTCCAGGTAGCCACATCGCTCTGGGGTTGAAGGTTTGTTTATTACAGTCTGCCATGTAGACCACATTTCACTTGGTGATAGAAGTGGATTTCAATTCGATCTACTTGTCTGTCTTCCCGATGCCCTGGGCTGCCCCCTTCCTGGAGCCGCAGGGCTCGTGAACTCTACTGGACCCTTTTCTTGGGCGCTAGGGCGAGGAAGGCCTGTGGTTGGTATGATTTCTAGGAAAAAGCATAACTTTGAGGGGAGGAAGAGTTTGTTTTGTACTTGCTCCCTCCTCTTCCTCTTTATTTAAGTGAAAGCACAGGACGTGTTCTGTTATCAGCGTTCTATCACATGGACTCCTTTACTGACCAACATACTTACGTATGCATAGGAGAGTTTACAATCGATGTTCATAACGATGGCAATAAATTACAACCTAAAAATACCACAAAGCTGGCTGCTCATGAAAAAAGATATTGCTACTAGAGATTCAACAATAAGTGCTTGATATTACATTTATTCAATTATATTCATTGATTTATATCAAAATATTCATGTATTCAATATTAGCCTAAACACTCATGTAGAAACACTTTGGAATATGGTGAAGTCACTTGAGGTAACTTTGACAAGTACACTTGCTGCCTTGTAATTTTTTTTTTAACATCTTTATTGGAATGTAATTGCTTTACAATGGTGTGTTAGTTTCTGCTTTTAACAAAGTGCATCAGCTATACATATACATATATCCCCATATCTCTTCCCTCTTGCATCTCCCTCCCACCCTCCCTGTGCCACCCCTCCAGGTGGTCACAAAGCACCGAGCTGATCTCCCTGTGCTATGCGGCTGCTTCCCACTAGCTATCTGTTTTACATTTGGTAGTGTATATATCCATGCCACTCTCTCACTTCGTCCCAGCTTACCCTTCCCCCTCCCCATGTCCTCAAGTCCATTCTCTACATCTGCATGTTTATTCCTGTCCTGCCCCTAGGTTCATCATAACCTTTTTTTTTTTAGATTCCATATATATGTGTTAGCATACGGTATTTGTTTTTCTCTTTCTGACTTACTTCACTCTGTATGACAGACTCTAGGTCCATCCACCTCACTACAAATAACTCAATTTTGTTTCTTTTTATCACTGAGTAATATTCCATTGTATATATGTGCCACATCTTCTTTATCCATTCATCTATCGATGGACACTTAGGTTGCTTCCATGTCCTGGCTATTGTAAATAGAGCTGCAATGAACGTTGTGGTACGTGTCTCTTTTTGAATTATGGTTTTCTCAGGGTATGTGCCCAGTAGTGGGATTGCTGGGTTGTATGGTAGTTCTATTTTTAGTTTTTTAAGGAACCTCCATACTGTTCTCCATAGTGCTGCCTTGTAATTTTAAACTTATACTGACGATGAAAAAGAATTATGTACTTCTTAATAGTCTGGTGAGTGCCACATAAATATATTAATAAGATAATGATAGTAGATATTGGGATCACAGGGGAAATGCTCAAATATTGTGGGCCATACAGATAAGATGGTAGCTATGAAAACATCAAAAGATCATTAAGAGCTGTAAAAATATCTGGTTTAACAGACAGTTAGCAAATACCCATGTAAATGTTATGTTCTTATTGACATTATTTGACCTTGCAACCAAGGCAGCTGTTTATTCTCTAGGGCAGTGAGGCTTACGGTTTGCTCTGGTGCCATAAGTGTTCTTGTTAATTTAAATTAAAAAAATTTACTCTCCTTTCTGTCCATATTATGCCTCTGCTGAAACATGTAAGATAGATTTGGGGGCTGTTGATATCAGGGGAGCAGGAAGGAGAGGAGAATGAGGGAGTGAGCACTGGACACACAGCAGGTCTTCAGTTAAGGTCTACGGTCACACTTGGAGCCTACCTAGTGAAGGGTGGACAAAAAGCTTCAGCTGGATAAGGAAAAAGAAATCCCCAGTGCTTGTAAATATTGGCCAACAAACAGCTCTGCTTTATGTACCAAAGACCAATTTGAACATTAGAATCTCCCCTCTTAATTTACTTACACTTATACATAAAATACTACTATTAAAAAATGAATATATTTTTAGGAAATCTTGGAGCTGGTGGGAGTAGCCATCACATTTTATTATCTGACCACGAAAGTTTCATCACTCCTTTATTCAAATTACAAAGCAAATCCAGCCCATCATTTGATGTTTTCCCAGGTGGCTTCTTTCATGTTGTGGACACATAGATATCTATTTTAGGGCCAGAAGTGATCCCATTTCCTTTTTTTATTTTTTATTTTCTTCTAAATGAAAGAAAATAAAAAATTACTATTGAGCAGTCTGTTGTCAGTCTAATTAGTGTCCCTAATCCGATTTCTAAGGAATGAATAGGGGCTCAGTTTTGGAAAAAAAGAAAACTGGCAAGTTTTACTTTTAGAAATTTTATCTGAAGAATGATGCGAAAGGAAAATATGCCAATAGTTATCATTATACTAACTCCCGCAACAGTAAAAGACTCATAAATACTGTTTAAATTCATTTCCACTCACTCCGTTTGTAAAGTTCTTTTAAAATTATTCAATTTTAATGTAATTATAAAAAAATATTGAATGTGAAACGACACAGCTGAGAGGGAATCCTTCATGTAGCCAGATGACTTTATAGGCTGATTATGGAAAAAAAAAAAAAAGGCAAATATCGCTGTGGCCAGCCCATTTTGACTGTTTCTCTGATGGCTTCTAGTTTGGAATTACTATATTTGTCATGAGGTCAAAATGCCTGACAGTGAAGGAGGGAATCAGACAGCTTCCTAAATCCCACTCCCGGCCCCCGGAGAGATCCAGTGTCCTTCTTGAAAATGCAACATGGCAGTGCAATCATGCATTTCATTGGGCAGACCATTCAGTGTCTAAAGACAAACCCATCTCATAGCCAGGCATTTTATTTGAAAAGATGGTTCTAGGACTGTGGCATTGAATGGAACTATGAAACATTTCTCATTTCCTGTGTTTGAAATTGATGCTAAATTGATGCCCCAGGAGAAACAGTGTATAGTCTGAGACTGGGTTCTGTCTCCTAACAGGCTGCTGCTAAATACTGTCCTCTAGTCTAGCCGTGGACCATTTCAATTTCCTCCCCCAGGACTAAGTTGTAAATTCAGCCTCTCCATTTTCCATGAAAATGCAGTGGGGAAACTATAATTGAAGATGTCAACTTCCTTCTTTTTTTTTTAATGTTGAAATCCAATAACTCCAATTTATTTCCAAAGGCTGTTATGTCTTTATTTTTACATTCTTACATTTCCTTGCCTTAAGCAATGGTATTTTATGACTATTTAATTTCAGAATTATAAGAGAAACAGCCCACAGACATTCCTACCAGTATTAGGAGACAATGTCTACATTCCTTTTTCGGTAATATCTGCTTAGTATTTACTTAACACTTCCCTTTTAATCATTCTCAATTCCTTTTGCATTTAAAAATTTTTAAATTTTTAATCAATTTTTATTGGAGTATAGTTGCTCTACAATGTTGTGTTAGTTTCTGCTGTATAGCAAAGTGAATCAGCTATACGTATACATATATCCACTCTTTTTTGGATTTCCTTCCCATTTAGGTCACCACAGATCACTGAGTAGGGTTCCCTGTGCTATACCGTAGGTTCTCATTAGTTATCTATTTTATACATAGTAGTGTATATATGTCAATTCCAGTCTCCCAATTAGTCCCAGCCCCCCCTTCTCTCCTTGGTAACCATAAGTTTGTTCTCTACGTCTGTGGAAGATATCAACTTCCTTCTATGTCTGATAGTTTAGCACAGAGAAAGGATATAAACATCATTTGGTTTTCCATGAGAAAAATTTAATTTCCTTTCTTTGCACTTGATGAGTAGTGGTTTCTAGAATAAAAAGCAATACTTCCCTTGACTGTATGTTGAAGAGTTCAGTTTTTGATAAACATTCTCTGTCTCTTGTTAACAGTCTTCTCCCTAATATTTCCCCTTTCTTTTAGGAAACCCAAGCCATGAAGCACCATTTCAACTCTCTTCCCACAAACCAAATTCAACAAAATGCTTTGGCCCGAAGCTCGTACACGTCTGTCAGTACATCCAGGGTTCACCAAGGAATTGTATGATCCGACATGGTTAGATCTCCATGCATATACCTGCTTAATCATATCAACATGAAATCAAATGTGAAGACAACACATGCATACCTTCATGGGCCTGACATTTGTGGCCTTTGCTTAATTTTTTTTTTTTTGCTCTGCATGAATAGACCTTCTAATACTCTGAAAAAAAATGTCAAAATATAGAACTTCTCTTTGTGATATGACAAAAGTATTTCTTTGTATGTTCCTTATGCTACTTTTCTCAGAATTAGCTTTGAAAATGAAGAGATTTATAGAGAACAATCATACTAATAAAGATGAATAGCAAGTATCTAGTCCCAAGGAGGAGATTTCTTCATTTCTAGTCTCTCTGTGTATAACCTGAACTCAATCTGTCTCTTGCAGATTCTGAATGCTCAGCAGAACTTTTCTGTCTCCATTGGGATGGATCCTTTCTGTTGCACTGATTATTTGGTCCATGTTTTCAAATATTATGTCTTGTTATGTCGTATTTTATATTATTCATACCGCTGCATACATAGTCTCTGAAGCCTTGTTTAAATGTCACTACCATCCACATGTGTAGGGGTCATGATGCAGACAAATAAATCTGCCACGCCAGTGCCCTTTGCTCGTTTCTATGCTGGAGGGAGTGGCTGCTTCTGCTTCTCTTGCGCTGATTGATTTGCAGTCATGGCTGCTACGTGCAAAGCCTGAGACTGTAATTTTGCCTATTGATGCTGAGTGTCTGCTCAGCAAGAGCTGGTCCAGCCCCATGACTTGGTCACCAGGTAGGTTTGAAGCGATTCTCTGCTCACCTGCCCCATCTCAGTGTCTGAGAGCTATGTTTTTCTTTATGGTAAGAAGTTGCTGACATCTCTCCCCTATCTGTGTATGTGCTGCTCCATGTATTTTTCTTGCAGCCAACGTTGCTTCTGTACTCTCAGAAGGGCCCTTCCCCGTGCTGTTTTCCTAATTAAGGACAATGATGGCCATCAGCTTGGAGTGGCCATAAACCTTTCCTCCTTCTGAATCTGCTTATTGATTTTGCAGCTAAGCCTGTTGGTGTCTTTGGGGAATGTAGTCTCTGGTGACAGAAGCCGTGTGGCTCACAGGAACTCTGTCAAACAGCTCTTTTCTTGTTACCTTAGTAACAAAAAGAGGCATTTTGAAGAGAATGAAGATGATTTTATTCCAAATTATTGAAGTAGACTACTTTGAAGACATTTCTCCCTAGTTAAAAATAAGGTGAGAGGGCCTCCCTGGTGGCGCAGTGGTTGAGAGTCCGCCTGCCGATGCAGGGGACACGGGTTCGTGCCCCGATCCCGGAGGATCCCACATGCCGCGGAGCGGCTGGGCCCGCGAGCCATGGCCGCGGGGCCTGTGTGTCCGGAGCCTGTGCTCCGCAACGGGAGAGGCCACAGCAGTGAGAGGCCCGCGTACAGCAAAAAAAAAAAAAAAAAAAAAAAAAAATAAGGTGAGAGACTGCAGTGGGGTGGAAATTCATATAATTAAAAATTAGTTCCTATTTTGTACTTCGTTGCATTAAATTATGTCCTGTCTAAAAAGCATCACTATTTTATAGCACCTCCACACCCAAATAGGCTTTAAGTTTTTGTTGTTGCTTGGGCTGACTTTTAGCTCTTGTGGTAGAGTAGGATAGAGATAGATGTATTTAGCTAGGTGCCCATTTCCCTCCTATTTCTCATATTTTTAAATGAAGATAAATATTTGTGCTAATAATAAGCAGAGTAGACCACTTATTTAAATTGAATTAATTTTTTCTTATGTTGTCTTCCTGTAGTTAGGAAATTAATATTCTAGTAAATATTCTTTAGTCACTCACATTTCGTTTTCTATTAAATATTATTAAAATGCAAAAATCACTTAGGTCAATAATACCATGTAACTAGTATCAGTTCTCTTTCAGATTTGGCTTCCCCAATAACCTCCAGTGGCTAGTGGGTCCAGTGGCACAGTGACAAATATGGGCTGTGTGATATCAAAATATAGTTAAAAAATTCCACATGCTTTATCAATATAGGAAGTTTCTAGAAACTAAACAGCATTATAAATATGCAAAATAGAATAACTCAAAAGAAAAACCCAAGTGAATAAGCAAAATCCATCTGCAAAAAAAGAGAAAAGACCAGAGACGTGGAGCAATTCTATGATGATCTGAAGCTAATAGAGTTTCAAAGAATTGATTAGTCTACAGAGGGCCTGAACATTCAAAGTAACTGTTTCTTTTTTATTCTTTAATTTAAAAAGCCAGTACACAAAAATTTGAGTGCATTTTTTAACCACTGAACGGTAAACACTTCCTTCTCCACTTTTCCCCTTTGGGGTTTCCTTGCATTTCTTTGGGCTGTAATCTTCCTTTGGTACAAGGATACAAGGTATGCAATAGGAGGGTTTATCGTTGTCATCGACTTTTCTAGATTAAATGTGAGAGGTGTAGAAAGGGAGTGGAATGTTTTGCCTACAAAGTTCCTTGAGGAATATTTAGAAAAGTTTTCTTTAAAAAACAATATAAGTGTCAAACCTGTGCAAGGGTGGCAAGGGTAAGGCGACCCTAGTGAGTTGTAATAATAGAGAATGACCACTAGGTGGTGATAAAAGACAAGCTCCTTGATACAGCGTTGCTGTCCCGGAGCCCCGCTGGCTACTGTGCGGCTTAGGGTACTGTTGAGGTCAGAAGGTGGGCATACATCATTACACTTACAAATAATTTTATGACAAACGTCTCTGTATGTAAAGCATTTGATAATGGAGTATTTTCTTATAATACAGGCCAAGGAATAAAGTTATTGGATTAAAGCAAAAACAAAACACAATAAAACAAAAAAAACCACACACACACAAGAAGGTGGGCCTAAAGTATTTGTCCACCAGACAGAAGAAAAACAAACAAAACCCCTCCAAACCCGTTGGTCAATTAATCAGTATATTATTCATAATGCTTTTATCCAAGACAATTAATTTTGGGCAAAATGTTGTGCATTCTTAAAAGCCATTAAAACCAGTCATTGGGGCTTCCCTGGTGGCGCAGTGGTTGAGAGTCCGCCTGCCGATGCAGGGAACACAGGTTCGTGCCCCGGTCCGGGAAGATCCCACATGCCGCAGAGCGGCTGGGCCCGTGAGCCATGGCCGCTGAGCCTGCGCGCCAGAGCCTGTGCTCCACAACGGGAGAAGCCACAACAGTGAGAGGCCCGCGTACCGCAAAAAAAAAACAACTAAAAACCCACCAGTCATTGATGTTTGAATTTCACACCCTTGCGTTACATAGGAGTCTAAAGTCGGTCAGCAGCTGATTGCCTACTGACAATTGTGATCAAGGTACAGGATTGTCCTTTAGCCTGTAAATGGCTCTAGCTTCTCACTGAAGTGTAAACAGAACCCCGATTAGCCAAATGGCTGATTGTCTTCACCTGTTTTAAGCCCTTTAATCCTAATACAACATATTTCTAAATGTTTGGAAGTAGACTCATGATCCTTGCAAAAGCCTTCTTTTCACGGGTGCCTGAGATACTCGGCTTTTTGACTATTTGTTTTGGAAGGACTTTCTCGTAAATAGAAAAAAATGAGTTGTGTAATCTCTAAAACACATCAGTCGGTCAGGCAGGTCTTCCGGAACCAGACATCTGGAGATTGTTTACAGGTGTAGTAATGCTCTCAGGTGTGGACGATTCAAGTCGGGGGGAGGGCTGCGCCAGGTGGGTGAGTAGCATGGAGGGTGCGGGGGTCTGGGAAGAACGCAGGGGGAACTCGGTCAAGTCCAGCAGACGCATCTTGTCAGATCAGGAGGGTGACGCCTTTCCTCACCGACTCACGGGAAGCAAACTCACCGTTTAGGATTAAAATTAGGCTGCTGGATATTGTGTTTCACAGTATTTTGCTTTCTGACATTCATGGGGTGCCCGCTGTGAGTCGGGCTCTGTATCAAGGGCTCTACGTGATCCCTGCAGTAACCTGGTGAGGTGGACATGGGACCGATTTCACGGATGAGGAAACTGAGGCACGGGGATGTCAAGTCCTCATGTGAGGTTACACAGCCTGAAAATGGCCATGCTGAGACGGAGGTCTATGTGTGCTCTGATCCAAGGCCAGGACCAGCCTCCCAACAAACACTTTCCTCTCTGCCCTTGACCACTGCCACGCCCCTGGGACAGTGCCTGGCTGGGCGGTGGGCAGTGGGACCTTGCCCACAGAACGCCTCCTTCCCCGGCCTCCTCTGGTCCACGTGTTCTGTCTTTAGACTCAGGGCCAGGCCCCGGAGTAAGGTGACTCGTACTTGTTGGCTGTGATCCACTGTGTGCTGTTTTCTTAGCTAAACCATCAAAAAAAAAAAAAAAAAAAGATAAAATGGGAATTCCCTGGTGGTCCAGTAGTTAGGACTCGGCACTTTCACTGCCGGGGCCGGGTTCGACCCCTGGTCGAGGAACTAAGATCCCGCAATCTGAGCGTCCGAACAAACAAACAAACACTCCCCCCCCAAAAAAACCAAACAGAAGAAAAACATTAGAAGGTAATTCCATTCCCCTCATTCTCAAGTTCTTGGGCTGCTCACTGTGGCCACCAATGCCAGCCCCAGTTTTAGAGGGATTTGAACCACCGTCAGCCGACAATACTCTAGAAATTGACTGGTGGCTTTAGACCCCAAGTCTTAGGGTGCAGAGAGGAAAAACTAAAAATTGTCTTCTGTCTTTTCCAGTCTGGTTGTCCTTGGGTACACTCCACTCACTGATGCTGAAGGAGTGCCCAGAGTCCTCTGGGGCTTACCTGTCAACCACTGTCCAGTGATGCACCCATAGCAGCCAACCCCTCACGGTAGTTGCAGCTGAGAGGATGGTTCCTTCAGGCTCCTAGAATGACTTAATGAGGTAAAGGATACCTTAGTCCCAGGACATGAATTTTAGTTTGCTTGTGTTGTAGCAGGTCACTTTTCTCTGTGGTCTGTTATAAAAAATGTTTGTCTTCTTGGTCTACCGCTGGGATGAAACAAAAATTATCTAGGGAGGAAAGTAAAGCTCCTACTAGAAAACATCACACTCAGAATAATTTCTCCTGAGTCTGCAAAAATAAAGCAGAGAAATGCAACCTGGCTTTATTTTTCTCTAAGGGTTACTCCTTAGATAGATATCTCTATAGATAACTTTCTCCAGCCTTTAACTACATTCAGAGAGATTTAAACCTTGAGATACTGGTAGGTCAAATCCACTAAAAATGTACCTGATGGTGTTTCAGAGTGGTTACAGGAGGATTTCCATGGTATGTGGAGATTATCTGTAAAATATCTAGGTAGGAGAATGGGAGATTTGCGTGGTTTCTGAACACACCTGTTGATGGTTATCCACCTGGCTTGAATTCCTGGAATGTTTTTAGTACAATGATGGCATCGCCGACTCACTATGAAGATTCTTGGTGGGGTCAGGCACCAAAGTATTTTTAGAAGCTCCTCAGATGTGAAGCTGGGTTTAAGAAATGCTGGCCAGGAGGCATTTAGATCCTGGGAAACACCCAATTCTTTCTCCCGCACCTGTATGGGACAATAAAGTTGATCACTCCTTGTGGACTTTTACAAAGGAACCAGTGGTTTTCAAAAAAGAAATATATATATATATATTTAAGCCATGGAACACTTTGTTTAAATGGATCTCCACATAAAAATCAGGTTGAAAGAGAGCTGCTCTGAATGTAATTACAGGGACCTTGACCCCCAAGGAGACTCAATTCAGAGTACAGTTTGAAAACCCTTTGCTTGGTTGTAGATCTTTCTTTTTAGGTCAACTTCATTGAGGTTAATTTACACAATAATATGCATTTGTGTTGTTTTTCCAACACTAGCCAATTTTTCAATTTTCTGACACTAATTGGATATCTTCCAAATCAATTCCGACACTGTCTCTTGGGGTTAGCTCAGTCCCATAAGACTGCCCCAACTTCAGACACCAGTGGAAAATGGGGTCCTCAGGCTTTCTGCACTTCTGTCTGGTGGACTACAGATCCAGAGGCCCCTCCTCTCCACCCCACCCCCAGGTTTGACGATTTGCTAGAATAACTCATAAAACTCAGGGAACCACTATATGTATAATTATAATCCATTATGTAAGATACAAAGGAACAGCCAGATGCACAGGTATGAAACCCAGCAGGACCCTGTGGGGCTCCTGGTCCAAAAGCCTTCTGTGTCCTCTGTTTCTTGTTTGTAGGAAATAGGTTTCATTCAGCCTCCTTGACCTTCCCTGAGTTCCAAAGGGTTAGATACAAACAGTTGCTAATCAGGGAAGGGAGGAGATGGGGAGACAAGGGAGGAGCAGTCAAGGAGCAATAGTGCAGCCTTGGGGCAGGGTCCTGGCTCCTCCTCAAGGGATACAATATAAATAATAATATCTTTGAGTTCTTCTGTAGAACCAGAGCTCCCACCTGGGCGGAGGATGGTAACTTCAGGCCCAGGGTAAGATTCTTGGAGCACTGCCTTGTTACCTCACCAGCCAATCAGAAAACAGCCACACACCCTGCAACCCTCACCCCAAATTTTGCCTAGAAAACCTTTTCCCCCCAAACCATCAGGGGTTTGGGGTTTTTTTGAGCACGCGTTCTCCTTGCTTGGCCCTGCAGTAAACCTTTTTCTGCTCCAAACTCCGATGTTTCAGTTTCTTGGGCCTCACTGTGTGTTGGGCACACAAACTTTATTCGGTAAATGGTATATAGGGCTGGGTCCAGAAGGGTCCTGGGTACAGGAGCCTCCATCCCTACGGAGTAGGGCAGCACCACTTCCAAGTACATCACCATGTTCAGCAACCAGGAAGCTTCCCGAAACTTATCTGAGTCGTTGTTTTTGTTTTTTCTTAACATACACACACTACTGTATGTAAGATAGAGAACCAACAAGGACCTACTGTACAGCACAGGGAACTCTGCTCAATATTCTGTGACAACCTCTATGAGAAAATAATCTGAAAAAGAATGAATATATATATATATATATATATATATATATATATATGTACAACGGAATCACTCTGCTGTACACCTGAAACTAACACAACATTGTAAATCAACTGTATTCCAATAAAATTAAAAATAAATAAATAAAATAGAAAAATTAAGGTTTCCTTATGTAGGCACAGTTGATTAAACCATTGCCACTGGTGACTGAATTGAATCTCCATCTCCTCTCGCTTCCTGGGAGGTAGGGTGGGAAGCGATGAACGTTCTAACCTTCGAATCACGTGGTTGGTTTTCTTGTCCATCAACTCCCATCCTGAAGCCATCTAGACCGTCCCCCCACTCTTCAGTGAGTCACCTCATGATTCAAAGGGGCTCTTTTGGATCCACTTTTATCACTAAGGAAATTCCAAGGGTTTTCGGAGCCCTGTGCCAGGAATTGGAGACAAAGATCAGAAATATTTCATATTATGCCACAGCACCCATTTTAAGGGTGCAGTTTGATGAGTTCTGACAAATGTGCATATCCATGTAACTAACACCCCTGTCAAGATACAGAACCTTTCTATCACCTGGTCGAATTCCCTTGTGCTCCTTCGCAGCTAATCCCTCCCTTCCACCCCATCCCCAGGCGACCACAACACCGCTCTCTGACACTATAGATTTCCCTTTCTAGAACTTCATATCCATGAGTAAAACAACTCTTTACTCTTTTTTGTCTGGTTTCTTTCCCTCCTCAGAATGTTTCGGAGATTCATCCATGTTGGTGCTTGAATCAGTAGTTTAGAAACCGTGCAACCCAGACTGGGACTTGAACCCATGGTATTTTCTTTTTTTCTTTTAATTAATTAATTAATTTTTGGCTGCATTGGGTCTTCATTGCTGCACCCGTGCTTTCTCTAGTTGCGGCGAGCGGGGGCTACTCTTTGTTGTGGTGCATGGGCTTCTCATTGCAGTGGCTTCTCTTTGTTGTGGAGCACAGGCTCTAGGCACACGGGCTTCAGTAGTTGTGGCACATAGACTCAGTAGTTGTGGCTTGTGGGCTCTAGGGTGCAGGCTCAGTAGTAGTGGTGCATGGGCTTAGTTGCTCTGTGGCATGTGAGATCTTCCTGCACCAGGGATTGAACCCATGTGCCCTGCATTGGCAGGTGGATTCTTAACCACTGCACCACCAGGGAAGTCCCACTGTCTTTTAATTAAGATCACACACCTGGTCTCAGGACTTAATGAAGCTCAGGTTCTTGATGTCTCATTGCAAAAAGAATTCAGTGAGAGACAATGTGATAGGTAAGAAGTGGATTTATTTAGAGAGAAACACCCTCTGCAGACAGAGGGTGGGCCACCTCAGAAGGCGAGAGGCCCTGAAATATGGGGTGGTTATTTTTCATGAACAGGGTAATTTCATAGGCTAATGAGTGGGAGGATTATTCCAGCTATTTTGGGGGAGGGGCAGAGATTTCCATGAATTGGGCCACTGCCCACTTTTTGATCTATGATGGTCGGTCTCAGAACTGTCATGCTGCTGGTGGGTGTGTCATTTAGCTTATTTTAATGTATTACAATGAGTGTATGAGGCTCCATGTCCACTGGAAGGCAACTCTTCTGCCATCTTGGACCTAGCTGGTTCTAACCAGTTTTTGTCATGTCCTATGGCTATGTCATCTTTTTTGTTTTTTGTTTTTGGCTGCGTTGGGTCTTCATTGCTGTGCATGGGCCTTCTCTAGTTGTGACAACCGGGGGCTACTCTTCGTTGCAGTACACGGGCTTCTCATTGTGGTGGCTTCTCTTGCCACAGAGCATGGGCTCTAGGTGCATGGGCTTCAGTAGTTGTGGCATTTGGGCTCACTAGTTGTGGCACACGGGCTTAGTTGCTCCGCGGCACGTGGGATCTTCCCAGACCAGGGATCGAACCCGTGTCCCCTGCATTGGCAGGCAGATTCTTAACCACTGCACCACCAGGGAAGTCCTTATGTCATTCTTTTGATGGTTGTGCCCTGCCCCCTTGCCTCTCATTTCAGTTTGTGCCCTTCTACTGCTGAGTATGGGATTACCAGAGTTTGTTTATTTATACATCTGTTGATGGACATTTGAGTCTTTTCCAGTTTCCGGCTATTTTTAAGAAAGCTGAACATTTACTGACAAGTCTTTTTTGTATGCAAATGTTTTTTATTTCTCTTGCGGAAATACCAAGTAAGGGAGTTTCGATTGTAGGTTTTGGTTGTAGATGTATTATAGAATGCATCTGTCATTCACCTTTGTGACCCAGAGCACAGTGCCTTGAGCCCAAGTGTTATGTGACTTTCTTGGTCAGAAAAGAGAACTAATACCTAATGAATGTTTGCTAGGTGTCAGATACTCTTTAAAGGATTTTTCATTGATTGCCTTACTTAATCCTTCCAATGACTGTAAGACCTAAGTGTTATTTTTACAGAATTTTATTTCCAGCTGGGGAAATGGAGGCTCAGAAAAGTTAAGTGGTCAGCCCTGGAGCACACAGCTAGGAAGTTGTAGAACTAGGATTCAAACCCTCTTTGACTCCAAAGGGCAGGTTTATTTGTTCCTACTATTTTTGGTCCCTCCTCAAACAGCTAAGGCAGTTTAATTTGTGGGAAAATCCTTAAATTCTCCAGAGAGCCTCTGTGGGATCAGTAGAGCCTCTCTGGCCACAGACACAAGTCAGATCCTGCTGCGATGGCCTCTAAGGGTTAGCCCATAACCCTGGGATGCTGTATCATTTACTGTTGTAAATGATATACGGTTAAAAATGAGAGAATCATCAGCTGGGTTTAACATTTTTGCCTGCATTGTCCATGTTATCAATGTTTGGCTGTTAAATGAATTCTCCATGGCCGTCTTGTGGAAATTTAATTATCTGGCTCTTCACATCGTGATTCACAATAAATAACACTTGCACCATGTTCATTGGCTATTCTGTATTCTGGAGCCTTTTTCTTGAACCGTGGGAATCTTTTTTGGGGAAAAAGAGATCTTTGTGGGATCCAGGGTTCAAGATTTTATATCTATCCATCTCCTTCAAGTGAGTGTGAAATATAGGAGGGCAGTTGCTACCAGAGTTCAGTGTGGCACACAGGGCCAGGATAAGGACAGGGTGGGCTGGAAGTGGGGTTGGCCTTGCTGGGATGCACTGGTTTGCTCCTATTGATGACAAAATGTTGAAACAGTTCTGCAGCTGTAGGTAAATAGCATACTGCTCTGGCTCCTCCCCTGGGATACCCTCCTCTCCACTGCCCCCCAATCCAGCAACTAAAGAGTTAGCACCCTTCTCCACATGGGGCCCCCAGGACCCTGTTCCAATGTCTTGGCCACCGTCCATTCCCACTGGTTGGCCTCATGACATGAAATTGTTAAGAAGTTAGAACATAACTCCTGGCTAAAAGTCATTTTCAAAACAAATGTACAGGCATTGGGTCAATCATATTTTTACCCCACTTTTCATTATTAAAAAACCCAGCTACCTGTTGTTTTATCCCTTCATGAGGCATGCATGTGTTTTAGGCATAAACAATTGGTTAAAGTCTATTTCCAAGTTTTTCTGGTTGTGCCAAAGCACAAGCAGACATTATAACACAGCAGTACAAGCACTGATTTGGGGGTCAGACAGCTTCACTTTTTTTTTTTTTTTTTTTTTTTGCAGTACGCGGGCCTCTCACTGCTGTGGCCTCTCCCGTCGCGGAGCACAGACTCTGGACGCGCAGGCTCAGTGGCCATGGCTCACGGGTCCAGCCGCTCCGTGGCACATGGGATCTTCCCGGACCGGGGCATGAACCCGTGTCCCCTGCATCGGCAGGCGGGCTCTCAACCACTGCGCCACCAGGGAAGCCCCAGCTTCACTTTTGATTCTTGGTTCTGCTACTTCCTAGCATGTGTGATCTCTGGTGGGTTATGGCAAGTCACACAACTTCTCTATGCCTCAGTTTTCTCATCTGTAAAATGGTTATGGTAATATCTACCTCACAGTTGTTGTTAGGGAGAAATGAGTTAATGGGTGAAAAGACCTCACACCAGGTGCTCCCAAAGTGTTGGCCACTGTATTTCCATTGAATTCTTGTGGATTCACTCAGCGAGTGCTCCTTTCAGACATTTGAGGCTGAGGCTCTGAATTCCAAAAGAGCTTATTCTGTGGCTTCAGACCAACTTTGTTGAAGTTGATTTTGGCTCCATGCTTTTCTGTCTTCATTTTTTGGTCAGAGATTCTTTTGCTAAGGATTAATTGGTTCAAGATAGTAGAAAGTAAAGAGAAAACAGGCTTTAAAAATGAAAGACAAACATAATGCTTGAGTTTTGCATTTTGGTCTTTACTCTTTTTGCCTATAGATTTGGAGGGAAGCAGGCAATCACTGTGGGCCTTGCATCTAAAATAAACTGAAAGCAAAGAAGTATGGCTTCCTGGGCAGAAACCCTGCAAATTCCTTGGGGTTTGAATCTTTGATTTTAAATAATTAATGACAAATATCGACATTCCTATTCTTCCCAGCCATTCTTCTCCTTGGTAAGACCATATTTCTGAATTGAAATGACAGGCACAGCTTTAAAAATTTTTTTTATTTTATTGAAGTTTAGTTGATTTACAATGTTGTGTTAATTTCTGCTGTACAGCAAAGTGACTCAGTTATACACACACACACACACACACACACACACACACACACACACATATATATACACACATTTTTTTGTATTCTTTTCCATTATGGTTTATAACAGGATATTAAATGTAGTTCATTGTGCTATACCTTGTTGTTTATCCATTCTATATATAATAGTTGGCATCTGCTTATCCCAAACTCCAGTCCATCCCTCCCCCACCTCCCCTCCCCTTGGCAGCCACAAGTCTGTTCTGTATGTCCGTGTGGCTTTTTCTGTTTTGTACATAAATTAATTTGTGTCATATTTTAGATTCCACATATAAGTGATATTGTATGGTATTTGTCTTTCTCTTTCTGACTTACTTCACTTAGTATGATAATCTCTAAGTCCATCCATGTTGCTGCAAATGGCATTATTTCACTCTTTTTTATGGCTGAGTAGTATTTCACTATATAGATGTACCACATCTTCTTTATCCATTCATTTGTTTATGGACATTTAGGTTGTTTTCATGTCTTGGCTATTGTGAATAGTGCTGCTATGAACATAGGGACGTATGTATTTTTTTGAATTAGAGTTTTCATCTCTTCTGGATATATGCCCAGGAGTGGGATTGCTGGATCATATGGTAACTCTATTTTTAGTGTTTTAAGGAACCTCTATACTGTTCTCTATAGCGGCTGCAGCAATTTACATACTAACAGTACAAGAGGGTTCCCTTTACTCCACACCCTCTCCAGCATTTGTTATTTGTAGACTTTTTGATGTTGGCCATTCTGACCAGTGTGAGGTGGTGCCTCATTATAGTTTTGCTTTGCATTTCTCTAATAGTTAGTGATGTTGAGCATCTTTTCATGTGCCTGTTGGCCATCTTATGTGACAGGCACAGCTTTAAGGGCAAAAGCTGTATAGCAGCTTTCGTCCTAAAAGTGTCAAGAAATAAGATGGAAAGATAGGGTTTGTGGTGTGTGTGTGTGTGTGTATGTGTGTAGAAGAGAATAACACCAAAGAAATGGAAGCATTGAGCAAGAAATGGAGAGGAGGGAGCTTCCAGCTCAAATGCACAGTCCTCATGATGGCAGTGCATTAAACCACTGCTTCTTCCTTCATCCACACACAGAGCCAAGGAGAAAGGGCTATAGATGGTAGATAAGTTTTTCTAAAAGATTATGACCATTTTCATATAAGAGTGCTTCCTTTGTGAACACCTATTCTTGGTTAAAAGTTCATTGGATGTATCTTGGGGAAGACAAAGGAAGAAACTAGAAATATACCTAAGAAAAGGAAAGATTTTTTTTTTTGGTAAGTGATGATGATGGGAGATTATTTTCAAAGATGCAATTGCAGATAAGGTTTTCTTTGTTTTATGAAAAATAGTAATAAAATGGATGTCCCAGAGTCCTCTTTCCTTTTACCAGTACAATCTTGATATCAGGTAAGGGTAGCTGTTCTTTAAGATCTACGTAAATTTGGCTCAAACCCCCGTTTCATTCATAGAAGAAAACCCATCCCCCATTGGGAAGTTTCCAAAGCAAAAGATTATATTGACGACATGTTAGTTTAGTGGAGAGAAAAACTACAATGAGTGTATGTTTCTGTATACATATAACATGTGTATATACACATATCTGTTATAGTTGCTTTCACTCAATTGAAATAATTTTTAAGTTAAAAAGAAAAACTCAGCAAGGATAGGTAGGCAAACCAACCCTCTTAACATGGGTCTTTTTCAAAATAATTACAGCATTCATGTGGCTGAATTTGGACTGGTCTGATCTTGTCAGCTTTGGCTCACTGGGGTGTATTTGTTGTGTCAGTGAGTATTTATGCTCTCCATATTAAGTAAAATTGGTGGCAGAGGTGGGATTCAAATCTGCATATATGACATTCCAAAGTAGCACACTCAGTCAGTCCAAAGTCATGGAGAGAACTGTGAATTTTATCTAAATGCTTGTCCTCTTGTCTTGCTCATGTTCAATCCATAACCATCAGCCACATCAAACCTTATCATGTCACTTACCTCCTTGAAATCCTCCCTTTCCTGCCTGTTGCTTTTAGCATGAAGTTCAGACTCTTCTGTGTGTCTAAAAATGCTCTACAATGAGGCTGTGCTTTCCAGGGCTGGTCTTCTCTCTGCATTCCCTATTACACTTGAGCCATAGTTAATTGCTTTTTTAAAGGGTCCTACTAAGCCACTGTCCGTGCTATTCTTTCTTCTAGAGTACTTTGGCTCATACCTAGAAAAACCTTTTTGTTCAGATCTTAGCCAAGACATCATTTCCTCAATGCACCATCACCTGACCACAGCTCCCCTGCCCCTATCTCTTCTGTGCCCAGTGAGCCTCCCCTAGCCGTTCACACACTCCATTTGTTTAGAACTCTGATCACCCTATTAAATCATAACCCAAGGCTGTCCTGGGAAACTTGGTGACAGCCACAGAAATCAAGACTTCCAGGAGGAGTGAGTGGTTAAGCCCATTAGGTCACTCTTTAGTTCTCCTGTTTGACCAGCACAGAAGAAGAGGTGATCCAGGAACTGTAGTGACCACCGTTGCAGCCTGCTGGGGTCTGTGATCATGCAGCTGTTCCTGAACTTTCACTTGGTTTGCTTTGCCAGGGCTGGGAAATGGTGGGCACTACCAGAACTTGGTGATGGGCTTTCCAGTTCACTTTCTTTACCCAGCTGGGGCAGCGGTGTACCTGTCCATGCCACCCCCGAACCCAGAGACACCTCTGTAACTGAGTCTTTGTTCTATAACCATTGTGCTCTTACATTATGCATATTCCTTTATGAAACGTGTCTGGAGAACACAGAATCATGGATGACACTGGATGAAATGGGAATCAGTCAGTTAAGGAAACTCTTGTGAATATATTGAGGCAAGAAATTCAGTTCATGAGGCTGGACTATGTGGCCCCATTTGCTCAAGAACATATTAACAAGTTGTACTTAAATGTGATATTTCTAACTCGGTGGTTGGCCCTGTAGGTCAATGTGTGGTCTCCTTCTTGTTCTATCTTGGCCACACAAGTGTACTTGGCTGTTGCTCGGACACACTGCATTTCCTCTTGCCTTCTCTCTTTCTGTTCTCTGCCTGGCATGTCCTCCTTCTGTCTCCATGTATGACTCACTTAGGTCGCCACCTTCAGATGTCTGCTCAATGTCATCTTATCAATAAGGCCTCCCCTGACCACTCCATCTAAAATGGAACACTCTCCCTCAAAATTAAACATAGAGTTACCATATGACCCAGCAATTCCACTCATAGGTCTATCCCCAAGAGACAGGAAAACATATGTCCATGTAAGAACTTGTACACAAATGTTCACAGCAGTATTACTCACAATAACCACAAAGTGGAAACAGCCCAGATGTTCAATCAACTGATGAATAGATAAATAGATGGTGGTCTCTCCATACTGTGGAGTATTATTCATCCACAGCAAGGAATGGAGGGCTGACACAGGCTCCAACACAGATAAGCCTTAAAGACATTATGTGATTGAAAGAAGCCAGACACAGAAGGCTACGTATTGTAGGACTCCATTTATATGAAATGTCCAGAACAGGCAAATCCAGAGACAGGAAGGAGATCTATGATTGCCAGGGTCTGGGGAGAGGGGGTAAAGGTGAGTGGCTGCTAATGAGTATGTTTTTTTTTTTTTTTTGGTGGTTATGAAAATGACCTGAAAGTAGATTGTGGGTTTGGTTGCACATCTCTGTGAATACACTAGAAACCACAGAACTGGGCAGTTTTAAAGGGTGAACTGTATCACAATACAGCTGTTATTAAAAATAAAAAGTGAACTCCCTGTCCTTCTGACACTCATTATCTCCCTTTCTTGATTTATTTTCCTGCTAATCTCAACTTACTATACCATTTATTCTGTGTACTGTCTGTCTTACCTCACCGAGGTAAGTGATTAGAGATTTTTGTCTGTATTGTTCACTGTTGTATCCCATGAGCCTAGAATAGTGCATACAGTAGGTGCTCAATAAATATGTGTTGTCTAGTTGATTGAATAAATGTGACTATATAGTTGATCCTTGAACAATATCAACTGTGGGGTTTAGGGGCGATGATGCTTCATACAGTTGAAAATCTGACTATAACTTACAGCCGTCCTCTGTATCTGGGGTTCCACATCTACAGATTCAACCACCCTGGATTGTGTAGTACTGTAGTATTTAGTACTGAAAAAAATCCATGTATCAGTAGACCCACGCAGTTCAAACCTGTGTTGTTCAAGGGTCCACTGTCTATACATTGAAGCTGGCAGAGATGTCCTTTCCAGAAGAGGATAAGAAGATTGTTGCTCAGATGAGGAAAAGAGAGCAGACATGGAGACACTTTCATGTTAGGTTACCGTGAGAAAGTGACTTAGTGAAACTAGGTTTGGGTTGAAAAACTCAGTATAGACTTAGGACTTTATAAGATGTAAGACTCTCTTCTCTCAGTGAGTAACTAAAGGCTCCTTTCTGGGGTCAATTTGCCTACAACTGTGTGGGCCCAGCAACGAACGTTCAATCTTTTACTCTCTTTCCCCCCAGGAAAACTTATAGTGTATTAATAGAAAACTTGAGGCTCATTAAGGCCAACTGATCAGGAAATGATTGCCATTGAAATGATCGTTTGTTACTCACAGTTCCCAAAGGAGGGGGTGCTTCTGTGCCATGGTGGGGTCCACACGGGGAAGCACCAGGTGGGTCAGAAAGCAAAGGGAGTGAGAGAAATATGGGCAGAAGGCTTGCTTGTGGCTCTTGTGGAAAGGAACAGCCTAGGCAGACAAGCAGGCTTAGGATGGGCTAGTTTGAATAATTCCAGTGGACTCTGGGGCCTAGGGACTGCCTACTTGTCTGGTACCTGGCCCTGATTAGGACAGGGGGATAGTAGCCCAGAATGTGAGAAGAAGTGGTCATAGAGTGGGTTCTAGACAGGTTGGTGTGCATTTGGAGATCTCATGAGTTGTTGACTATCTCTAGGAATTAGCTAGCCCTGGGAGGGGCAATCTTTCAAGGGTCAGCAAGATCCCAGATGCCAAAGCATCAGGACACAGAAAATGTCATGGTTAATACACCTGAAGGGTAAATAGCACTAGATCTTAGATCTTGGAAACCAAGATAATCCTGAGGTGTCTTGTTTTGAGAATACAGAAGGGTTTGGGGGTCAAGTATATACTGGAATGTGCATGGAGGCCATCTATAAAGGGGTTTCCAACAGTTGGGGTGGCCAAGCATTGAGGAGTTGGGTCTGAAAAGCAATTATAACAGCCAGATGGAACAAGCCAAGTTTATGAGAACCTTAAGTCTATGAAGATGCTGAACAGATCCTGGAAGGTGCCAGGGACCTGTGTCCTAAAGTGGTTGTAATGTTCACAGGGGCTTATATGTTATCAGTTCCAGGCACACTGTAAAATAATTGAACTAAGTTATGAGCTCTTCACTAAAATTTTGGCCAACACCCAGACATTATTACTCTCTATAACCTTAGACTTGTTCAAGTTGTTCTGTTGGAAGTTGAGAATATATACCATACTTTAGTATTCTGGCCAGCTTGTATTTTTATCAAACAAAGTGTTTGTTGTGTGTGAAAACTGAGAGTTGATGTCTAACAATTTCTAATTGTTAATTGTATTTCAAATGCTTAGGTCACACACACACATGCATGCACGCACACACTTTGCATGCATGCACACACACACACAATCGGATATGCCACTCCAAATTCCTAAAATGGCACAGCTACCCTGCTCTTGAAATCAGGGAAATAACTCTGCTTCTTAGTTTGAAATATGCTGGGGAAATGTCTCAGCGAAAGATGAAAATCAGCCCAGCATTGTTTCCCTAAGCCTTGTTTCTTTGGTAATCTTTACTCTCTGCCTCCCAGGCCCAGTTCTGAAGCTAACAAATGTTGCAAAAGGCAGCAGATGACCTCATATAGTTCCTATTCCTTGAAGTCCAGCCAATACTTGATTTTACTGCTCCTTGTTGCTTGGTGGCACTTGGAGGGGCCAATTTCATGAGGACGGTGGTTAAGTGGCCCCAACGAATTCTGAGTCACAACCCAGTCTCTGAGGCTTCCTCCTTAGCTATGCTCTGGAGAATGGACACTGGGACAAAATGACTGTTCTGCAGAGAAAGTGGGTAAAACTGAGAGTTTCTTAAAGCTGGATCCTTGTTCTATCTTCTAAATAATGTTCTTGTGAAAGTCGGGGGTGGTTGGGTGGATTCTTTCATTTAGTTAAACTATAAGCAGAAAAGTGAATCTGTATGGTCTGAAAGGAAGGTGAAACAAATAGAGATGTTTCCAGAGTCATGAATAGATACACGTCAGAATCAGGATTCGAGCCCAGATCACTCCGTGTCTCAAGGCCATGACTCACCATCTCCACCCCTGTTTATACATGACAGATGTTGTAAACACTGTAAGTGTTGTAAATACTCGTTTTCTGAACCTTCTTCCTCTTTCTCGCTTCTTCCTCCTGCTCAGGGCTCCTCCTTCCACTGCCCCCTCTGCCTTCTCCCCATGCTCCTCCTCCCGGTCTTCCTTCTTCTCATTATTATTAGTATAGCCACCACTTATCAAATGTTTACTATGTTGTGTCTTGAGTGTTGTATCAAGCATTTCACCTACAGTATCTCAATACATTTTCTCATACAACTGGTGTCATCATTCCCATTTTGCCACGAGGAAATTGACACTCAGAAACATTACGTGGCTCACCTAAGTTCTCAGGACTAGCAAGGGCCTGGGATTTGACCCCAGATTTCCCTGACTTTATAGCTGGTGCTCTTAAACTATCATGAAGCACAGTGCCTTTATATCCACTTATCTGTAAATCTTAATTGTGCAAAAAAAAGCACATAGCTTTCCCTCTTGGCATGGGTTCAGTGGTGCTCAGGCCTTGTATGTTTTTTAAAATTCCAAGGTCAGGGGCTTCCCTGGTGGCACAATGGTTAAAAATCCGCCTGCCAATGCAGGGGACACGGGTTCAAGCCCTGGTCCAGGAAGATCCCACATGCTGCGGAGCAACTTAAACCCGTGTGCCACAACTACTGATCCTGTGCTCTAGAGCCTGTGAGCCGCAACTACTGAAGCCCACGAGCCACAACAACTGAAGCCCATGCTCTGCAGCAAGAGAAGCCACCGCAATGAGAAACCCGTGCACCGCAACGAAGAGTAGCCCCCGCTCGCCGCAACTAGAGAAAGACTGTGCCCAGCAACGAAGACCCAATGCAGCCAAAAATAAAATAAATAAATTAAAAAAATATTCCAAGGTCAGTAATAACGCCCTTGGTATTGTTTTATACTAGCGTAGATTGGGTTGACTTAACTTCATAATGACAGTCGGGACCTGGTGCCCATATGGGCATGTGCCGCCCTCACCTTGGCTAGTGTGTGTGGCCAGCTTCCGGCAGGTTCTCTCTGAGAGAGCCCTCCTGGAGCTGCGGCTGCTGAAGTGATGCAGACAATGTCCCCGAGATCTTTGCTTTCCTCTAGGGCCCAGTATGGTCCATCCGTGCTTCACCTTAAGTAATTCTGACCACTGGGAAAGAACTTATGCCTGCAAGACATTAACGATGGTTTTCAGCTGGTCACTGCAATTCGTACTTTATTATATCAGTAATACATGTTTGAAGAGGAGTGTTTTTCTGTTTTTTCTTTTGCTTATTGAAGTAACTCATCACAGGATTCCCTGGCAGGAAACCCCACCAAGATGTGAAATAGACATAACGTAAGGACATTTACATAAAGGCATAAATTCCATTTGTCAAACCAAGCAGTGTGCACCATGGTTGATAAAACCACATGAAGCTCACAGTGTTCTTGAGTACTGGAACCGAGATGGATTTTTCTTTGATGTCAGAGGGTCACGATGGTTTTTCATCCAAGAATAAAACAGAGGAAACTGTGTGAATGGAGACCAAGATGCCAGTTTGTTTTCAAGCAATATCTGTAATCTGGAAAGCACCCTAGGAAGGCCTGGTAACTGTGGCAACAGCATTGCCACATGAAATGGCTCTCAGAGCTCAAGGGGCTCAGGCTGGGAGGTTAATTCCTACAACAAAGTCTTTTCTGTGTTCAGGTGGACCCAGTAAAGGCACAGGCTGTGACAGTGGCCATGACAAGCCTTCAGCCCGAGGATCTGTGAGGGAAAAATGTGTCTTAATTGTTGCACCGTTAATTATTTTATGAAAAGATGAATGAAAAATGTCAGCAAACCTGATGAATGTGCCCATGTGATTCGGGCTCCTCTCCTAAAAGGTTATCTTTGCTTCATTCGACATGTTACCACATAAACGCATTTGATGGTCCACAGAGTCTGAATGTGTTCTTTAACTATTTCTCATTTTATATACAAATTGCACAGTAGCTAAAGCTGTCTCGAATGTCTAGAAGGGACTGTGAAAGCCACCGTCTCTCAGAGTTTGTTTTAAAATAACCTCCACTATTAGAATATTATGCTTCCATTAGGTGCTGCTTTAGTTGGTTTTGCCACTAGTTCCCCACTCAGAAATGAAGTAGTATTAAAAGTAGCACCTTTGGGCTTCCCTGGTGGTGCAGTTGTTGGGAGTCCGCCTGCCGATGTGGGGGACGCGGGTTCATGCCCCGGTCCGGGAGGATCCCACATGCCGCGGAGTGGCTGGGCCCCTGAGCCATGGCTGCTGAGCCTGCACGTCCGGAGCCTGTGCTCCGCAACGGGAGAGGCCACAGCAGTGAGAGGCCCACGTACCGCAAAAAAAAAAAAAAAAAAAAAAAAAAAAGTAGCACCTTTTTCACTTTGCTGTACACCTGAAACTAACACAGCATTGTAAATCAACTATACTCCAATAAAAATTAAAAACAAAGTAGCACCTTTTCCATGATGTGTGATTCCCAAAGTTGTCTACTTTAGTCCCATTGTTTAGCGAGTTTATTGTCAACTAACAGATAATAAGCGTGTTACAAATTCAAGACTAAAATAGATCCCAAGTTAATAAAATGTTTGGGATGGGAAGTATTGAGCCTGAAAAAAGGTTTAATTTTGAATTTTAAAGAAAGAGAATTGCTAAGTTTGGAAGTTTTAGTGACAATGAAAATGTGTCTGAATTCCAGTTCATTTTGATCAATGACAACAGCTATGTTGGAAGTTACAATGGTAAATCCTAGGCTTCATGGTTTGGTCTTGTTTTTTTAATCTTCCATGTGTAAGATTTTGGATTAATTACTTAACCTCTTTTTAGGCGATTTCTTTTTTAAAAAAATTGAGGCAAACTTGGTATATAACATTATTATCTTTCAGGTATACAACATTATAATTTGACATCTGTGTACACTGCACAGTGATCAGCACAGGAAGTCCAGCTGTCGTCCGTCACCACACAACTGACACCCTTCACCCATTTCGCCCACCTGCAACCCCCTTCCCCTCTGGTAACCACAAAACTGCTCTGTGTATCTATGAGTTTGTTTCTGTTCTGTTTTGTTCGTTCATTTATTTTTTTAGAGTAAAAAAAAATATGAGTAAAATCATATGGTATTGTCTTTCTCCACATGACTTATTTCACATAACATAATACCCCCGAGGTCCATCTTCATTGTCACAAATAGCAAGATTTCATTCGTTTTTATGGCTGAATAGCTTTCCATTGTGTGTGTGTGTGTGTGTGTGTGTGTATGTGTGCGTGTATATATATATATATATATATATATATATATATATATATATATATCCCCCACATCCTCTTTATCCATTCATCCATCAAGGGACCCTTAGGTTGTTTCCATACCTTGGCTATTGTAAATAATGCTGCAATGAACATGGAGGTGCATACATCTTTTCAAATTAGTATTTTTGTTCAATTGTTAATTTTTTGAGGAATCTCCATAATGGCTTCCACAGTGGCTGCATCAATATACATTCCCACCAACAGTGCAGGGTTCCCTTTTCTCCACATCCTTGCCAACACTTATTTGTTGTCTTTTTTATGACAGCCATTCTGACTGGTGTGAGGTGATACCTCACTGTGATTTTGATTTTCATTTCCCCAATAATCAGTGATGTTGAGCATCTTTTCAAGTGCCTGTTGGCCATCTGTATGTCTCCTTTGGAAAAATGTCTATTCAGATCTTTGGCCACTTTTTAAATTGGGTTGTTTGGTTTTTTGTTGTTGAGTTGTATGAGCCTTTTATATGTTTTGGATTCTTGAGTTCTAAAATGGGGATAAAAATAACACTACCCTTCAGAATATTGTGAGCATTAAATGAGATAATCGATGTGATGTGCTTAGTTCTGTGACAGTAAGGGTTCAGTACCGCTTTATAAAATCAGTACATGTTTAATGGATCAATTATGGGTACATTCATCAGATCATGTGTGCATTTTTTTGGAAACTATTATGCAGTAGAGAATGTGGTGGTGGAAGGGTACAGTAAAAGTTAGCCAATCTCTTGGCTTGGATTGGAAGTTATTCAAGACGTTAGCTTCAACTTCTGGACTTGACAGCTCACCATAGGATTCACTATGGGATTGGAAAACCATTATGCTCCTTATGCAACATCCTGCCCTGGTAACGGGAGGGAAGTTCTTTTTCCAACAGGCAAGAGTTAGAAATGCACTGTGTTCCTTGGACAACTGCTGGCCTGGGGTCTAGAGCAAGGAAAAGGGAGCGTTAAGGGGAATTCTAAGGACAAAGAATCATAGACGAGGGTCCAGCCCATTTCCATCCCTGAAGGCTTGAATTGTGGGTACAAATCCCTGACAGCAGAGTATTCTGTGGATCTTAAATTCAAGCATGAAAACAGTTGGAAGTCGGACTGTGTCTTCCAGTAGATGGCTTGGGTTTCGGTTCCTCAATTCATAAGGTCCTAAGAATGGGATCTGCCAGGAACCCGTGTGTGAGGTCATGAGTCTATGGCTCTGGTGGGGAAAGGGCAGGCCTCCCGGCTCTTCTGCTTTGTGGCTGTGTGGCCTCGAGAAGCCTTAGTTCATCAGGAGAGCTGTGAAGAATACTAGAACCTAACCCACAGGGGTGATATGTTGATCATATGAAAATATACTCCAAGTGTCCAGCACAACTCATGGTGCCTCTGAAGCCCTCAGCTCAAATTAGGCATAAGGGCTTCCTATTAGGTGTAGGGACTTCTAAATGCTATAATGCAAGAGTTTCCCTGCAACTTCCCCCTGTAGCTCCAAATTAGGTGAGT
Source organism: Mesoplodon densirostris (assembly GCF_025265405.1). Classification (NCBI taxonomy): domain Eukaryota; kingdom Metazoa; phylum Chordata; class Mammalia; order Artiodactyla; family Ziphiidae; genus Mesoplodon; species Mesoplodon densirostris. The sequence continues at coordinate 5,995,452 of NC_082665.1, read as the reverse complement.
TCCCTGTGGGGCTGGCATGGGGTGGGCAGGGACTTGTGGGACTCTGGGCTGTAGACACAAGTGTTCTGCCTGCCCCACCACCTTGGGCTGCAAAAATTCATGGAGTCTCCTTGGGCAACATGTTTGGGAAAAGTAACCAGCTTGCCAAAGGCTGTTGGCTCCTAGAGCCTTCAGAGATCTCTGTGGCAGGACCCAACACCTCTGCAAAGCTGGCTTGGAATAGAGAGGTAGTTCTCTCTGTCCCTTTCTGTGTCTCTGTCGCTCTCAGTAAGGCAGCAATAGAAGCTACAGGGCGGGGCAAACCCTACCACACTCCAGAAGACCAAATTAACTGTACACATGTAGAGTAACAACCCAAGGAAAGTCAAGAACTTTCTTGAAGGGATAAAGGCCCCAAAGTGTGGGTATAAAATATGTTGGGATATCAATAAACAAGGACTTACAGGAACAAAGCCTAGAAGTTTGCACCAAGTGCCCTTGACCTACAAGGTGAGCCCTCTGCCTTCGGGATCTCCTTCAACATAAGCGTCAGTTTAAAAAAATTATAAATAGAATACATGTTTATGGTAAAAAAAAAAAGTTCAAACAGAAGAGAAAGTCAAAATTCCCTTTGTCTTGCTCATCCTTTTCCCAGTCTTTAGAAGTAACCATTTAATAATGGCTAATATTAGTAATTTATTCATAATGAATAAAAACTATTAATATGGTTTTTGTATATTCTTCTGGAATTCAAATATATATTTTCTATAAGTGAAAAACCAAGTTGTAGAATGGTTAAGAAGACTATGTATAGTATAGTAAATATAGTATATTATGGGATTTACATTCTTTTCTGACTTTTTTTCTTTTTACTTAAAATATTCTGGCAATCTTTCCATATCAGCATATATAAATTTTTCTTATTTTTTTGAAAAACCATATAATATTACTACACTGACTTAACCAGACATACACTGTAGAATTTGGGGGTAGCTTCTACTTATTTGCTCTAACAAATAGTGCTATTATGAACATTTTTGAGCAGTCATTTTATATATTTATGCAACTATCCATAGGCTAAATTCTTTTTTTAATTTTTAAATTAAAAAAATTTAATTGACATCTAGTTGATTTACAATGTTATGCTTGTTCCTGGTGTACAGCACAGTGATTCAGATATATATATATATATATATATATATATATATATATATATATATATATATATATATATACATATTCTTTTTCACATTCTTTTCCATTATGGTTTATTACGGGATATTGAATATAGTTCCCTGTGCTATACAGTAGGACCTTGTTGTTTATCTATTTTATATTTAAAATTTTTATTGGCGTATAGTTGATTTACAATGTTGTGTTAGTTTCAGGTGTACAGCAAAATGAATCAGTTATACATATACATATATCCACTCTTTTTAAGATTCTTTTCCCATATAGGTCATTATAAAGTATTGAGTAGAGTTCCCTATGCTGCATAGTAGGTCCTCATTAGTTATCTATTTTGTATATAGTAGTGTGTGTATGTTGATCCCAATCTCCCAATTTATCCCTCTCCCCATGTTGCCTTCTCCTCCGGTAACCATATGTTTGTTTTCTACATCTGTGACTCTATTTCTGATTTGTAAATAAGTTCATTTGTACCATTTTTTTTAAGATTCCACATATAAGTGATAGCATATATTTGTCTTTCTCTGTCTGACTTACTTCACTCAGTATGACAATTTCTAGGTCCATCCATGTTGCTGCAAAAGGCGTTACTTCATTCTTTTTGATGGCTGATATTCCACTGTATATATGTACCACATTTTCTTTATCCATTCCTCTGTCGATGGACATTTAGGTTACTTCCATGTCTTGGCTATTGTAAATAGTGCTGCAATGAACATTCGGGTTCATGTATCTTTTGGAATTATAGTTTTGTCTGGATATATGCCTAGGATTGAGATTGCTGGATCATATGGCATCACTATTTTTAGTTTTTTAAGGAACCTCCATACTGCTTTCCATAGTGGCTGCACCAACTTACATTCCCACCAACAGTGTAGGAGGGTTCCCTTATCTCCACACCCTCTCCAGCATTTGTTATTTATAGACTTTTTAATGATGGCCATTCTGACTAGTGTGAGGTAGTACCTCATTGTAGTTTTGATTTGCATTTCTCTGATAATTAGTGATGTTGAGCGTCTTTCCGTGTACCCATTGGTCATCTGTATGTCTTCTTTGCATAAGCTAAATTCTTAAAGAGTATTTTAAGAGTTTAAACTGTGTTAGTTTGTACATTTTAAATATATATTGCCAAATTCCTCCCCAGATATTGTACTTACACTCCAGCCCATGCTGTATGAGAATGCTTGTTTCCCATATCTAACCTTTAAATTTTTGCTAACATTGAAAGGAAATGATTTTTATTATTTTTGTCTTAGTTTCTGTAATTATGTGCCAGTTTGAGACTATTTTCCTATACTTTTATGTGAACTACCTATTTAAATTCCATTTTGTTTCTGCTATTGGGTGGCTCTTTACTGATTTGTAAGACCTCTTTGTAAAGTGAAGAAACAGGCTCTTGTGTATATACACCATGCTTATTGAGAACAGCTTAATCATTTGTCATTTGTCTTGGTTAGGATGTTTTTTGTTTTTTTTTCTTCACACAGAAGTTCGGAAGGGTTACAGAGTTAAATTACCAGCATCTTTTATGGCTGCTGGGACCAGCAGTCTTTAACTAGCTAAGGAGGACCCTTTCTTGAGGTTGACCTTGTGCTATAGCAGTGGCGGTGCTTTATTTATTGAAGGTCTTGAGGTTGGAGAAGCAGCTGAGTCATTGTAGAGCAATGGCTGCTTTCCTTACTTTGTTACCCTGAGGAAGTTTCAGGGAGTCTAACCAAAATATCTCCACCCTACTGCTCGCAGGAATGCTTCTGGATCTGTGGTTAGCAGCCCACTGCAGGGGCACACCTCTGTAGATGTCTCCTATGGGAATGAGATCTTGCTCTGCCTGATTTACTGAATGTCATGGGATGTGGGCCTTTGGTCCCAGTTCATAGGGTAAGCTCTGCTTGATCCAGCTCCTGAGTTTTCTGCTGAGACAGCTGCTTGGGTGAAAAGCCCAAAGAATAGGTACAGGGTGTGTGGCAACCAAAATATCTTCCTTTTCCCTTGTAGACATCCCTTGGGTTTTCCAGGGAAAACCCAAAGGATGTCAGTTGAGACAAATCCAGAGACATTAGTCCAGTCAGTGACTTGGTCAGACTCTCTCTTGCAGACATGGAATGATGGGTTAGCAAACCACAATCACCAAAGTTTTCCAATTTTGCATTATTTTTTATGATTCTTTCAGATTGTTTGCTTATGAAGTATTTCCGTGATTCAAATAAGGTTCATGTTTCCACATTTAATTTAACTCTATTAGTTTCCTAGGTAACAAGTTATCACTTGTTGATGATAACTTGGTGATTTAAAGCAGCAAAAATTTATTCTCTCAATTCTCTCATAGATCTGGGGACCAGAAGTCCAAAATCAAGGAGTCATTAGGGGTTCTAGGGAGCGTTCTTCTTTGCTTCTTCCAGCTTCTGGTGGTTTCCAGTATTCTCTGGCTTGTGGCCGCATCACCTTAATCTTTGTCTCCATTTTCCTGTGGTCACCCTACGACCCCCATGTCTCTGTGTGTCCCCTCCTCTGATAAGGAGACCAGCCATTGGATTTAGGATCCACTCTAAATCTAGAATCATCTCATCTTGAGATCTCTAACTTAATTATATTTGCAAAGACTCTATTTCCATATAAAACAACATTCTGAAGATCCAGGTAGACATGAATTTTGGGGATTTAGTCCATTTGGTTCACTACAACACTATTTAGCCCATTACATTAATTGAGGCAAATAATCTTAAAACTTGTAGACTCATTTTCAATACTCTAATCATCTGAGAGCTCCAAGTAACTGGTACAGAATTGACAATTGTTGACGTAAATTTGAAAAAGTATTACAAGTCGAGCCATTTTGAGAAGAAACTTATCACCAGTAAAATTTTCCACAAAATGATAATGCAAAATCAGTAAAGATCTTGATCAAGGATTCTTGGTAATATCCCATAGATAAGTATAATCTTTATTGACTGGGTGATCTTGCCAAGAGCCTTAGAGTCCTCACTAACAGAATGAGGATGGCAATGTGCTTTATTTATTGGAGTTGTTTGAGTTAAAAAGGAAAAATGCATTTGGAGTGTTTAGGTGCTTAGTTGGAATATCATAAAGGTTCAATATAGGACAGCTTTAAAACTTAAGAACTGAGAAAAGACTCCAGCAAACCATATACAATGAAAATGATTGGTGATATAGGTGTTTCTTAAAAGCAAGTCATTAAATAAGCCCATTTGAGGGCCCAGGCATACAGTTATAGAGAGCTGGATCTTATCATAACGATAGGGCATCAAGATCAGTCCGAGTCCCTGCATGAAGTACATCACACAGGGCAAAGCCAAGAACGGCTTAATAAAAGCACCAGGTACAAAGGTGTGGAGGCAGGGTATAGGGAAACCATTGGGGTGAGTGCAGTAGTGAGAGCAGGAGGAAGGTGTAATAGCTGTTGCCACACTAGGATCAAAGAATGAGAAAGAGGAAGTGGTCCAAAGGATCAAGAAGGGGAGAGTCTCTCTCCTAGAATGATTAATCCTGCCTTAAGGAGAGCAGTGACCAAGTCACCTTGCAGGAGGCAGTCAAGAGAATTAATGCCAAGAAAGTACTGTTCTTCCTCCTTCCAATCTCCTGTGGGGATCCCCTTTGCTGAATCAACTTTGAAGCCAGAGAGCAAGGGGGCTTGTTGATCACCAGGGCTGTGTGTGTGGTCGACCCAATCCCCATGAAAGCCATGGCGGAGAAGTCTGGGGAGCGGATCTTGAAGAGGCACGTTGAAAGGTACCTGACTCACTGTCTTTATCGTTTGGGCTCTTGGTCAGATTGTGGCACATCTTCTCTGTAGAGTAATATTCAAGAATATTCTCTTGAATAAGAGGCAGATCGTGGCTTAACATCATCTATAATGACCGCACATTGGCATAGCTTCTGGTAATAGCACCAGACCTTCACCGAGGGGCTTATGGATTCTTCCACCTCTGGCAAAGAATGAAAGAATGTGGGAAATATCACTTTAGGAATGGCTGCAGACACTTCCATAACCCTAGGCAGCTCCTCCTGGGTCCTCTGGAAAGATACAACTCTGGGCTTACTGTCATGTGAGTAATCAAAATCGCCCGTTGCCAGGGATATGACCTGTTGTAACTTCCTGGAGTGCAGCAATCCAGGGACTAAAGGATTAGTTTCTGGTGCCCTGAAAAGCAGCTGTCTCACTGGGTGGCACCTGGGCAGTACTGGTTCATTTCCACTTCCTGCATCCCAGCCCCTGATCTACCCCTATTTACCTACAGTGTGGGTTGGTCTGGGACTGGATTCAATATCACTTGATTCTTTCCTGTGTAAGTTTAGTGCCCATATTCCCATCCATTTGTTTATCCAGAGGTTTCCAGAAGACAGTTTCCAGAAGATGTGGTGGCTTAGCAGGAGCTATCTCCGAAGCAGGGTAGCTGGTGTGTGATTCAAATTCTACATATCGAGTTTGGGAAGTTTGGGGCATCATCACTGAGCACACCTCAACCTCAGTGTCCCAGGCCACTTCTAGGGCCAGTGTGAGTGCTTCCTGTGTCCATCTTCTTTCTTTCTTTCTTTTTTAAAATTTTTATTGGCATATAGGTGATTTACAATGTTGTATTAGCTTCTGCCGCACAGCAAAGTGAATTAGTTACACATATACATATATACACTCCTTTCTAGATTATTTTCCCAGTGCTTTCTTTTTCCTTCTTTCTTTGTTTTTTTTTTTTTTTTGGTTTTTTTTTTTTTTTGGTTGCACCACGGGACATGAGAGATCTTAGTTCTCTGACCAGGGATTGAATCCGTGCCCCCAGCAGTGGAAGCACAGTCTTAACCACGGACCGCGAGGGAAGCCCCATGGGTCCATCCTCTTGCAGGTAGTCTACACTGCCAGTGTGTCCACCTTAGACCCGAGGGGGACTGGAAGGCTGCTTGGACGTGGGGGCTGGTAAGGGACAGACCTACAAGGAGAAGGGAAGGGGTGCAGGTTGTGAGCCTGCTGTCCTACCTGCTCCCTTGATCTGGTCCACAGTGTTAGGGGCATCCCTGCCCCAGAAGAGGTGCATGGCTCTCTTGGTCTGTGTAATCCACCAAAATGGGTTTCAACAGGCCCCAGTGGGAGCCTCAGATGCTGTTCTCTCCCAGAATCCTTGCCTCCATCTGGGCGGGCTGGGGTGGAGGGAACCTGGATTTTGTACCTCTTTCACCTCCAACACCCACAGCCTCAACAGGCACTGGCCTGTGTCCCCTGTGACTCATGTCCATGTGTCTTTTAGTTTATTTGTGTCAGTCACTGCCAGGTGCCCTGGAACCCCAGCTTGTTCCTGCCCGCCTCATTCCGAGCACACAACAGATGACAAGTAAAACTCTGGACAAAAACACAAAAGCAACACACGAGAATGAGAAAAAGCACATAATTCAGCATTGACCCTTGAAAGATGAGAGTGGCCTGGGACGAGCTCCCCATTTCCATGGCGTTTAGTCTGGCAGCAGGCCAAGCCCTGTGGAGAAGACAAAACCCCAGCAAAACCCCCTGTTCTTTCTTTCCTGAAGGGTCAGAGGACAGAGTTTAGTGAAACTACAGGCACTGGAGAGTGAGCGGGTGATCCTGGGAAGGAGGGGACTAGAGGGAGGGTGTCCCCAGTTCTGGGTGGAAGCTTCACCATCCTGCCTGATTCCCTGAACTGAGCAGAGATGGCACAGAGCCCAGCTAAGGGAAAGGATGTCAACTGAGAAACGAGCTCCTGCTGGAGAGACAGAGTGTGCAGTCTGAGCCCAGAGAAATGAATTACCTGCTCAACAAACAAACACCCACATCCTTCAGAGGACTCAGTCTCCAAAACACAAGGCTCACAATATCCAGGATATGATATACAATCCTTTGGAGTATGTTTCTTTCCCTGGCTATATTCTCACACATGCCTCCCCATATCACCTGAGTTTTTCTGAGGTCGTTTAAAATTCCTGACGTCACTATTTTGACAAGGTTTTCCTTTACAGAGGTGACTCTCAGCTTTAGGAACACATTAAAGTCCCCTGGGGCCTCCCTGCCCAGAGATGTCCATTCAGTACATCTTGGATGCAGCCCTGGCATCTCCTGGAACTAACAGCTCCCCCAGTGCTTCTGCTGTGCATCTAGGGCTGAGACCGACTGCCAGGGTCTGCCTGCCCTCCTCCGGGTTCCTTGGGGCCCTGCCCCCAGCCCCCCAGCTGCAGCTCACACTCACTGCTTCTCCTAGGGGAGGCCCCTCTGTGGGCCACCAACCACTGCTTAGGTTCTGGCCGTTTGTTAAGATTTCTGACTAAAAAGGAATGCATGGAACTAAACGTGTCCACCCAACAAGCCAGCACACGGGAAAAAAAGCCAAGTGATGTTCCTTTTCAGTAAAAGAAAGTAGTGTAGCCACATGAGTCATTTTGCTAGCCCCTTCTGAGCCCGTGCTGAGATCCTCCTGCCCAGCCTCTCCCACCACTAAGAAGGAAAGGTGATCCCCGCGGGTTGACACAGGCCTGCCTATCCACTGCCTACCAGCATCCAACCAGAACCTCTTCTGAGCCCATCTGAGAAAAGGAATGCACCTGGTCAGACAGGTGAGCCAGGTCTGTAAGGTCGCGTGTAGCCCAGGGGCTGGCGACCACTGGGAGCTCTGTATGTGCTGATAAACCAACACCGAAGCTGGACGGTGAAGGAGGCAGACGTGCGGAAAGGAGCACAGACCAAAATCCTTGGGGTCTCAGAGGGGGAGTGGCTCCTGGGACATCCGCAGTGCCTGGGAGGCCCAGGCATGTTTCTAAACCACCTTTTTACTGGATCTGATGTTCCTTCCAACCAAACTGCTTGAGATGAGAAAAAAATTCTGAAAACAATAATGCTGCTTACAATGCTTAGAATCATATTATGAATATAAATGTGCTATTCTTTTTAAAAAATTGACTTTTTGTTTTAAATAAGTATTTTAAAACATATTTAAATTCCTGTTGATGTAAAAAAATTATATCTCTTTTGAGTTTTTTTTTCTTAGTGGTTGAGCTAGGGATTACAATATGACTGTTAATTTATCATAACCCACTTCAGACTAATACTAACTTAATTCTGGCAAAAATGTAGAAATTTTGCTCCAATATAGTTCCATTCCCCTCTTCTTTTATTCCCTCCTCCAATTGTACTGTTATTGTCTTATATATTAAATCTATAGATGTTAGAAATCCAACAATACAGTGTTGGAGTTATGGCTTTGTAGAATCTATGTCTATTGAAGAAGTTAAGAGGATAAATGAGAAAAAAATATATTTATAGACTTTAACCTCCATATTTACCATTTCCTGAACTATTAATTTCTTCCCCTGGATTTTTTTTTAATCATCTGGTACCATTTTCTTTCACCCTGAAGGATTTCCTTTAGTATTTCGTGTAATGCAGTTTTGCTAGCAACGAATTCTCCTACTCTGTTCATCTGGATATATCTTTATTTTGCTTTCATTTTCAAAGAACAGATTTGGTGGATATAGAATTCTTTTTTCCCCACCAGTTTTTTTTAACATCTTTATTGGAGTATAATTGCTTTACAATGGTGTGTTAGTTTCTGCTATATAACAAAGTGAATCAGCTATACATATACATATATCCCCATATCCCCTCCCTCTTGCGTCTCCCTCCTACCCTCCCTATCCCACCCCTCTAGGTGGTCACACAGCACTGAGCTGATCTCCCTGTGTTCCCCACCAGTTTTACTGAGATATAATTGACATCTAACAGTTGCATTAGTTTTAAGTGTACATGGTGATTTGATGTATCGATATATTGCAAAATGATTACTACAATAAGTAGAATTCTTGATAGTTTTTTTTTCAATTTTAAGCACATTGAATATGTCATTCTCCAGCTTTCTGGTTTCCACTTGTCAGATGAAAAGATATCCATCAATCATACTGATGTTTCTCTCTACATGAATTGTTTTTCTCTTGATACTTTCAAGATTTTCTCTTTGTCTTTCTACAATTTGACTACGCAGTGTTTGAATATATCCTACTCAGTATTCATCGGACTTCTTGGATACATAGATGTTATTGACTGTATATTTGTTGAACATTGACTGAATTCATATGTTGAATTCTAATTTCCAGTGTGATGGTATTTGGAGGTGGGATGGTCTTTGGGAGGTAATTAGGTGATTAGTGCCCTTATTAGAAGAGGCCAGAGAGCTAGCGTGGTCTTTTTCTGCCATCTGAGGATACAATAGGAAGTTGTTTCTCATCAGAACCCAACCTTGCTGGCATGTTTATTTGGATGCCATCCTGCAGAACTGTGAGAAGTAAATGCTTGATGTTTAAGTTACCCAGTTTATGGTAATTGCTTTAGCAGACTGAATTAAGATGGTAGATTAATGCTTTTTCATAAATTTTGGAAAATTTTGGCCATTATTCCTTCAATTTTTCCCTGCTTCTTTTTCTCTCTTCACCTATTCTGAGACTCTCATTGCATGCAGATATTATACTTGATGGTTTTTCATAGGTTTCTGAGGCTCTGTTCATTTTTACTTAATCGTTTTTCTCTCTATTCTTCAGATTGGAAATTTCTATTGATCTACCTTCAAGTCCATAGAAACTTTCTTCTGCTCTCTCAAATCTGTTGCTGAGTCCTCCTGGTGAAAGTTTCATTTCAGTTATTGGATTTTTCACCCTCAGAATTTACAATTTTCTATCTCCTTATTGAAAATCTCCATTTGTTGATTCATTGTTCTCATAATTTCCTTTAAATTTTTTACACGTGGTTTTCTTTAGTTCCTTGAATATATTTATAATAGCTACTTTGGAGTCTTTGTCAGCTAAACCCAACATTTGGGGACACTCAATGACAGTGTTTATTGAATTTTTGTTTTTCTGGAGTATGGGTCACTGTTTTATTTACATCTTGTAATTTTTTGTTGAAAACTTGATCTCTGAGGTTGTATATTGTATCAACTCTCAATTCTGATTTTCCCCCAAATGTTTTTATTGTTTTTTTTCCCCTTGTTCCTTTGTTTAGTGACTTATTTTGGTTAAATCTGAAAATTGACATTCTTCCCCTGTGGTATCCAGCTGCTGTTGAATATGCTTTCTTTAAAAAATTTTTTTGTGTGTTTTGTTTTAAAGCCTGGTTTCCTAGGGCTCACCTCTCCATCTGTGCAATGTACTCAGACAATGAGGTAGCACAAATACTGAACTACATTCACGGTAGAGTGGGACTTGGATTCTGTCTCTGAAAATCTGTGTTGAAATTCAAAGTTGAGGAAAAAAGTGTTAGTGAGGGCCAAAGTAGGAAATGGACCAAAAAAGGCACACACTTGAAATAAATTATTGGCATATAATGTACATTCAGAGAAGAGCAGTTATCCTAAGTGCTCAAGTCAATGAATTTTCATAGACAGAGCACACCTGTGTATGAGCTCAGATTAAGACTCAGAGCATAACCAGAACCTCAGGTGTGCCCCTCAGGCCCCCTTCCATTCACTCCCATGCCACCAGGGTGACCGCTCTCCTGACCTCTAACACTGGAGGTTAATATTGCCTTTTTTTTTTTTTTGAATTTTGTGTCATTAGAAACTTACTGTAGGTCTTCTTTGCTGTCTGGCTTTTCTCAACATTATGTGTGTGAGATTTCATCTACATTTTTGCATGTTGTTGTAGATAGTTCATTCCTCTTGTTGTATAGACCTTCATTGCTTGAATCTGTGGTCTGCTAAGTACTCAGTTTCCTAAGCACTCCCAAGTTTTACAACAGCAGAATATACAATTTTGCTCCTTGAAACTAAATAATGTGCAGATTTTGGTAACAGGCACATGAAAATATGCTTAATGTCACTCATCATCAGGGAAATGCAAATCAAAAGCACAATGAGATATCACCATACATCTGTCAGAATGGCTATTATCAAAAAGACAACCAATAACAAGTGTTGGTGAGGATGTGGAGAAAAGGGAACTCGTGCACTTTGGTGGAAATGTAAATTGGTGGAGCCACTATGGAAACAGTAGGGAGAGTCTTCAAAAAATTAAAACTAAAATTACCATATGATCCAGCAATTCCACTCTTCGTATTTATCTGAAAAAAAAATGAAAACACTAATTCAAAAAGATATATGCACCACTATGTTCATTGCAGCGCTATTTACAATAGACAAGATATGGAAGCAATCTAAGCGCCCATCAATAAGTGGATGGATAAAGAAGATGTGACATATGTGATATATAAAAATATATATGTTATAAAAAATGAAACCCTGCCGTTTGCAACAACATGGATGGATTTAGAGCATATTATGTTAAGTGCAATAAGTCAGACAGAGAAGGACAAAAACTGTATGATTTCACTTATATGTGGAATCTAGAAAACTGCAAATGAACAAACATAACAAAAGACAGTCATAGATACGGAGAACAAACAAGTGGTTGCCAGAGGAGAGGGGGGTTGGGGGAGGAGAGAAATAGGCAAGGGAGATTAAGGGGTACAAACTTCCAGTTACAAAATAAATGAGTCACAAGTATTAAGTGTACAGTGTGGGGAATATAGCCAATAACTATAATATTTTTTCTATGGTGATATATCATAACTAGGGTTATCATGGTGATCATTTTTGTTAATTTTCTTTTTTAAAAAAAAATTTTATTGGAGTATAGTTACTTTACAATGTTGCATTAGTTTCTACTGTACAGCAAAGTGAATCAGCTATATATATATACATATATCCCCTCTTTTTTGGATTTCCTTCCCATTTAGGTCATCTTGGTGATCATTTTTAAAAGTATAGAAATATCAAATCACTATGTTGTGTAACAGGAACTGACATAGTGTTGTAGGTCAGTTATACTTCAAAAAGAAACAAATGCATGGAAAAAGAGATGAGATTTGTGGTTATCAGAGGTGGGGGGAGGGGGTTGGGGGAGAGTGGTCAAGAGGTACAAACTTTGAGTTATAATTAACTACTAGGGATGTAAAGTACCACGTGATAAATATAAGTAACACTGCTGTACATTATATATGAAAGGTGTTAAGAGAGGAAGTCCTAAGTGTTCTCACACAAGGAAAAAAAATCTTTTTTTCTTTCTTTAATTTTGTATCCATATGAGAGGATGGATGTTCACTGAATTTACTGTGGTCATCATTTCATGATGTATGTAAGTCAAATCACTATACTGTACACCTTAATCTTATACAGTCTGTATGTCAATTATATGACCATAAAACTGGAAGAAAAAAAAAGGAACCAAGGAAGGCACAGAAAGAATAAATGCCTTCTCCTTAGGGAGAGCATCTCACAGCTCTAATCAGGGATTCAGGGAAGAAGAGGGCACTTGGAATTTGACAAAAGACAAAGATGAGTGGGGAAAAATCCTCCCTCAGTACATTGCTGTAATTTCCTTTCAAGCAACTGAGTTCCTCCAAAGTCCCTCAGAAGCTGGGTACCATAGGCGCACATCTTGTAGGGAGAGGAGCTAAGGAGGGTAACGTGCCTCTCCTCTCAGCACCGCTTCTTTGCTCTCCATTTCTATCTTGGAAATGTTACAGACCAGGAGGAGAGGATGGACGGTTGTGGGGTGGGGTGAGAGAGAAGAAGATGGGGAGAAGAAATTTAAATATTGGTGAGAAAGGAAGGAATGACGATTTTGGCTAAATTTAGAATTTTTTAAAGTATGGTTTATATTTATTGTTTATAAATGCATCCTGAAAAGATATGTACAGACTTTAAAACCAGTTGATGGCCATGTTTATTTTAATTTTGGGTGAAAGATCAGAAGAACTCTCCAGGGAATAGCTGGAAGCACATAGAAACCAATCTTTGGGCGAGTGGCTGGCCCATCTGCAGACGGCACAGAGCATCAGTCCGCTAACAAAGAAAGCCTTGAGTTGAGACTACAGGAAGTTGAATTATGAACTGTTCTGGAACCCAATAAATGGTTTATAAAACGACTGTTTTATGCCCTCAGCCAAACTTCTCTTGTGTTTGGGCAGCTCCCTGGCTCTGTGGCATGAGGGTGGGTGGGTTTCCCTCACACTCAGACAGGGTTCTACATTTGCATTTTGCACACTGATCTAATTCACTTGGCAAGTTTATGCAAATCATAACAGAAGCCTTTATACACTGGTGGAGGAAAGAGAACCATAAACTGCTGCTTGAGAAATTATACTTTAGGAAACAGCCTTTTTCTTGGAGAAAAAAAAGCAAAATTAATGACTTAGTAGCCTTATTGGAATAATGCACAGAAGACAATATGGTGTTCTTAAGCCTGAAATACCCTTGCAGGTTGCAAGCCCAGAGTCGATCATGGCTATTTAAGTGGGATAGAAATGGATTTTTAAAATGTGGAGAGGCAAATTCTAAAACATTATTGTGAATATTAAAACCAAGCCGAGAATTTAATATGCTTTCTTTTATAATGTAGCGGTCCCTTCTTCTTTTTTTTAAAATAAATTTCTTTAATTAATTAATTAATTAATTAATTAATTTTTGCAGTACGCGGGCCTCTCACTCTTGTGGCCTCTCCCATTGTGGAGCACAGGCTCCAGACACGCAGGCTCAGCAGCCATGGCTCATGGACCTAGCTGCTCTGCGGCATGTGGGATCTTCCCGGACCGGGGCACGAACCCGTGTCCCCTGCATCGGCAGGCGGACTCTCAACCACTGTGCCACCAGGGAAGCCTTCTTTAATTTACTTTTGGCTGTGTTGGGCCTTTGTTGCTGAGCACAGGCTTTCTCTAGTTGCGGTGAGTGGGGGCTACTTCTCACTGCGGTGCACGGGCTTCTCATTGCGCTGGCTTCTCTTGCTGCAGAGCACGGGCTCTAGGTGCACAGGTTTCAGTAGTTGTGGCACACAGGCTCTAGGCGTGCAGGTTTCAGTAGTTGTGGCACACGGGTTTAGCTGCTCTGTGGCATCTGGGATCTTCCCGGACCAGGGATCGAACCCATGTCCCCAGCATTGGCAGGTGGACTCTCAACCACTGTGCCACCAGGGAAACCTTCTTTAATTTACTTTTGGCTGTGTTGGGTCTTTGTTGCTGAGCACGGGCTTTCTCTAGTTGCGGTGAGTGGGGGCTACTTCTCACTGCGGTGCACGAGCTTCTCATTGCGCTGGCTTCTCTTGCTGCAGAGCGCGGGCTCTAGGTGCACAGGTTTCAGTAGTTGTGGCACACAGGCTCTAGGCGTGCAGGTTTCAGTAGTTGTGGCACACGGGTTTAGCTGCTCTGTGGCATCTGGGATCTTCCCGGACCAGGGATCGAACCCATGTCCCCAGCATTGGCAGGCAGATTCTTAACCACTGCACCACCAGGGAAGTCCGGCGGTTCCTTCTTAAACAGGTGTGGTTATAAGTTCTCAAGGGGCATCATTGAAAAACTCCCCCAGTGACTAGTCTCAGCATGGAGATGTGTCTCTTGTAATGGCTACCTAAGTAATTTAAGAATGTATGTAATTCAATAATTCACAATTAGTTAAGTCAAAACATTTGCAATTATTTACAAGTCTCAGAACTTTGTTCATGGAAACAAAATATTTTGAGGATATGAAAGAAAAACTGGTTCAGTAAATACCTGAAAAATAAATTGTTGACTAAAGTATGGGAAAATTTGCAATTTTAGAAGATCCTAAGGGAAGAGCAGTCTGCTCTGCTGACCTTCTCAGGCCCCCACTGGACATGGCTACAGGGTCCACACAGGAAAGGGGAGAAACTTGTCCCTGAGCCCCAAAGTCACAAAGTCTTAATCAAACCTTTCTCTTTGCCTTTGACTTACAACTTTACTTTCTGAAGGGGAAATAAGGGAGGGACTGGGTTCCCCACATTCTCCCACAAAGTTCCCTTGGTTCCCTCCAAGCCTCTTCCCAGACCCCAAGCACCATCTCTCCCCTCCTTCTTTAACTCCAATGCCATTCCCCACCCCCAATCAGCTTATGAAAATGGATGCCTGGGTGGGGTGGAAGGAACCAGAGTCCTACACACCATCAACCCTCGATCTCCACTTAGACTCCTAGTTACACTGAAATACAATATTTAGCACAGTGCCTGGTCCAGAGCAGGAGCTCAATAAATACATGTTGGCATGTAGTGGACCAACGATTGGGTTGCATGTAGATTCACTCCCGTATCCTGCGACGCCCTCACCCACATCTACAGTGTGGAAGGGATCTCAGTGACAATGAATGATCTACATGGCAATCTAGTTGGTAGGCTACGACTGTGACCTTGTAGGTGTGAAACGTGGCAGCTAACGACCCCGAGCGCCTGTACAGGTCTGGACGGCGGGCGCGTGGAGTCCTTCTTGTCTGCTGTCAGGGCCCGGGGCTTCCAGCCACAGGCATGGCTGACTTTGTTTCCCAGAGAGAGATTGCATGGATGGGCTAAACAAACAGATACTCAGCAGCTCCCTCTGCAACTCTCACCCTGCTTGGGGGACTTTTCTCTGCTGTACTTTTCTTTCCTTTCCTATGTCTCCTGTGTTTCTTACTCTCCTGGGAAAGGCTGGTTTTCCATAGATACTCAGCCAGCTAGAACATGGATTTCTACAAGAACTGGGCATAGTCTTTGGAGCCTTGGTTATTCTCAGGTGATTTTGTTGTTTGTTGCTGAAGAGCTGCTTCTTTTAGATTAAAGTGACTTTTAGGGCAAAGGCTGGAGGTGGGAGTGTTTTACGGGCTGAATTGTGTAATCCTCCTAACCATATGGTGACATCCTGACCCTTAGAGCCTCACAGAGTGGCTGTTTTTGGAGACGGGTTTTTACCAAGTTAAAATGAGGTCATTACGGTGGCCCCTAGTCTAATATGACTGGCATCCTTATAAAAAGGGGAAATTTGGAGACAGGCTTGCAGATGGGGATAGTGCCATGTGAGCATGAAAAGAGCCATGAACAAGCCAAGGAGAGAGGCCTGGAACAGATCTTCTCCTCACAGCCCTCAGAGGGAACCAACCCTGCCAACACCTTGATTTCAGACCGCTGGTCTCCAGAAATGTGAGACAACACATTTCTGTTGGTTAAGCCACCCCATCTGGGGTACTTTGTTATGGCAGCCTGAGAACATTAAAACGAGGTGACTGACAGATTCAGAGTTATTTAGGAAGCCTCCTGTTCAAGAGAAGTATGATGGCAAGAAAGAGGGACGTATATGTACATATGTATACAGATACAGATGAAGATACATATGTTTGTATAGTCTCATTTTATTTATGTATGAGGAATGGGGCATCCTTTTAAATAGGAAAATATGTGAACTCTTCAGTAAGTGTATTTGGCTGGGGGCTAAGCTGCCACCCTCTGTCCTCCAGGGAGGGTGAGTTCTACAGCAACATTATGAGCAGCTGCTTTAGAATTTCACCTTGGGTAGGTGCCCTGAAGACTGAATGACTTATTTAGAAATGATTTTGTCAGTTTGGGTTTAGAACATCCTGCTTGCTAAACATTACTAAGTCTGATGCTTCTGATCTCTCTGCCATGAAACCTCATTTGAATCTTCAGGTTCAGTAAAGACTGTCTCGAAGAAATCCTACATCTTAGGAAGAGACATACAGAATTGTTTACTGTGGTTTGTAACTGGGTAGTGATCATGGCATTTGTAGAACTTGGTGCAGCTCTGGAATGTCTGGGTTCTTCCACAGCAAGCACGTGTACTTTTGATGTTTTTAGTGCAAGTATGGGAAAAATCATGTGCTTCTTTGCTTTCATTCCCAAATATCCCTTTTATGTTCTGATAGTAACTAAAGTGCCTTCCTACTTTTGCATTCTTGTATTTGAAATTTTGAATGTGAGCTTTTTTCATCAGCTACAAACTTCTCAAATTATTTTCTTGGCATCCTCTCGACTTAATCTCTTACTAGTACTCAACTTTCCCTACTTTCTGGATTTTTTCTATTTATTTTAAAAGGATGTTAAGATTCAGTGATCTGACTACAGACTCTTAAAAGGGATATTCATCTTTAAGGAATAGAAGCTTTGAAAAAAAATAAAATGATGATTTAGAACTCACAAATAATACTAAAGGGAAAGACATCTAGAGAAGACAGAAGGCTGCATAAGAAGGTCTTTGAGCTCAACTTTATGAAATAATGTACAAAGGATGGAGGGGGAGGTGCTCTATATAAATAGAATAAAACTCTTTGGCAGGGACCTGTAAGAAGAGGGTCAGGTGACCGAGAAGTGTAAGACCTTTCTATGAGGAAGATGCTCTTGTCCCTAGATGGAGGAAGCCCAACAGACTCACTCAATCTATGGTCTTCCAAAGGGGGTCTTCTGGTTAGAAAGCATAGAACAACATATAAAGGGAGGTAGACACAGGAGAAGTGAAAAGATAGTCGGAAAATTGGTCGAGCATTTAAATGGCAAGTAGATCCTTTAGCTTCAGACCAGTCACATCCCAGAGCATTTCTCAAAGCTCCCACCAGGCACCTTTGAGGAGTCACAGTCCTGGGAAGGGGCTCCAGACACTGGACTCATGTGAGTCCCTTCATGAAAATGGGAAAATGGAGACTCTGGACTGGTGAACTTCAGGTCAGTCCCTGGTAGCCTTGGGAATGGTACATGAAACAGATGGCGCCTGAATATGTACAAGAGGAGATAACAAACACTGGGTGCCAGCTGAGGTTCCTGTTGAATAAAACCATCACCATTAGCCTCATTTTCTTCTTGCTTTTAATTAGTGAATTTAGGAATACTGTATGCATGTTTTCATCTCCTTAAAATACTTGATGAAGTTTCTTATAGAAATGTTCTTTGATACGGTGGAGAAATAAGGAACTATGGGCTAAGGTCCAGGAGGTGGATTCTGACCTGATGAAGGACTGTCTTCAAATAGCATTGATGAAGGACACAGTCTGGAGGTAAAGAGTTGTAATCTGGGGCCACAAGTCTCTGGCCTGGGGTGGCTTTTGTTGTCAGTCATACAAATGAAGACTTAGATGTGTTTGTTAGAGTGCAGGGTCCCTGCAAACAGTCATTGTGTCTTGTAGAAATTCATGTCCCACAGGAGGGTTTAGCTAATGACTTACACATGGTGGGTTATCAGTGTTTGTTGAGTGAATAAATGAAGAAACAGAATGCATGTGAATTAAATTTGCAAATCACAAAAAAGCTGAATGGAAATTCCTATTGGATACTCAAGATTAAAATATTTCTCCAATTCCTGGAACATTTGCTAAAAGCCAATATAAGATTTTAAAAGAGTGAACATAAATTTCTGAGTTGAGTTTATTGTCTCCCCCACCCCCTCCAACTACAGGTGCTATGCGTATGAGAAAAAAGTGGACTGTGAATTAACTGACAATGAGTTAAAAATGGGACAAAACGTGGGGCCATGGAAAAGCTCAGTCCACACTAATAGAAAAATGGTGTCCATCTGGTTTCATTATGGCCTGTGGTGGGCAGATCATACATAGAGTATTGAATCCATTTATATGTATGACATAGTTTTGGAAGCAATGTCCAGATTAGACTAAATACAGAAGAAGGCAACTGGAGAACATCACTTTATAGACCCAGTTAAAAGGATGAGGACTGTTTCACTGAAGAGAGGAGAAATTTGGAGGAGAATTTGTTGCCAGAATAGTGACCAAATTAGTGCTGGCCCATGAACCAATTGCATCCAAAGCCACTGGGGAAATTCCAAAAACTGACCCAACCTCAGATCCTGTCCAACTCTAACAATCTATTACAAGATAAGGGAGAGGTTTTTAAAGATAGGTTATCATGCAGAATCAAGTATAATCCTAGGAAGCATTACTGCAGAAGAATCAACTGGGACCCAGATAGACTAGGTGTAGGAAGTAGAGTGACTCAAACAAAAAAGCCCAAACTAACCAAACAACTGGGTCTAGTGGGGGAAAGGTCTAGGGGTGAGTGGAATAGATTCCTGTATGCTGTTGAGAGCTCTTTGCCACTGAAGATATTTAGGCAGAGTTTGGATTACTCTGATGCCACTAAAAGGGATTCCAGTTTTGGGAGGGAAGTTCATTTGCAAAAGCTTAAAGTTTCTTTCATTCATTCAACAGGTATTTGTTGAGTGCGTCCTACAGGGCTGAGGATATAGGGCTGAATAAGAACAAGTCCCTGCCCTTTTGGAGCTCACATTTTATGATTTAATGATTTCAACAAAGTCCAGACTTAAAGAATGCCAACGCAGGAGATGGAAAAACCGAAGGCATGTAGTTATGCAGTGAAACATTTAACTTAGAAATGAATATATTCTCTTTTTCTCAGCAGAGTTAAGTTGAAAGAAAAGAAATAGGGAAATTTGATTCTGAGTGTGAATTTAGGCAAAAAGAAACAAAAGCTGGCAAGTATATAAAATGCTATCAAGTATTCTGAAAAAAATATAAATTTAATGTTGGTATGTTTAATGGAATGAAATCATGATGCTTAATTAGCCCACAGACAAGAGAATAGAAATGGGCAGGTTGGTGACCCGAAAAAAGAAATGCATCGTGTATCTTCTTTTACTCACTGGCCTTGGTAAGGGGTTTCCGCAGGCAGATAAGTTTTTGGGAAAAAGATGTTGGCACAATAAGGTTTTTGAACATCCTTTGAGCGTCAGTCAGAGGAAATTTAAGTTCAAACATTCCCTTGCTTTCAATGATCAGCTTAGCACTGTTATAAGAATAATGTCATTGTATGCAGTGTATTCAGATTTTCCCATTTAAATAAGCAATTTGGGGCTCTAAAGAGTTCTTTGGCATTATATTTGAATTTAATGCTAAATTTAAAGAACGTGAAAAGTGCACAGGTTAGGACTTTTATTTATCTCAATGAGGTTATCCACATACACGGAAAACCTTACTGCTATTAAAAAAAACCCTAGAAATACTGGATGACATAAAAAAAAAGATCCTTCTAAATGCAAGGTTGAGCTTGCAAGAGATAGAGGTAATATTCAAAGAAATAATGGCTGAGAATTTTCCAATCTCAAGGAAGAAAACAAGTTCTTCGATTCAGGAAGTTCAGTGAGACCTAAGTAAGTAAAAATAAACAACAGCTAGATACACATGGGAACGAAATTGTAAAACAAAGATCCTACATGGAAGCAGGGAGCAAAGTCAGGTAATCTAAAAAAAAAAAGAACAAAAATTAGACATCATCAGACTTCTCAACAGCAGCAGTAAAAGTCAGAAGACAGTAAAGTGACGATAAAAAGAATAGTTAACCTTATGGCAGGCATTGTTACGTTCTCAGGGTTTTACATTTACTATGTCTTTACAACAATCCTACAAGGTAGGACCTATATTATACAGGTGTTGCCAATGAGGACGCTAAGCCCAGAGTCTCTGAGTCACGTGCCAAGTTCCTACAGCTAGTAGTTGGTGAAGCCAGGCAGAGCCTGTGCCTATAACGCTCACACCATACAGGAACATTTTCAAATAGCTGAGAGAAAATACCTTCAACTTAGAACTCTATACCTGGGGTGATCATTAAAGTGTGAGTGCACAACAAGGGCATTTTCAGACAAATAAAACGGAAACCAGATGGAAACCAGTAGACCTTCACTGAATTCACTGAAGAGAACAGCTATTAGGAAAGAAAAAAGCATGGACTATATAAAATAACAAAAACAATGATGACTAGTTTGGGGCTCTAAATAAAGGGAATGAAAATGCAGGACAACAAGGCAGGGAGATACAGCAGGAAGAGGGCTGGAGACTCCACATTGTAAGGTCTGCGCTGACGGGTGGGATGAGAGGATGGATTAATTTTGGGCATCTGCCATGTATGTCTAGTCTAATTTTAAGGATAACCACCCAAAGAATAGAAAGGGGAAGGCATAATTTCCAAATGTATAGAGAGAAAACTTGATTTATCGAATAATTATTTTGATATAAAATATTCAAGGGCTTCCCTGGTGGCGCAGTGGTTGAGAGTCTGCCTGCCGATGCAGGGGACGTGGGTTCATGCCCTGGTCCGGGAAGGTCCCATATGCCACGGAGCAGCTGGGCCCGTGAGCCATGGCCACTAAGCCTGCGCGTCTGGAGCCTGTGCTCCGCAACGGGAGAGGCCACAGCAGTGAGAGGCCCGCGTACTGCAAAAAAAAAAAAAAAAAAAAAAAAAATTAAAATCATGTTGATCCTCTTCTCTTGGGGTTTTATTATTGGATGTGAATTTAAACGTGACTCCCCTGTTGAGAGGGAGGGCACAGGCCTTTGCTGAGTGCCTGCTGTATGCCAGCTCTTTGGCTTACATTGTCTGAGTTCATCATCAGAGGACACCTACAAGGGAGTGAGTATCACCCCCAATTTCCAGATACAGAAGCCAAGGCTCGCTCGGAGAGTTTTCTTAACTTGCTCACAATCACACAGCTTTTATGAGGCCGGATATAACTTTAAATGTCACTCTGACTCAGAGGCCAGGATGTTTTCCCCTCATTAGGGTTTCCAAACTCCTGAGGAGCAGAGAGCTTTGTAAAGGGACTTTAAACCCATGTGTGTGTCATTAGCATCGTGCATGTCCCAGATAAAGAGTTTTCCTCCTACGTGTTCACTGTTGTTCAACTATGTGTAGAGACACTTGTGAAACAGAAGGTGCAAAATCATTTAAAATTTATGAGGCTTTTTCAACAGTGTTTACCTTCTCAGGCAACAGACGTCAGGAATGCAGGATGTCTTTTTTATGTCAAGAAAAGAACCCCCCAAAAACAAGCGGTCCACTTACTAAATATGTGGGAATCTCTGGACTTGGCTTTCCACGCAAGACCCTCCAAGACCTCAGTGCCCTGCACGGAAAGGGGTGTCTTCCACATCCACGTTGATCTTGCTCTCAGGGGTGTGGAGAGTTCATTGCTTTCCTGCCAGAAAAACATATACTCCTTTTGGGTTTAACTCTACAGGTCTTGGCCAGCCTTCATACAATTTTAGTTAGCAATAAAAGATTTAAATAAAATTTTACCTATTTTTTTAACACCTTCTGCTCTGGACTCAGCCCATCCTACACTCATTCACTCCCTCTGTCCCTCCCTCTTTCATCTAGCACTTGCTGGGGTCACTGTGTGCCAGGCCCCATTGTTACTGAATCTGGATAACCCTGAGGTCTGACAATGTGTAAGAGGCTTGCCCAAGGTTATGAGCTTGTATATGGAAGGGCCTTGCCTTTAGATTCACTGTATAGGGCTGTCTCTTTTTTTTTTTTTTTTTTTTTTGGACCATGGACTTGTCCAACACTGTGGGCAGCTGTGTGGTCATGTTTGGTGTGTGAGCCAGTCATGAGCCTCCCCAGTTTATTGTTTTTTAAAGCATAAGCTCTGTTGCCTCTATTCACTATTGGCCTTGGAAGATAAAAAAGGGCTGTCTCATTTTATTTGTACATATTCCTATTTAATCTCCTTTCTCTACTCAACATATCTTTATCTAAATTTTTGCTCGCTAAATATTTCCTGTACTTTTTCAAGGGAGTGGTAAAATTTGCTTTTCCTTAACTCTTTTTTTTCCGGATGCAATCTGATCTGTTCTGTTTCTGGCCGAATACTGCGTGGATTAAGTCAGTCCAGGGCTGGGCAGGTGGGGTTCCCAGACAATGTGGGAGAACGGACAGCTCAGGCTGGCTTCCGGCCCAGGCAGGGACACAGCTGTAGGGATGTCTTTGAGGACAGAGATTCATGCCAGATCTGGAAGGATAACTAGACTCAGCCACTGGGCAGCCTGAAAGCCTGTGTCTGAGGGAGGAGATTGGATGAATGCACTTGAATCTGAATAGAACTTTCAGCCTTAAGACCTGAAGGGGGTGATGAGATCTGAGAGGAAATGTGGTCCAGACGTCCTAGTTTTGCCAGCTCAGTCCTAGTTTATGCCTGGCATTGTCCTGCCTGATGGAGCATCTGGGCTCTCTGTAATGCAGTTGAATTTGAAAGATGACCAGAAATACACTCTCCCTTTCTTCCTGACCTTTCTTTTCAATGACAGCATAAGTGCAACTGGGCAGGTGGGCCTGGGGGTTGTGACCCACCTCTTGGGAGGTGCTGGCAGAGATGTTTGATGCTGCTGCCCCTGCTGGCCACTTAAGGTATTAGCCAGCTGGCCAAGGTCCCGGGCAAGACCTCTGAACAGATAAATGGGAGCCCTATGCACAAGCTGGAGGGGCCTTGGGAACGTGGGATATTGTAAGTTAGGTCTGCGTGAGGGTAATGTTTTCTCTAGTTCACATTGTACTACTTTAAAGTAGTCACAGGGCAACTACACTTTACAAATAGGGGAACAACTAGTCAAATGACTACAGATTTGTCACCTGAAACCATGGAGGCCAGAAGACAGTGGAATAACATCTTTAGGTGCTGAAAAAAGAATTGTCTACACAAAATTCAACATCCTGTAAAAACAGTCTTCAAAATTGATGGCAAACTGAAGACATTCTCAGATGACTGGAAACTAAGAGAGTTTGTCATCATCAGACCTGCTCTAAAAGAAATGCTAAAGGAAGTTCTTCAGGCTAAGCTAAAATGATACCAGAAGGATACTTAGAACAGGAGCAAAGGAAGGGTAAGAAAAATGGTAAGTATCTGGGTAAATATAGTAGACTCTTCTTCACTTCTTAGGTGTTTCAAAATATGTATGGCCATTGAAATAAAAAAATAATAACACTGACTGATTATATATGAAGATATAATCCATATGACAACTATAAATTTTATGATATAAGCCATATAAAACTATACGGTTATAAATCTTCTTCTACATTTTACTTGAAGCAGTAAACTATTAACTCTATGTAGACTGTGAAATTTATATTTTTTATATATATATATATGTATGTACACACACACACATTTCACATTATAATCCCTGGAGCAACCACTAAAAAAGTACTATATATATATATTATATATTATATATATATATATTATATAATATATATATATATAATATATATAATATATATAATATATATATATTATATAATATATATATATATATATAAAATATATATATATATATATAAAATATAATATATATATATATAATGTGGCCAAGAAACCTATAGATAAAGTAAAATGGAAACTAAAAACCATTGAAATAATCCAAAGGAAGACTGGAAGGGGGAAAACTGGAACAATAAGCAAAAGGATAAAAATATTTAATAAAATGGCAACTAACCATATTATTATATAAGATGTAAATGATCTAAAAATGTCAATTAAAAGCCAGAGATGTCAGACTGGCTAATAAAATGTCAGTAAAACCTAACTGTATGCTGACTTCTACAAGCCAATTAAAAAAAAAATTGAAGTATAGTTGATTTACAGTGTTGTGTTAATTTCTGCTGTATGGCAAAGTGATTCAGTTATACATATACATACATTCTCTTTCATATTCTTTTCCATTATGGTTTATCACAGGATATTGAATATAGTACCCTGTGCTATACAGTAGGAAATTGTTGTTTATCAATTCTACATATACTAGTTTGCATCTGCTAATTCCAAACTCCCAGTCCATCCCTTCCCCACCTCCCCTCCCCCTTGGCAACCACCTGTCTGTTCTCTGTGTCTGTGAGTCTGTTTCTGTTTTGCAGATAAGTTCATTTGTGTCATATTTTAGTTTCTACAAATAAGCAATATCATATGGTATTGTCTAAGAAACCAATTTTTAACTATAATGACATAAGTTAAAAAGATGTGTGATAAGAATTCTAATCAATAGAAATTCTGATCAATAATCTACACTGGTATCACACAGAGTAGACTTTAGAGCAAAGAAGCTTACCAGGGATAAAGAAGAGCATTATACATTGATAAATGGTCAATCACCAGGAAGAATTACAATCCTAATATGTGTATACACCTAAACTTGAAAATACATGAAGCAAAATTGAAAAGAATTAAAAAGTAGAAGTAGTTAAATCCATAGTTATACTTGGGCACTTCAACACTCCTTTCTCAGTAATCGATAGAACAAATGAATCAGCAAGGATATAGACGACCCTAATAACACTAAGAACCAGTTTGACATAATTGATATTTATAGAACATTTCACCCAAATGTACATTGTTTTCAAATGCACACAGAACACTGACCAAGACAGACCACCTTCTGGGGGACAGAACAAACCTTAACACATTTAAAAGAATTGAAATAATTAAAACTATGATCTCTCATCATAGTAGAATTAAACTAGAAACCACTAAGAGAAAGATATCTGGAAAACCCCCAAACACTTGGCAATTATAAGCAATCCATAGGGATTACTGAAGTGACAAGGGAAATTAGAACATATGTAGAGCTGAGTGAAAAGGAAAATATGACCTATCAAAACTGGTGGAATTCAGCTAAGGCTGTGCATAGAGGAACTCTTCTGGAATTAAATAGTACAGAACTAAATGCTTTTAATAGGAAGAAAGAGCTCTCAAGTCAATAATCGAAGCTTCCACCTTAAGAAACTAAACAAACAAAGCTAAAAGTACATATAAAGAAAAAAATAATATACATTATTCTAAAATTTATATGAGAAGACAAAAGACCTAGAATAGCTAAGACAATTTTGAAAAAGAATAAAGTGGGAAGAGACAGTCTACTCAATTTCAAGATTTATTACATAGCGACAGTAATCAAGACACTGTGGTATTGGCAGAGGGGTGGACCCATAGATCAATGGAACAGAACAGAAACCTAGAAATAGACTCACACAAGTAAGCCCAACTGGTTTTTGACAAAGGTGGAGCAATTCAGTGGAGGAAAGATAACCTTTCCAGGTAATGGTTCTGGAACACTTGGGTATCCATAAGCAGAAAAGTAAGTCTTCAAAAGTCTCACACTTTATACAAAAATTAACTCAAACTGGATCATGTACTAAAATGTAAAACTATACAACTTGTAGAAAGGAAATATAGGAGAAAACCTTTGGGATCTAGGACTAGGCAAAAGCAGAATCCCTAAAAGGAAAAACTGACAGACTGGACTTCACTGAAATGGAAAACTTTTGCTCTGTGAAAGAGGATGAAAAGACAAGCTACAGACAGAGAGAGAATATTTTCAAACCATGTATCTGACAAAGGACTAGTGTATGTAAAGTAAAAATACTGGTAGGACTTCCCTGGTGGTCCAGTGGTTAAGACTCTGTGGTTCCATTGGGGGGCATGGGTTCAATCCCTGATCAGAGAACTAAGATCCCACACGCTGCATGGCGAGGCCAAAAAAACCCAAACCAAACCAAAACAAAAGAACCTACTAAATTATATACATACACAGACACATATATAAAGAATTCTCAAAACTCAACTATAACTGTAAAGGTATTTTTAGATGCGATTGACATTTAAATCAGTGGACTTTGAGTAAAGCAGATTGCCCTCTGCAATGGGGGAGGGTCTCATCTAATCAGTTAACAGACTGCCAGCTCACCCTGCAGATTCTGGACTTCCAGCTTTCACAATTGTATGAACCAATTCCTTAAAATCTCTTTCTCTTTCTGTCCATGTCCTGTTGGTTCTGTTCCTCTAGAGAACCCTGGCCAACACAAGTAGTTGCTTGAGGGAAAAATTCAGGGGGCTTTAAATGCCAGAAAGGGGAAGTTCATAGTGATTATGCTAATGAAGAATCTTCTGGATAGGATGAAATGACTCCATAGGTCTGTACACTGTTGGTCAAAAGAAGTCCCATTGCTCACTGCTTAGGAAAGTGTCTTCAATTAAGTCCAATGGGTCTGACATCCCAGGCCCCTTCAGTTGGTTGGAGCCAGTTGAGAAGAAACACAGCATCTATTTTGATAAGTACTTGCCAACTGCTGCTGTAAAGTGGGAAGGTTTTCTTTATATACGTTTGAAGCCCAGTGCCCAGCACACATTAGTTCTCAGTAAAAATTCCGTCCAATTTTTCCTTTAAGATTCAAGCCATAGGGGAAGGGATGTGGGAACAGATGTATATGTATGACTGATTCACTTTGTTATAAAGCAGAAACTAATAAAAAAATATATTTCTCAAAAAAAAGATTCAAGCCATAAAATTGCCACACCAGGAAAAGAAGACTAGATCAAAAGGAAGGCAAAAAATAAACATCAAAGTAATTGAGTAAGACTTTCCACCTTTCCCCTTGGTATGCTGATGTTAACCTTGGTCAGAAGCAAGGACTTCATTCCTCTAACTTAATTCTGCCAGCAGCCTGAGTGAGGCTGAAAGTGGATTCTCCCTCAGAGCTCAGTCTTGGCGACACTTTGATTTTGGCCTTGAGAGACTCAAAGCAAAGAAGCCAGCAGAGCCCACTGGACTTCTGACCTCCAGAAATGTAGGATAATAAATTTGTGTGATTTGAAGCCACTAAGCTTGTAGTAGTTTGTTTCAGCCGCAATGAAAAACCATACCCTATCCATTTCGGCATCTGTGAGCCTTTGCTGGTGCTTACACTGCTGCCAGGAACACCTTTTCTCTATTTCTCCACTTTGTTTGAAGTTCCACCTGTCCTGGGGGGTCTAGTTTTTCTGGCAGTTCCTCTGAGTGGCACTTCCTTCGTCCCAGTGGCCCAACAGAATCAATCACAACCTATGGAGCAAAGTTCTATCTTTGTGCCATAGAACTCGGCTCCTGCCTTGATCCGGTACACACTGTCACTTTTTTGTATCATGGCCACTCCTTGTCTCCTCTGACTTTTAATGGTTGGTGCCCTTGTCCCTAGGCTACTGCCTGATGTTCTGTCAATGAAATATTTATTGAGGAGCTATGCTGTGCTGGGCAGACGTGTCTCAGGTGGCGGCAGACACAGTGATACCTAAATCAGGCCTGAGCCCTGTCCTCGTGGGGCTTACAGGCTACACACAGTCAGTGCCCAGAAACATTTGCTGACTCAATTGAACCAGTACATCCTGGGAACAAGGAGGCCACAGTCACCAGGAAGCAGGCTTGGCCAGGTCTCTCTGTCGGGGCAGCCACATGCATACACATCTTGAGCCATCCTCCTGCTCTGTGCACCATCTGCGGGGCTGGTGTGGGACCAGGATGCTAACTACAGGGCTTTGTAAAAGTTGGTCCAACCACGATTTGCCTGGGGCATAGTAATCAGAGCGTTGCTTTTCTTTTTCTTTTCAAACCTCCTTTTTCATATGGTGACTAAAATGAGAATATTTGTGCATATATGTTTTAGTTTCCAAAAGGCTTTTTCACCTTTACCTTGACACTGAATCCTTATGACACACCTAGGATTCTATGAACCACATTATACAGGTGAGAAAACTGATCCTTCAAGAGAATTTCCGGATGGACCTGAAAGGTATTATGCTTAGTGAAATAAGTCAGACAGAGAAAGACAAACACTACATGTTAACACTTATATGTGGAATCTAAAAAATAAAGCAAACAAATGAATATAACAAAACAGAAACAGACTCATGGATATAGGCAACAAACTAGTGGTTTCCTGTGGGGAGAGGGAAGGGGGAGGGGCAAGATAGGGGCAGGGGACTAAGAGGTATATATCACTACGTGTAAAACAGATAAGCTACAAGGATACATCACATAGCACAGGGAATATAGCCAATATTTTATAATAACCTTAAATGGAGTGTAATCTATAAAAATTTTAAATAACTATATTGTGCACCTGAATCTAATATGTATTGTAAATCAACTATATTTCAATAAAAATTAAAAATAAAATTTGAAAAAAGATTTCTGATTGAGACTTCAGCCTTCCACGCAGCATTTTTTTTTTTTTAAAGAAGATGTTGGGGGTAGGAGTTTATTAACTTATTTATTTATTTTTGCTGTGTTGGGTCTTCGTTTCTGTGCCAGGGCTTTCTCTAGTTGTGGCAAGCAGGGGCTGCTCTTCATTGCGGTGCATGGGCCTCTCACTATCGCGGCCTCTCTTGTTGCGGAGCACAGGCTCCAGACATGCAGGCTCAGTAGTTGTGGCTCACAGGACTAGTTGCTCCATGGCATGTGGGATCCTCCCAGACCAGGGCTTGAACCCATGTTCCCTGCATTAGCAGGCAGATTCTCAACCACTGCGCCACCAGGGAAGCCCCCCACGCAGCATTTTAAGACATCCCTCACTAAAGCAAAGCAAAGCAAAACAACCAAACCTAGGTCCCATGATCGAGATTGCTAGAGGAGTGGCCCAAGCCGAAAGAGTAATGGACCACAATGGGTTATATTGGTGACCCAGGGAGAGGTGAGCTTTGGGACAATCCTGGGAAGAGAGAGGAAGGTGGAATTCACACTGTAGAGTGAGCCTATGATTAAAATCGTAACTGATTGCAAAGGTAAGGGTGGACAACCTCCAGGGTCCATCAGAATTGAGCAGTGATTAAACTGATGTCAAGACTTTGGAGTATAAGAAGGAGCAGGGAACCTATTTGGAGCCGTCCTCTATCTGAGCGGGAGAAAACATGGATGGGAGGTAAAGTAAGGCAGAAGATCCTGGCTACCTCCATCTGCCTGGCCAGCGGCATCCTGTGCCAGGTGTCACGGGGCGTCCTCTCCAGCGGGTGGGCTCCTCCACTCAGGCCTGTAGCCCTAGCATCTAGAGCATGGTCTCCTGGGGACAGGGTTCGAATTCCGTCTTTTTCTTAGAAGGAGGAGGGATGGCCAGATGACAAGGCCCAGGAGTCTGGGCCTGAGAAACAGATTTTCCAGGGGTCCCTGGCACGGGGGCAAGAGGCAGCCTTCACCCCACCCTTCATTTCATGCATGCAGATTGCTAAGGCTCTCTCTCACCAGCCAGATCCCCAATTTATTGATCAACTATAAGAAAGAGACCCGTCTGGATGCTGGGATCCACAGGCCCAGTGTGCTCTGTGGGTGGGGCAATTCATGGCCTGATTTAGTCAGCTGACCTTGCTGGTAGACACTTTTACAACATACATCAGAACTCTTTACTTCTTTGCTGTCTTTACTTCTTAATGTGCATGTCTTTTGGCTCATGTTTTCACCCTTCACTTCATTATTGTAACAGGCAACGGGAAGCTCTCATCTGAGTCCTGAGCAGAAGCATTGCCTCAGACATGGAGTCCAGCAGCCTTGCTGTGACTGAGGCCTCTCCATCCTGGATGCCAGCTCCTTTCTGGCCACAGGGAAGCCCTGGGAAGGGTTGAGGGCTCCAGATCCAAGACAATGGCTTCTGACAACTTGGTAGACTAGCTAGGAAAGTTCTTCCCTTCAGGGAGCAGCAAGCCAGCTCCAAAGATAATTCAGGAGGGCGTGTGACAGCCTCTCATTTTTGTATGAATACACGTTTAGCCCCTAGAGGGGCCTTGCTTCTCCTCTGTCATTGTTACACTCCCAGGAGGAAAGATGTGGAGATTTATACCTGAGGAAAGGTTTTCTAAGGTTCTATAACATGGTATTGTTGTTTTGGGAGCTAAGCGTGATTGCCAAGAATGTCCGACAAAGACATTCTTGCTTCAAGTGTTTTCAAGCTGAAATGTCTTGTGCAAAGACTGTGAGAATGATGGTTCAGTCCTTTCTTGCTCTGTGGAACTCCACCAGGAGGAACTGGGCTATGTAAATTATTGAACAGCAACTTCTTTCACCAGTGGGGAACTTTTGCCAATTTCAGAACAGCTATTATTATCACTAAAAACATTGAGGTAGTGAAGTTTATAGTGCTCAGTTTTGAGACTGGAAAATCTAGGTATCAAACGCTTAAACCATTTTCTTATGTTATAAAGTAAGATCAATGATGTGTCTTTTTAATGATCTTTTTTCTAAGATTAAAATCTTTGATGTGGAAAAATACAGGTTACTGTCTCTATTTCGAGACCTGGCTGAATTGCATTAATTTCTCTGTCCATGACAGATCGCCCCTGTCCACTGCAAATTCTACCTTCCCTTTGTTTATTTATTTATTTTTATTTATTTATTTTTTTTGCTGTACGCGGGCCTCTCACTGCTGTGGCCTCTCCCGTTGCGGAGCACAGGCTCCGGACACACAGGCTCCGCAGCCATGGCTCGCGGGCCCAGCCGCTCCGCGGCATGTGGGATCTTCCGGGATCGTGGCACGAACCCGTGTCCCCTGCATCGGCAGGCGGACTCTCAACCACTGCGCCACCATGGAAGCCCCCTTCCCTTTGTTTAAATAAGTAAAACTGATTATTCAGTTTTCCAGGTTTTCTAAATTACTGATTTAACTCCAGTGGTTCAATCTATTCCAGAATTGTATTCACTAACAGCATGACACTGCACTTTCTTGCATGAGGAGGTTCTTTTATGGTTGGCAATAATTCTGTCGATAGGAATACATGAAAATATCCTATTTACAGCTCTGTAGGTGGAACTTGGCTAACATAAGGAATCCTGATTTGTTTGTATGTGGCTTCCAATAGGACGTAGAGTTGAAATATTAATTGTACAATTCTACTGTTTTTTTTTTTTTTTTTTTTTGCAGTACGCGGACCTCTCACTGTTGTGGCCTCTCCCGTTGCGGAGCACACACTCCGGACGCACAGGCTCAGCGGCCATGGCTCACGGGCCCAGCCGCTCCGCGGCATACGGGATCCTCCCGGACTGGGGCATGAACCCATGTCCCCTGCATCGGCAGGGGGACTCTCAACCACTGCGCCACCAGGGAAGCCCCCAATTCTACTGTTTTTGAGCAGATGAGCAAAAATGAATAATTTCCCAAAGTCCTTTCGCTGTGACCAGGGCTTGAAGTACATGGCAAAGTGAACAAAAACATCGTTCCCCAAATATGGACCATGACCAGAGTCAAAATGAGGAAGCAAGACATCCCTCCTGGGCCCCCATCACTGGCATCCATTTCCCTCCTGGTGTCCCAGCCCAGCAGCCTGGGCACCCCAGGGACTTCACTGTAGCCGAGGCTGTCATCCCCAGTAGTGCCAGGCATGGCCTGAGCGATGGTCTCCTATTGAAATGTACCTACCTTGAGTCCCAGCACACATCCTAATGTGCCACCCCTTCTGCAAACAACGCTCTAGTTTTCAACAAAGCTCTTCCGTATTTTAGCCAGAATGACTGACAACTGGCTGTATCCTGTGACGGGGTGAGAAATCACGAACAAAGAGATGCCACCTCTTCCTCCCCTTGGTCTGCATGATGCCATGGGCAGGCTTCTAGGGGGTCACAGCAAGACAGGAAGGGGTATGCTCAGTGTCTACTAGTGCATGATTTAACACTTATATGGCAACACCATGTGAGGGTCAGGGGCTTAAAAACAAATGATATGAGGTCTCTGTTCCCAAGTGACAAGGTAACAGACATGTGAGCCAAGAGCCAGCAGCCCCAGCAGTGCAGTGTGGCAAGTGGGGCTGCAGAGGCAGGGACGAATGTGGCAGGAGGCCAAAATCACTAACTCTGAGCCGGGGAGAGAAGGGGACATTTGGTGTGGGTTCTGATGGCTGAATAGGAGTTCTCTAGGGACCTAGGGAAGGAAAGAGTGGGCAGGAGAGTAATAAATAATGCTAGGGTGTTATGTCACAAGAGGCAGACGGTCAGCATGGTTGGTAAGAGGCCTCTATTGAGGCTGGTGAGCAGTTGGGGTTAAATTATGAATGTTTTTTTCAGTGTGGGCATGCGTCTGGCCAGAAGCAACCCCTGTTTTCAAGCAAGGGCCTGATTTATTTAGGTCAGATTCTTCTAAGAGTGGAGCTCAGGGGGAGGCCAAGCATGGGGTGGTTGCAAAGCACCAGCTAGAGATGGGGAGGCCTGGACTGGGATGGACGTGCTTATGGAGAACTGACTGGATTTCGTGAAGGGTGAGAGGAGGGGCCTCAGGCATCCCACCCGGGTGTCGGGCTGGACCATGACACTGTAGATCCACAAAAGGGGGGGGGGTCACAGGTCCAGCTGGTTGGTGGGGAAGCTTGTGAGCTCAGTGATGACGTATGCTCTGATGGGTCCTTCCCTGTTGGATGGAAAGACTCTTCTCAAATGCATCTGTCTGCCCTCTGTGCCTCCACCCCTTGCCCTGCCTACTTCACAGTCTTGGGAGCTTTGGCAATTGTTACAGAACAAAGAGATGGTGGAACGTTATGGAGAGGCAGCACCGGGGTCCCAGCCCTCCACAGCATGCCTGGGCTCTAACGAGATGCAGCAGGAGCTGTGACATGGCTGGAAGAAGCCTGCTCATAGATGTCTGTTCGTGGCACGAATTTTGGCTTGTGTTGGCGTTTTCATGCCTGGGCATTCTATAAAGGGAGTCAGTCCATTGATGAGAGACTGTGTCTCATCCAAGTGAGTAGATCTGGAACTTCCTGCTTTGTCACTTGCCTTTTCTAGGACAAAGCATATAAGAGCTCCATCCTTCCTTGGCTGCATGGGGTCAGGGAGTACGGCAAGGCAGAAAGTGCTGAGAAAAGCATGTACTCCTGATTCCAGGGAGAGAAGGACCAAGTACTTGAGAACAATTTACATAACCATAGTGCTTTTATAACACTCAACCCTGTTTCCAAGGGTAGCCATTATTTTCTGCCCTGTGGGCTTTGAGGACAGTGTGCTCCATGCACAAATGTCAAAAACCAAGTTCACTTCTCAACGTGCCTCAACAAGCTTCCTTTCATCTGTGTTCATGAACTTAGACAGCATGTTGCCAAATGGACATCGTGTAATAGACAGAAAGGACAGATGTATCACGCCATTATTTATTTCCCTTTGATTTATTTTTCTTTAGAACATCATTCTTCAAAATGAGGACCTTGGAACAACAGTCCTACAACGTGCTCTTTGAAAAATGGGTTACATTATTAGATACGTTTGGAAAAGCCTGCATTCCTCATGCCCCTCTTGAACATTCACAATTCACCATAAAGACTCTGAGAAGTCCTGCACTAAAAAACTGTATGGACCAGGTTGTTAGTACATGAGACTCTAGACACTGTTTTTAATTTTTTAAAATACATTTTTAACGCCCAGGGGACGGACTTTTGTAAATGCTGCCCTAGCACACACAAACCACGAGAACCTTAAAAGTCATGTTCTTAAGTCCATAAAAAAGAAAGAAAAATGGAAAAACCATGGGTAATGGAATGCAGGGCTGGTCCTGGATATCTAAAGAGGATCTTATCATTTTTTGCATGGCTCTTCCTTTTCCATTTTTTACCTTGTCTCTAATTAATTTTTCTTATTGCTCTCCACCCTATTCCTGGATGTTTTGCCTCAGAGGGAAGCAGGGTCATTGGCTTCCTATCTCTTTTTTAAAGGTTTCTGATCCAGCTTGCAGCCCAGGCACTAATGATGCCTTCTGGGGTTTCTTCTTTTGAAACAAATCTCTGCTAACTCCTGCCAGCCTTCCATTCACATCGGGTTAAAAGTGATGGACATACATGATTACTTTAGGTTATTTCTAGTTGGCCAGAGACTGTTTTCTGGGGCCCAATTATTTGACCTCTCTGTGGTTCAGTCTCCTCATCTGTAAAATGGGGATAAAACAGCACTTACCTCACACAACTGTAGTGAGAGAAAGAAACAAGTTAATGCTTGTAAAACATTTAGCGTAATGATTGGCATGGAGACTTGATAATAGTTAATAATACTTTTACCTCCAAAAAATAACAATGAATTAGTCACACTGACTATGATTAATTCTTTCTCCAAGGCTTCACTCAATGAAATCAACAATTAAAAATTCTGGATAACACAGCCTCACATCCCAGTGTTGTTCATTCATTCACCAATAAATAAATGCTAACACTTTTTACTTTCTTCTGGAGATCAGAAGTGCTTCTGTGCGGACTCAAACAACCACACAAAGGGCCCTGGAATAGCAGGACTAGGGAGGGCATTCAAGGGGGGACTCGGAGGCTTGGGTCCTGGTGCTCAGCCCCCCACCTCCTAGAGATGTGTTCCTGGGTCAGTGACCCGGCCACCAGAGCTGCCATGTCCTGAGGGCTTGCGAGGTGCCAGGCAGGCACAGTTCAAAACACTTTTCCTGGGGAGAGACCTTCAAGATGGTGGAAGAGTAAGACACGGAGATCACCTTCCTGCCCACAAATACATCAGAAATACATCTACATGTGGAACAACTCCTACAGAACACCTACTGAACGCTGGCAGAAGACCGCAGACCTCCCAAAAGGCAAGAAACTCCCCACGTACCTGGGTAGGGCAAAAGAAAAAACAGAGATAAAGAATAGGGACGGGACCTGCACCAGTGGGAGGGAGCCGTGAAGGAGGAAAGGTTTCCACACACTAGGAGCCCCTTCGCGGGCGGAGACTGCGGGTGGCGGAGGGGGAAGCTTTGGAGCCGCGGAGGAGAGCGCAGCCACAGGGGTGCGGAGGGCAAAGCGGAGAGATTCCCGCATAGAGGATCGGTGCTGAGCGGCACTCACCAGCCCAAGAGGCTTGTCTGCTTGGCCGCCGGGGCGGGCGGGGTGGGAGCTGAGGCTCGGGCTTCGGTGGGATCCCAGGGAGAGGACTGGGGTTGGTGGCATGAACACAGCCTGCAGGGGTTAGTGCGCCACGACTGGCCCGGAGGGAGTCCGGGAAAAGTCTGGAGCTGCCGAAGAGGCAAGAGACTTCTTCTTCCCTCTTTGTTTCCTGATGCACGAGGAGAGGGGGTTCAGAGCGCCGCCTAAATGAGCTCTAGAGACGGGTGCGAGCCGCGGCTAACAGCGCAGACCCCAGAGACGGGCATGAGATGCTAAGGCTGCTGCTGCCGCCACCAAGAAGCTTGTGTGCGAGCGCAGGTCACTATCCACATCCCCCTCCCGGAAGCCTGTGCAGCCTGCCACTGCCGGGGTCCTGTGATCCAGGGACAACTTCCCCGGGAGAACACACGGCGCGCCTCGGGCTGGTGCAACGTCACGTTGGCCTCTGCCGCCGCAGGCTCGCCCCGCATCTGTGCCCCTCCCTCCCCCCGGCCTGAGTGAGCCAGAGCCCCCGAATCAGCAGCTCCTTTAACCCCATCCTGTCTGAGCGGGAACAGATGCCCTCAGGCGACCTACACGCAGAGGCGGGGCCACATCCAAAGCTGAACCTCGGGAGCTGTGTGAACAAAGAAGAGAAGGGAAATTTCTCCCAGCAGCCTCAGGAGCAGCGGATTAAATCTCCACAATCAACTGGAGGTACCCTGCATCTGTGGAATACCTGAATAGACAACGAATTATCCCAAATTGAGGAGGTGGACTTTGGGAGCAACTGTAGACTTGGGGTTTGCTTTCTGCATCTAATTTGTTTCTGGTTTTACATTTATCTTAGTTTAGTATTTAGAGTTTATTATCATTGGTAGATGTGTTTATTAATTTGGTTGCTCTCTTCCTTTTTAAAAAATATATAGATATATTTTTCCTTTCCTCTTTTTGTGAGTATGTATGTGTATGCTTCTTTGTCTAATTCTGTCTGTATAGCTTTGCTTTTACAATTTGTCCTAGGGTTCTTTCTTTCCATTCTT
Source organism: Mesoplodon densirostris (assembly GCF_025265405.1). Classification (NCBI taxonomy): domain Eukaryota; kingdom Metazoa; phylum Chordata; class Mammalia; order Artiodactyla; family Ziphiidae; genus Mesoplodon; species Mesoplodon densirostris. The sequence goes on along the minus strand of NC_082665.1, from coordinate 5,959,044 downwards.
TTCTTTTTTTATGACATTAAAAATTTTTTTATTTAAAAAAATTTTTTTTATTTTTTATTTTAATAACCCTTCCTTCCTTCCCTCCTTTCTTTTTTCTCCCTTTTCTTCTGAGCCAAGTGGCTGACAGGGTCTTGGTGCTCTGGCCAGGTGGCAGGCCTGTGCCTTTGAGGTGGGAGAGCTGAGTTCAGAACATTGGTCTACCAGAGACCTCCTGGCTCCATGTAATAACAAACAGAGAAAGCTCTCCCAGAGATCTCCATCTCAACGCTAAGACCCAGCTGCACTCAACGACCAGCAATCTCCAGTGCTGGACGCCCCATGCCAAACAACTAGCAAGACAGGAACACAAACCCTACCCATTAGCAGAGAGGCTGCCTAAAATCATATTAAGGTCTGGACACCCCAAAACACACCACCAGATGCGGTCCTGCCTACCAGAAAGACAAGATCCAGCCTCATCCACCAGAACACAGGCACCAGTCCCATCCACCAGGAAGCGTACACAACACATAGAACCAACCTTAGCCACTGGGGGCAGACACCAAAAACAAGAGGAACTATGAACTTGCAGCCTGCGAAAAGGAGACCCCAAACACAGTAAGGTAAGCAACAAGAGAAGATGGAGAAACACGTAGCAGATGAAGGAGCAAAGTAAAAACCCACCAGACCAAACAAATGAAGAGGAAATAGGTAGTCTACCTGAAAAAGAATTCAGAGTAATGATAATAAAGATGACCCAAAATCTTGGAAACAGAATGGAGAAAATACAAGAAATGTTTAACAAGGCCCTAGAAAGAACTAAAGAGCAAACAAACAATAATGAACAACACAATAAATGAAATTAAAAATTCTCTGGAAGGAATCAAGAGCAGAACAACTGAGGCAGAAGAACGGATAAGTGACCTGGAAGATAAAATAGTGGAAATAACTACTGCAGAGCAGAATAAAGAAAAAAGAATGAAAAGAATTGAGGACAGACCAAGAGACCTCTGGGATAACATTAAACGCACCAACGTTCGAATTATAGGGGTCCCAGAAGAAGAAGAGATAAAGAAAGGGACTGAGAAAATATTTGAAGAGATTATAGTTGAAAACTTCCCTAATGTGGGAAAGGAAATAGTCACTCAAGACCAGGAAGCACAGAGAGTCCCATACAGGATAAATCCAAGGAGAAACATGCCAAGACACATATTAATCAAACTATCAAAAATTAAACACAAAGAAAAAGTATTAAAAGCAGCAAGGGAAAAACAACAAATAACATACAAGGGAATCCCCATAAGGTTAACAGCTGAACTTTCAGCAGAATCTCTGCAAGCCAGAAGGGAGTGGCAGGACATATTTAAAGTGATGAAATGGAAAAACCTACAACCAAGATTACTCTACCCAGCAAGGATCTCTTTCAGATTTGACAGAGAAATTAAAACCTTTACAGAGAAGCAAAAGCTAAGAGAATTCAGCACCACCAAACCAGCTTTACAATAAATGCTAAAGGAACTTCTCTAGGCAGGAAACACAAGAGAAGGAAAAGACCTACAATAACAAACTCAAAACAATTAAGAAAATGGCAATAGGAACATACATATCGATAACTACCTTAAGTGTAAATGGATTAAATGCTCCCACCAAAAGACATAGACTAGCTGAATGTCTACAAAAACAGGAACCGTATATATGCTGTCTACAAGAGACCCACTTCAGACCTAGGGACACATACAAACTGAAAGTGAGGGGATGGAAAAAGTTATTCCATGCAAATGGAAATCAAAAGAAAGATGGAGTAGCAATTCTCATATCAGACAAATAGACTTTCAAATAAAGACTATTACAAGAGACAGAGAAGGACACTACATAATGACCAAGGGATCAATCCAAGAAGAAGATATAACAATTGTAAATATTTATGTACACAATATAGGAGCACCCCAATATGTAAGGCAAATGCTCTCAGCCATAAAAGGGGAAATCGACAGTAAAACAATCATAGTAGGGGACGTTAACACCCCACTTTCACCAGTGGACAGATCATCCCAAATGAAATTAAATAAGGAAACACAAGCTTTAAATGATACATTAGACAAGATGGGTTTAATTGATATTTATAGGACATTCCATCCCAAAACAACAGAATACACTTTCTTCTCAAGTGCTCATGGAACATTCTCCAGGATAGATCATATCTTGGGTCACAAATCAAGCCTTGGTAAATTTAAGAAAATTGAAATCGTATCAAGTATCTTTTCCAACCACAACGCTATGAGACTAGATATCAATTACAGGAAAATACCTGTAAAAAACACAAACACATGGAGGCTAAACAATACACTACTAAATAACCAAGAGATCACTGAAGAAATCAAAGAGGAAATCAAAAAATACCTAGAAACAAATGACAATGAAAACATGATGACCCAAAACCTATGGGACACAGCAAAAGCAGTTCTAAGAGGGACGATTATAGTAATACAATCCTACCTCAAGAAACAAGAAACATCTCAAATAAACAACCTAAACTTACACCTAAAGCAATTAGAGAAAGAAGAAGAAAAACACCCCAAAGTTAGCAGAAGGAAGGAAATCATAAAGATCAGATCAGAAATAAATGAAAAAGAAATGAAGGAAACAATAACAAAGATCAATAAAACTAAAAGCTGGTTCTTTGAGAAGATAAACAAAACTGATAAACCATTAGCCAGACTCATCAAGGAAAAAACGGAGAAGACTCAATTAGTAGAATTAGAAATGAAAAAGGAGAAGTAACCACTGACACTGCAGAAATACAAAGGATCTTGAGAGATTACTACAAGCAACTATATGCCAATAAAATGGACAACCTGGAAGAAATGGACAAATTCTTAGAAAAGCACAACCTTCCAAGACTGAACCAGGAAGAAATAGAAAATATAAATAGACCAATCACAAGTACTGAATTTGAGACTGTGATTAAAAATCTTCCAACAAACAAAAGCCCAGGACCAGATAGCTTCACAGGCAAATTCTATCAAACATTTAGAGAAGAGCTAACACCTATCCTTCTCAAACTCTTCCAAAATATAGCAGAGGGAGGAACACTCCCAAACTCATTCTACGAGGCCACCATCACCCTGATACCAAAACCAGACAAAGATGTCACAAAGAAAGAAAACTATAGGCCAATATCACTGATGAACGTAGATGCAAAAATCCTCAACAAAATACTAGCAAACAGAATACAACAGCACATTAAAACGATCATACACCATGATCAAGTGCAGTTTATCCCAGGAATGCAAGGATTCTTCAATATATGCAAATCAATCAATGTGATAAACCATATTAAAAATGTAAAGGAGAAAAACCACTTGATCGTCTCAATAGATGCAGAAAAAGCTTTTGACAAAATTCAACACCTATTTATGATAAAAATCCTCCAGAAAGTAGCCATAGAGGGAACTTACCTCAACATAATAAAGGCCATCTATGACAAACCCAACAATGACAACATCGTTCTCAATGGTGAAAAACTGAAACCATTTCCTGTAAGATCAGGAACAAGACAAGGTTGTCCACTCTCACCACTATTATTCAATATAGTTTTGGAAATTTTAACCACAGCATTCAGAGAAGAAAAAGATAAAAAACGAATCCAAATTGGAAAAGAAGAAGTAAGGCTGTCACTGTTTGCAGATGAAATGATACTATACATAGAGAATCCTAAAGATGCTATCAGAAAACTACTAGAGCTAATCAACGAATTTGGTAAAGTAGCAGAATACAAAATTCATGCACAGAAATCTCTTGCATTCCTATACAATAATGATGAAAAATCTGAAAGGGAAATTAAAGAAACACTCCCATTTACTATTGCAACAAAAAGGATAAAATACCTAGGAAAAAACGTACCTAAGGAGACAAAAGACCTGCATGCAGAAAACTATAAGACACTGATGAAAGAAATTAAACATGATACAAACAGTTGGAGAGGTATACCATGGTCTTGGATTGGAAGAATCAAAATTGCGAAAATGACTATACTACTCAAAGCAATCTACAGATTCAATGCAATCCCCATGAAACTACCACTGGCATTTTTCACAGAACTAGAACAAAAAATTTCACAATTTGTATGGAAACACAAAAGACCCTGAATAGCCAAAGCAAACTTGAGAAAGAAAAACGTAGCTGGAAGAATCAGGCTCCCAGACTTCAGACTATACTGCAAAGCTACAGTAATCAAGACAGTATGGTACTGGCACAAAAACAGAAATATAGATCAATGGAACAGGATAGAAAGTCCAGAGATAAACCCATGCACATGATAACCTTATCTTTGATAAAGGAGGCAAGAGTATACAATGGAGAAAAGACAACCTCTTCAGTAAATGGGGCTGGGAATACTGGACAGCTACATGTGAAAGAATGAAATTAGAATACTTCCTAACACCACACACAAAAATAAACTCAAAATGGATTAAAGACCTAAATGTAAGGCCAGACACTATAAAACTCTTAGAGGAAGTCATAGGCAGAATACTCTATGACCTAAATCACAGCAAGATCCTTTTTGACCCACCTCCTAGAGGAATGGAAATAAAAACAAAAATAAACAAATGGGACCTAATGAAACTTAAAAGCTTTTGCACAGCAAAGGAAACCATAAAGAAGACGAAAAGACAACCCTCAGAATGGGAGAATATATTTGCAAATGAAGCAACTGACAAAGAATTAATCTCCAAAATTTATAAGTAGCTCATGCAGCTCAATGTCAAAAAAACAAACAACCCAATCCAAAAATGGGCAGAAGACCTAAATAGATATTTGTCCAGAGAAGATATACAGATTGCCAACAAACACATGAAAGGATGCTCAACATCACTAATTATCAGAGAAATGCAAATCAAAACTACAGTGAGGTATCACCTCGCACCAGTCCAATGGCCACCATCAAAAAATCTACAAACAATAAATGCTGGAGAGGGTGTGGAGAAAAGGGAACACTCTTGCACTGTTGGTGGGAATGTAAATTGATACAGCCACTATGGAGAGCAATATGGAGGTTCCTTAAAAAACTAAAAATAGAACTACCATAGGACCCAGCAAGCCCAGTACCTGGCATACACTCTGAGAAAAGCATAATTGAAAAAGAGTCATGTACCACCATATTAATTGCAGCTCTGTTTACAATAGCCAGGACATAGAAGCAACCTAAGTGTCCATCGATAGATGAATGGATAAAGAAGATGTGGCACATATATACAATGGAATATTACTCAGCCATAAAAAGAAACTAAACTGAGTTATTTGTAGTGAGGTGGATGGACCTAGAGTCTTTCATACAGAGTGAAATAAGTCAGAAAGAGAAAAACAAATACCGTATTCTAACACAAATATAGGATCTAAAAAAAAAAAGAAAATGGTTCTGAAGAACTTAGGGGCAGGACAGGAATAAAGACCCAGACGTAGGGAATGGACTTGAGGACACGGGGAGGGGGAAGGGTAAACTGGGATGAAGTGAGAGAGTGGCATGGACATATATACAATACCAAATGTAAAATAGACAGGTAGTGGGAAGCAGCTGCATAGCACAGGGAGATCAGCTCGGTGCTTTGTGACCACATAGAGGGGTTGGATAGGGAGGGTGGGAGGGAGATGCAAGAGGGAGGAGATATGTGGATATATGTATACGTATAGCTGATTCACTTTGTTATAAAGCAGAAACTAAGACACCACTGTAAAGCAATTATACTCCAATAAAGATGTTAAAAAAAACCTACGAATGCTTAAGGAACAAAGATGTATGAATTTTAAAAAAACCTAAAAAACTACCCCCCCCACTTTTCCTGCACCTCCCTTATGGGCACGGGTCACGGCAATGACAAGAGGGCACAGGGCTGGTAAGTGGCTTTGGAGCCCGTGATCTCAGTCACCACTGGGTTAGTTTCATCTGAAAAATAGTAAAGCCTCCCACGCACTCCACCAGGGGTGGAAGGGGTCGGGGGGTGGAATATGGGAAGCTTGAATGAAACGGTTTACAGACACGGTGCTTTGAAAGTAGGAGAGTTCGGACAAAATAAGAGGCCCTCCAAACTGCACTGTAGCTTTTGCTTTTATCGTGATTCCACTCCGGGGAAGGGAGCGGGCAAGAAGTCACGGCTGATTAATATTTGATTTCCTTGCCGTGCCCTGGCACACCCACCTGTGGGCTAAAGGGAAGGAAATGTCTGAAAGACCAGAGCTGAAGGAGAGGGATCCAGCATACAGCTTCGGAAACAAGGGGCCAGTGCCCTGACTTCCTTAGCCTCCTCCCTGCTCTGTACTTCTCCCCCTTAACCGACATGATGGTTAGAACTGGAAGGAAACGTCCGTGCGCTCAGGTCTAGAGATGATGAAGCACTTGGGCAAAGCCCTAGCGGTGTAAGATGGTATCCCTGGGACGATGGAAGAGAGCTGTTGAATGGGCTGGGGGTTCCCGCTAACCTCCTACAGAACGCCTCTGACCTAGCTCGTTTGGGGGTATTGGAGGCCCACACGCATTGCATTTGCAAAGAGAGTTTCTAGTGCTAAAAAAAGATAGAAAACAATGATGAAGTCTTGATTCTAAATGGTGACTGATGCTGGGTAACGGTTATGAGCTTACTTGTTATCTGTATATCTTCTTCAGTGAGGTGACTGTTCAAGTCTTTTGTACATATTTAAGTTTAGGCATTTGTTTTCTTACTATTGAGTTCTGAATACAAGTCCTCCTTTGTCCCCCACTTAAAACCAAGCAGCTCTTCCTTGTTCTCCCACCACGTTCTGTTAAACTTCATTCACGTCCAGATCCAACTCCTGAAATGGACAGTTACTGAGAAGCTGGTCCCTCTTCTGCCACGGGGGCTCCCTTAAGGAGAAAGATGATGACTTTTATCTTTTTTTGTGCCCTCTTCAAAGGATGATCAATAAATGAAGCCAACGCTCCAGAGTTTATATGCTCGAAATGAATATCCTCTCTTGCAAATGGTCCCCGGGACTCTCTTCAATGCCTCTCTAGAAGCTGTTAGCAGAGCTCAGGGCACGTGAAAGTCTCCTTAATTGTAAAAGAATCTTTGAGTGTGGAGTTGATTTCAACACCTCAGAAAAGAGAAGGTAGATAACTTCTCTGACAAGGATGGTGCATACCTCTGAAGAATGGGTTTCTTGAGAGGGTGGCCAATGCTCCTGCAGGCAATGCTGAGATAACGGTTGGTGGCTCTCTTCCACATAACCCTCCGTCCTGATGTCCACTGTTCAAATGAGGGAGTTGGAGCACCCAACGTCCAGAGCCAGAAGCTTGCAGAACCAGGATGACTGGCCCCACCTCTCTGTCACCTCCCTGGCTTGGAACTTCTATCTTTAAGATGCAAGGTGGGACTGCCTGGGTGGCAGTGGTTAAGAATCCGCCTGCCAGTGCAGGGGACACAGGTTTGAGCCCTGGTCCGGGAAGATCCCACATGCTGTGGAGCAACTAAGCCCGTGCGCCACAACGACTGAGCCTGCACTCTAGAGCCCACGAGCCACAACTACTGAAGCCCGCGCGCCTAGATCCCATGCTCCACAACAAGAGAAGCCACCACAATGAGAAGCCCGTGCACCGCAATGAGGAGTAACCCCCGCTCGCCACAACTAGAGAAAGCCTGCACTCAGCAACGAAGACACAATGACAAAGACCCAATGCAGCCAAAAATTTAAAAAAAAAAGAAAAAAAATTAAAATGCTTTAGAGAAAAAAAAGATGCAAGGCGAATACTTACTTTTAGACTTTAGAATCCAGTTAGGTTCATTTATTTACTTATATATTTATTATTTTTTTGGCCACACTGTGTGGCTTGTGGGGTCTTAGTTCCCCAACCAGGGGTCGAACCTGAGCTCTTGGCAGTGAAAGCTTAGGACCTGCTCTGCTTGGTTAGCTGCTGGACCACCAAGGAATTCTCCAGGTTAGGCTTAGATGCTCCAGCACTCACTGGAGACGTCAAGGGGAGCGTGTCCCTGCGTGGATGATGTGCACTCTGCTGTAAGTACAAATAACCATGCCAGCAGCTGAAAGTCAGGGGTCTTTTTCTGAGTCCTTGGGTTTTTCATGTGCCATAAAATTGCATTATGATGAAAAAATCCCAAAATAAAGCAAAACACTTACATGAAAGTACAAAATACAAAACTTACTGATGCGAGTTTATACACTGTTTACTACACTCCGGCTGTGGCCTAAGGGCTGAAGGGCTCTATCTTTTTGGAGGTGGCTGGGGTCATCGGAACTCAGCCCTCTGCCTAACCTGACCCTCTTTAAACTGGGGTAGACTGCCCTTTCTGGACCCGCTTGGAGTGTGAATCCCTTCATTGTCTGGGAAGGTGGGGTCCCATCTACTTATAAGGGTGAGGGGCTGCCTTAATATCCCAGTCTGTAGGGTGTGACTGGCCACAGCTTTGTAGGACCACATGGGCCAACCTGGCTGTAGCCAGGATCTCCTCACTGAGGCCTCACACAGCCGGCACATACACCAGATCCCAAGCCAATTTCAGCCACTTCCTCGGAGCTCTGGATATCAATTCCCACAACCGTTCACCTTGGTCCCCTGAGAGCTTTACTTAACGCTTCAGAAAACTGCTGCTGGCCTGAAACATCTCCCCGGCACAATCACTCTAATTAGTATAGTGGATGCCCCAGGAGCACAGCTTTCCAGGCCTCAGAGAAACTCTGGTCGGTGCTCTAAATTTCCATGCAGTTCCCCGGGACTGTGTGAGTCACGGTGCTGGTTCCACCGGGTTCTTTATCGGAAGTGCAGGACTTCCCGCTTGTGGCAGCTGTCCCCTGTCTGAGATGAGTGAGAAGTAGGCACCACCACCACCCGCTGTGATCACCAAGGGGGGAAAGGATTGCCCCCTGCTTCCCATAACCTCCGGACCCAAGCCAACAGCATAAACGGAGCCTTCTCCACGCCCTCCAGCCCCTGTGCACATTTCTGCCCTCTGTCCGTCCTCCCGCTTGTCTATCCAACAAGTACTGTTCAAGTGTCCACTCCGTGCCAGGCCGAGCCTCTGCTGGGGATGAGGTGGCCTTCCCATGAATATTCGTCAGAGGAGCATTCCAGACAGAGGGAAGAGGAGGTGCCCAGACCCTGCCATGGAATGAGCTCCGCCTGTTCAAGGAGCACAGGAAGGATGCCGTGACCGAACGAAGTGGACTTTGGCCAGGGGCCCTGTTCTGTAGTGAAGGCTTCCAATCTGAGAAACAGCCCCTTTGCATGGGGCCATCACTGATAACTACGTGGTCTGCAGTATTTGTGGGGCGCTGGGTCCCCTTCCTTCTTATTAGAGCAGTGCTTCTCCATCAGGGCCAACTTCGCTCCCTTTGGGACACGTGGCAACGTCTGGAGACAACCATGTGTGTGCGCACGCGTGCATGCCTGGCATCTAGTGGGGAGAGGCCAGGGCTCCTGCTAGACATCCCGCAACACACAGGACAGTCCTCACAACTCTGATCCCAAGTGTCCATCGTGCTGAGGTTGGGAACCTTTGTTTTGGGTCTCAGCAGCCTACGACTGGCAGTCACGGGTCCCCTGCTGCGGAGAGGGTGTGGGGTGGAGGTGGGGGACATGGGGTAGAGCTGCCTCTGCTTCTGCAAAATCCTGTCCTCAAGGGGAGTGCTGTGCGTGACTCACAGGTGAGACCCACCCTGCGGTGAAGGGGACAGATCAGCCACTACCCGGGTCCTCCCGGAGCCTAGCAAACACCAGCCAGCGTCAGTGAACTGTTCCAGGGATGGTGCTTTCATTTTCCCGACATGTGTAACCAAAGCTCCGCGATTTGTGCACACTGACCCGTGTCACCACACGGTACTACTGAGCCACGGGCAGGCAAATTCGTGTCTCAGCCTTCCCTCTGCCTGGATGGCTTTTCATCATTGCAATCTCAGGGGACACTGGCCTTCCACCACTCAGTCCCTTCCTCCCCAGCTCCTTTTCTCTAGGTCTTGGACCCTCCTTGCTCTCCTCGATTAAAAAACATCTGCCCTGTGTCACACCCCTCGGGATACCAAAAGCGAGCTGAGGTGAGCTGAGGTGTGTGTGGGGAACAGGCGTGGCTTGGTACCAACGCTGGACAGAGGAGGCACAAGACATGGAGCGCGAGACTGGGAGGGGCTTGGGGGAGGGAGAGGACGGGGGTGCCTGGGGAGGCCAGGCTTTACCTCACTCACCCCTGGGCTCTGGCCGCCTCACCTAAACGCTGTGGAAGCTGCATCTGCCTGGCTGTGCCGGACCATCAGCGCTCAGCTGCGAGGCTCATTTGGTTACCCCAGGAAACGAGCTGCATCAATCGAGTGAGGCTGGTGATCGTGCCACGCCACCCTGCTCTCAGCGATGACTCTTGTCTGATCAGCCTCTTCACGGGGCATTCGCCAGCCACTCTCAGCTCCGCCCACTGGATTCCGGGGCGGGGGCGGGGGGCGTGTCTTCCTTTCTCCAGCTCAGCAACGGTTCTGCACCTTTCAGGCTCTCGCGCTGTAGCTCACCAAGTATCGGGGGCCTTTGTCCTCCCCCCGAGAAGAGCTCGCTTCATCTTTGCGCAAGAAGGATCACATGCTAACCGTGGCAAAAGAAGGCCTGGCATTGCTCTGACGTTACTGCAGATATGAGATTAAGGAAAAGAAGTCAGTTCCTTTGGCCTGGGGTAGGGCCTGAGCGTTGGGAATTTTAAAACTTTCCCAGGTAATTTTAATGTGCGGCCAGGGTTGAGAACCCCTGAATGAGATGATCCATGACGTGTCCCCAGCTCTTAACAAGCGTACATGTATATTTTCGCACATGAATCTCTAGCCAGCAATGTTTTCCCTGCCAGAGGGAGCTGGGGGCCCACCGGCATCTTCTCATCCATCTCGCTGATCATCCCCTCAGCCGCTGCACGCTCCTTCACTTCCCCGCGCCTGTTTCCTCATCTGTGAAGTGGGAATGGGGATACTGCCTGCTTCGCTCGGCCGTCCTAAGGATTTAAGAGCCCCCCTAACTCCCCATTCCGTCGTCTGACCTTGACTCTGCTCATAACCAAGTCGTTTGCTATGAAAAGAGCATCTCTGTTCTGAAAGGTGGGGGAGGAGGGACTTCTTTCTGGAGGCCTCTGGGGTTTAGGAAGTGCGGGACCGCGGGGCTTTTCCCCGCACGGAGAACGTTTTCGAAGTTAACTTTGGGACCGTCCCCTGGGAGGGCAGGACGGTAAACGCAAAGTCCCGGCCTAAGTGGCATCGGAGCAAACTCCACCGTCGTGAACGTCTGGTGCTCCGTGAAAGATGCTCTTCCCCTGGGGGCGACCAAAGAGGAACAAGTCAGACCGTGCCTGCCGCCTCCCATGGCGCTCGTCGCGGGGGGCCCGTCGCTTCCCGGAGCCGCGCGCGGGCGCTGGCGGGGACTTGGGGGAGAGGGGGAGGGGGAGGGGGAGGGCCCCGCCGAGGGGGAGGGCCCCGCCCCCCCAGCAGCAGCGCCCTGCGTCCCCGCCCCCCGCCCCCCCCCCACCTCCTTACCTATCACATTTCCCGTGCGCACGGCGCGCCGCTCCTCCCACCTCCTAAATGCTGAGCTTAGGGGACAGCCGCGCTGAGCCTGGACCCGCTGCTCCGCGGACGGCCGCAATGCGGCTCTGAGCTCCCGCGGCTGCACCGGCTCCGCGCGGGGAGTGCTGGGCGCACGGTGAGGGCCGGCGGGGCCGAGCGGGCGCGCGGGGAGCGCGGGCGGGGCCGGGGGAGCCGGGGGCGGTGGCGGGGGCCGGGCGGTTTTCCCCGCCAGCGCACTTCCGAGGAGCGCCTACGGCGGGCTTGGGCTTGACCTCTTTCTTTCTTCTTTGCACATTAAGGCAGTGGTTACAGACTAGATGTGATCAAAGTTGGTCCAACAGTGTATTCATTTAAAAAAATTACCTTTGTTGTTGAGAGCGTCTGTTCTAACCGCTTAGCAAATTTCAGTTATCCGATACAGTGTCACCAGCTATAGACACCTTGCTATGCAGTAGATCCGCAGGAGCTCTATTTCCCTCACGCTCTAGCGCCTGGCAACCACTCTTGTACTCTCTATGATTTCCACTTAAAAAAAAAATTAAGCTTCCCGTATAAGCGATACCATGCAGTATTTGCAGCATTTGTTAGCATAATGCCCTCCTGGGTTATCCATGTTGTTACAAAGGGCAGGACTTTTTCTTTTTTAAGGCCGAAAACATTCTATTCCATCATTCCTATGTGTGTATCACATTTTCTTTTCTTTTTTGAAGATTCTTTTTTTTTTTGATGTGGACCATTTTTAAAGTCGTTATTGAATTTGTTATAATATTGCTTCTGTTTTATGTTTTGGTTTTTTGGTCACGACGCATGTGGGATATTAGCTCCCACACTATGGATGGAACCTGCACACCCCGCACTGGAAGGCAAGGTCTTAACCACTGGACTGCCAGGGAAGTCCCCCCACGTTTTCTTTATCTGTTCATCTGTCCACACTTAGGTTGCGTCTGTATCTTGGCTATTGTGAATAATGCCGCAGTGAGCATGGGACTACAGACAGCTCTCTGAGATGATGTTTTCATTTCCTTTAGGTTTTATACTCAGAGATGGGATTGCTGGATCCTGTGGTAGTTCTGATTTCTTGAGGAACCTATATACTCTTTTCCATAGTGGCTGCACCTATTTATATTCCCATGAACAGGGCACAGGGTCTCATTTTCCTCCACATCCTTGCCAGCATTTGTTACCCCTCGTTCTGTTGATAATAGACAACCTAACAGGTGTGAGGTGATATCTCACTGTGGTTTTGATTTGCATTTCCCTGATGAGTCCCTGATGATGACTGATGTTGAGCATGTTTTCACATACCTGTTGGCCATATGTCTTCTTTGGAAAAAATGTTCACATATTTTGCCCATTTTAAAATTGGATGATTTGTTTATTTCTTGCTGTTGATAACAATGTATTTCTGAAGGGTTATCCCTACTCACGTCACACACCCAGGAAGTTGGGTTATTGGGTGGACACAGTGCAAACAGAAGATTAGGGAATTAACATTGGATAGAAATGTCTCACAGTTAAAATGAATAACTGATCTAAAAAAAAAAAGTCAGCTCCTTAGCAGTCTGCACAGACAGCTCCTGCAGAGCGTGGGCGTTGTGCAGGGGCTGACAGACAATATGATGAAAAGACATCTTTTCACCGAGTGCCAGTAGGGTTTTGACTTTGTGGAAGAGATGAGAGAGGGAGTCTCTTTAGATCATTTCTAAGTGTGGTGAGATGCCTTACAGTTTTATAATCAACATTTTTGCAATATCTGTGCCAGTCGTGTGTGTGTGTGTGTGTGTTTGTGTATGTGTGGTAAATATTGCATCTTAACTTTTTAAAAAATCCTGTTTCTGTTTCACTTTTTTGTTGGTTCGTTTAGGTTTCTGACCTGTTGGGGATAAATACAGCTTCCAAAACCCTTTCCAAATCAGCAGTAATCAGATATTGTGAAGTTATTTTTCACTCTTCCTTTGTATTAGCATGACAAACTTAAAAAAAATCTGTGTTATGTTTTTACCCTTTGTAAATATTAATATCACCTCCCATCCCCTTGTCTCCCTCATTTACTATTTCTGCCCCTGCTTCTTGAAATGGACAAGTAGAATTTAATGAAGATAGAGATCTGGGGAAGTGTCATATTCCAGTGAGCGCTGGGGGGTGGGACATGCGGTTGTGTAGTGTCTTATAGACAGGAAATCCCTAGAGCCACATTTGTGGCTAAATGCATGCTGATTCTGCCCATCCTTACATGTGCTAAAATATTTCAGTTAAGTTGCGTAGTCTGGCAGATGACCATCTTTTATGGTGTTTCCTCTTAAACAGCTACAAGTAATAGGCAAATTGTTTCAAAGAGCATTTAATATCTTCCTTTTGGTGAAGTAAGTCAGACAAAGACAAATACCGTATGATCTCACTAATATGTGGAATCTAAAACAAAACAAAACAAAAAACTGAGCTCATAGAGATCAGATTGGTGGTTGCCAGAGGCCGGGGGTGGGGAATTGCGGGGTGGAGGTGGGGTGGGCGATAGGCAAAGTGGGTCAAGGGGCTCAAAATGTACAGATTCCAGTTAGAAGAAAAATAAGTTCTTATTTTTTATTATGAGAGAAACAAGTTGTTTTTAACATGGTAAAAAAAACCCTATCTATCTATCTATATCTATATCTATATCTATATCTATCTATCTATCTATCTATCTATCTATCTATCTATCTATCTATCTATCTACGTATATCTTCCTTTTAAGGAATGGTTGCACATCTATTAAGACCTGTTTTCTCTGTCCTTTCATGTTTTCTTTCTCTTTTCAAGTCAGTTCATCTCATATAGGTCCTTTGTTAGGTAAACTTAAAAAATAATTAAGCTCTGATATGTGCAGAGAGGATTTCAGTATGAGGTCCACTGACATTTAACTCCTGCACATGTAACTCAGAGTGTAAAGATATTTCACTAAGTTGTCACCTCAAAAAATGACAAGGACAGTGCTGTCTTTGCGAAGATTCTTCCAGACACTGGCACCCTTTCTTCTGTATGATTTCTAAGTAGGTGCTTTGAATAAACCAGGACCACGATTAATGTCTGGTTTTATGAGAGGCTACATGCCTGGACAGGCTTCCTTGCGTGGGTGACAAAGTTCATCCTTTCATCAGGGGACCAGCGGGCAGCCCTCTTTCCTCAGTCCTGCCTGCCCAGCTGCAGGCAGAAGACAAGCATAGACCCAGGTCAGTTCAGACCAATTCTGGAAGGGTGTCGGGGTCTCCATTGCCTCCTGCCTGGACATGGACTTGGACTTGGGCTCCGAGCCAGGCACTGGTGTCCCAGGGGAGTCCTTTGCCTTTTCAGGATGCTTGTCTATTTGACCTAGCTTCTGATCAAATTTTTACTGGATTCTCTGCCAGAACCATATCCTCGTCCTGGGTCCTGGTTCCAATGGCCGTGAAACTCGGCTTGGCCCTCGTGCTCGGTTGACCTCCTCTGCTGCACCTCCCCACCCCCAGGAAAGCCCCTTGAATGGGTAGGGGCTACTTCCGGCCCTCCTAATTCCAGACTTTTCTCCTTTGCCCTTGGCCTGAGGACTGGGCTCCTTTGAGTTTTTTGTAGCTGGTCTCCTGTGGGTTTTTTTTGTGTGTGTGTGGTACACGGGCCTCTCACTGTTGTGGCCTCTCCTGTTGTGGAGCACAGGCTCGGGATGCGCAGGCTCAGCGGCCATGGCTCACGGGCCCAGCCGCTCCGCGGCATGTGGGATCTTCCCGGACTGGGGCACGAACCCGCGTCCCCTGCATTGGCAGGCGGACTCTCAACCACCACGCCACCAGGGAAGCCCTCCTGTGGGTTTTGACAAGACTTTTCTTTGTTTACGAAGGGAGTGAACCTGTGTCTGAAGCGACAAGGTGAAGGGGTGGGTGAGGTGATTTGTAGAGATTTTGACAATGAACATGGCCTTCCTTGAAAACCAGAATTATGGGATATGGATATGGTGGAATGAGACTCATTTGAAAGAACACATCAACCAGAACTTTTATATCTAACTTTGAATGTTTTCCCATAGCCTCAATAGAAGAAAAAGAGCCAGAAGTTGTGTGAGACCAAGCTGGGTAAAGGAAGTAGCTGGCCATCTATTCACGCATTCATGGAGGGATAGAGTTTGGACGCTGGACCCAAATGCCTGGGTTCACATACCAGCTCTGTCAGGTACTTGTTCTGTGACCTTGGGCAAGTTATGTAATTTCTCTCTGTCTCAGTTTCCTCAATTGAAATCAGAGGTCATAATGATATTTATTTCATTGGGGGTGGTTATGAGATTAAATAGTTCCATAGCTATAAAGTTTTACAACCCGGCCATTAAGTAATATGTACCATAGAACTTAGAGCTTTTACTATTAGTTGCCTTTTTTTTTTTTTTTTTTTTTTTGCGGTACGTGGGCCTCTCACTGTTGTGGCCTCTCCCGTTGCGGAGCACAGGCTCGGGATGCGCAGGCTCAGCGGTCGTGGCTCACGGGCCCATCCGCTCCGCGGCATGTGAGGTCTTCCCTGTCCGGGGCATGAACCCGTGTCCCCTGCATTGGCAGGCGGACTCTCAACCACTGCGCAACCAGGGAAGCCATTATTTTTTGCCTTTTATGTGCCAAGCACTTGAAACCATGTTGTATAAAATTGCTTCGGATCAAGAATGAAATATGAAAATGAAGTAAAAAAACTGGTTTTCTTTTATTGAATTAAAAAAAACCACCTTGGTTTTAAAAGCAATTGCACCCAAAATGTGCCCAAACTATTTTGAGCAACAGCAGAATTGTTGGAATAAAATGACTAATGTCAGGGCCACAGTATTTAATTTGATGTCTCAGTTTTGGTTCCTATACCTTATATTTAACTTCTGACTCTCTGTAATTATTTGAAGCCATACCTGGGCGTTACTATTTAAGTTTTCAGCTTTGTCTATGCTGTTTCTTACCATTTCTAATTTATTGATTAGTTTTTTAGAGGCATTTTGCACTCAGGATGTTTCCTGAACGCTGCAGGTTTCCTTTTTAATCTCATTTCTTAGCCTTGTGCTCTCATGTTTTCTTTCTTGTTTTGCTGATTTTATGTTCTTAATTTCTTGTGGCAGACCATTTATCGCAAGAACTTTTTTTTTTGGTGGCTTACGGTGTGGTCAACATTTTTAAACCCTGAAGTGCATGGTATGGCACAGACACCTTTAAAAATCAGAGCTTAGAAGTACTAATCACACCAGCTCCAAAAAAAATATTCCAAATCAGATGCAAGGCAAAAAATGTTCCATCTAGAGGTGGAACGAGGGATGGAGAAATAGCCATCCAAAGATACTTCTCTTGTATTCGCTGAGTATCACCAGGACCTGTGTGGGAGCTTTTCATCCACTTCTGGGAGGATATTTCCTTCCAGACTGGCTTCTGCCCTTTTCTTTCCCCCTTTTCCTCTGTTGTAGTTACGTATATTTGCCCTGCCATTTTTCTTTTTATGTCAGGTATATTTAACAAGGGCAGGTTCAGCTGTACCTTCAGATATAATTTGAGTCACTTGTCCTTGTTTGCTTCCATCCTTGTGTGAAATGTGTTTTCTTCTCCGAGCCTCGATTTGTGTCCTGGGCGTCATGTTTTATCGGCTTTTCTGTTACCTAAGGAGATGAACGAGGAAGAGGTGTAGTTGGAATTGTGGCTAATTATGATTTTACGATCAGTGGATTTAATCTCTATTTGTTTTTCCTGTCATTTTATTCAAAGTTGCTTGGAAAGTTCTGGGAAATTCACAACATGACAACAGCATTCTTGTACGTTTGTGTCTCCTTTTGCACACACATGTGAGTTTCCCTTAGAGTACATTTCTAGAAAAGAGTAATTGGGTAAAAGGGCATGTTATCCCCATCTTTCCTAGATACTGAAGAATGCTTTTCAAGGTGGTTGTACTAAGTTATACACCCTCTTACTGTATAACCTACTGTATAACTCAGTACGCAATTTCTGTTTCTCTGTAGCCTCATCAACACTTAGAATTATTGGACTTTTATGAACATAGGGCTGCATGTATCTTTTTGAATTATAGTTTTATCTGGATATATGTCCAGGAGTGGGATTGCTGGATCATGGACTTTTAAATTTTTGTTAATATGATGGGTATGAAATAGTATTTCTGTTTTTTTTTTTTTTTTTTTTTGCGGTACGCGGGCCTCTCACTGTTGCGGCCTCTCCCGTTGCGGAGCACAGGCTCGGGATGTGCAGGCTCAGTGGCCATGGCTCACGGGCCCAGCCGCTCCACGGCATGTGGGATCTTTCCGGACTGGGGCACGAACCCTTGTCCCCTGTATCGGCAGGCGGACTGTCAACCACTGCGCCACCAGGGAAGCCCGTATCTCTGTTTTAATGGGCGTTTGCCTGATTCTAGTAAAGCAGCTTTTCATATATATGTATACATATTAATACAAAGAGAAAAAATATATAATTATTCTTCTGTGAATGGTCTGTTTATGTCTTTTGCTCATTTTTCATGTGGGGGTGTCTTTTTTTATTGATCTAGAGAAGTTTTTTTTTTAGAAATTCCAGATCCTTCATTTCAGTAATACACATTGTAAGTATCTACTACTAGTCTATGGCTTATATTTTTACATTTTGTTGGCCAGTATTTTTTTCATTTTTAATTTGCCAAATTTTCATTTATAGTTTGTGCAGTTTTTTCTGTCTTAAAATTTCCCCCACTTTAAGGTTTTAAAGATAACCTCATATATTTTCTTCTAATAGTCTTTAAGTCTTGCTTTTCATGCTTAGGTTTTAATCCTCCTTGGATTTACCTTTAGTATGTTTTGAGCTAGGGATTCAGATTTAATTTTTCCATATGAATAGTCAGTAGTCCTAGTTCATTCATTAAATAGTCAGTCCTTTCCCTGGTGATTTGTGGTGTCATTCCTGTGAGTATATATGTAGATTTCTGAGCTATCTATTCTGTTTTATTGCTTGTCTTGATCTGCTCAAGCTGCCATAGCAAAAATGCCATAGACTGGGTGCCTTAAACAACAGAAATTTATTTTCTCACAGTTCTGGAGGCTGGAAGTGGGAGATCAGGGTGTTAGCAGGATTGGGTTCTTATGAGAACCCTCTTTCTGTCTTGCAGATGGCAGCCTTGTGGCTGTGTCCTCACAAGAGAGTGAGATCTCTCTCTCCCTCTTCTTAAAATGCCATCATATTGGATTAGAATCCCACCCTTATGACCTCATTTATGTAATTACCTTATAAAAGCCCTATCTCCAAATACGGTCACATTGGGGTTAGAGCTTTCTTTTGTGGGGGAACAATTGGGTCCATAACTTTGTTCTATTTGTCTATACCTCACAAATACTTCATTGACTTAATATATCCTTACACTAAATCATGATATATCGAGCAAGTTTTCTTTATAACATATTTAGCTATTTTTAACCTTTTATTCTACATGTGAATTTTAGGTTCATTTGTCAAGTTGAGTTCAAAAGGTTGTGGGTCTATTTCTGGAATTTCTGTTCTGTTTTGTCATGGTTTTATGGTTTTACTTGTTTCTGCCCAAATACCACAGTGCTTTAATTGCTCTCTTTATAATATGTCTTACTATGATAGGGTAAGTTTCCCCACCTTGTTCTTTTAATCCACTTTTCTAGATCTTATAGTTATGGGGAGAAATGGCATCATATTTATGATATTGCATCTTTCTATCTATGAAGATGGTATGTCATACATAGTTTATGTCCTTTTGTTATATTTGTTATTTATTATATTGTTATCTGTTGCATTGTTCATTGAATGTTCCTTAATAACATTTTAAAATATAGCAGTCTTGCACATCTGTAGTTAGATTTAGTCCTTGATACCTTTCTTCTAGTTTTTGATGCCCTTGTGAATGAGATTTTTGTTAATTTTTGTGCTGCTTTAAAAAATATTCATTTTGAAACAATTCTAGACTTACAGAAATGTTGCAAAGATTGTACAGAGGGTGCCTGTAAATCTTTCACTCAGCTTCTTCTCCTTTACATGGTTATGTAAGATGTTAACACTAATAGTTCAATTATTGAGGTCAGAAAATTAACACTGACACAGTACTCTTAATTAATCTTCAGACCTTATTTGAATTTTGCCATTTTTCTTGCTAATGTCATTTTTCTTGTCCAGGATCCTAGCAAAAACCCCATTTTGTATTTGGTTGTTATGTCTCCTTATCACCTTCAATCTGTAGTAGTTCCTCAGTCTTTCTTTGTCTTTCACAAACTTGATATTTTGGAAGAGTCCACGGCAGTTATCTTGTAGAATGTTCTTCAGTTTGGATTTGCCTGACATTTTCTTAGCACTAGATTGAAGTTATGCATTTTTAAAAATAGTAACACTGATGTTTGATAAATTGGATACATTTTCTTATTGGTTATACTAGTTTATATGTAGATTCTCTTGAATATTTTATATAGAAAATTGTATTAGATATTTTGGTTATTTGTGTCTTCCTAGCATGTGGGAGGGTTTTACTTCTCTAAACTTTTTTTTTTTTTTTTTTTTTTTTTGCTGTACGCGGGCCTCTCACTGCTGTGGCCTCTCCCGTTGCGGAGCACAGGCTCCGGACACACAGGCTCCGCGGCCATGGCTCGCGGGCCCAGCCGCTCCGCGGCATGTGGGATCTTCCGGGATCGGGGCACGAACCCGTGTCCCCTGCATCGGCAGGCGGACTCTCAACCACTGCGCCACCAGGGAAGCCCTACTTCTCTAAACTTTTGAAGTTAGGCACAGTCATATGACTTTTTTTGGTCAGTGAAATGGGAGCTAAAGTGGTGAATGCTAAGAGATTTAATTGCAGGTGCTTGATTTTCCAGCTCTCTATTCTCTGCTTGTGTAAGCACATATTGATATGAACATGTCATAAGAAAAATAGCATAAAATGATAAATCAACATATGAAGGATAGCTGCCTTCAAAAGTAGCCTGGATCAGCAATGGACTTTGCTTATGTGAAAATAAACGTTTACAGTGTTTAGATCTGAGATTTTGGGGTTGTTTGTCAATGTGGCATAATCTAGACTATTTGGTTTGATACAGTATTTTCTGTAAATAAGAATAGCATAATTTCGTTTCTTCCAATTCTTATATCTCATTTCTTTTTCTGGTCTTATTGCATTGGCTGGGGCCTTGAGTACAATGTTTGATAAAAGCAGTGATAATAGACATTCTTGTCTTGCTCTTGACCTTGAAGGGAATTCACTTAAGTTTCACTATTAAGTATGATGTTTATGATTGGGGTTTGATGAATACCCTTCTCTATTATGAATTAGTGCTGAATTTTATTGATTCCATTTTTTTCGTTGCATCCCTAGAGATAATCATGTATTTTTTTCCTTCATTTAATTTACTGATATAGTATATTAATAGAAACCTGATATATTATTTAGGAATTTTACCATTTATGTCTGAAGGAGATATTGTGCATAATTTTCTTCTCTTTTACTTTTGCTGTCTGGAGTTGAAATTTTTTTTTCTGTTTCTCTAAAACAGCTTGTATAAAAGAAAGATTTTTATCAGTATTTTGTTCCTTTAAATTTTGTACGTTTAAATCTAAATCTTTTTGAATTGTTGTCTTTTAAGGTGGGGTCAGGTACAATATCTTTAATTACTGTTTGTTTATTCAGGTTCTATTTCTTCAGTGAACCTTGTTATTTGTGATTTTTTTACAAAATGATTTCATCTAAGTTGAAATTTATTGCATAAAGTTGTTCATAGTATTCCATTATGATTTAAAAATGTTTATTTCTTTATGGTTATGGACCTTTTTAATTTTTAATATGATTAATTTGCACCTCTTTTCTGGTTAAATCTTGCTAAACAGTTTTTGTTTTTGAATATGTCAGTATCTCCTCTGTTTTATCCTCTATTTCATTCATTGCTACTCGTCTCATTTCCCCATTTTTTTTGGCCTTTTTAATGTTTATTGTCTTTTCACTAGCTTCTTGAATTATATGTGTAGCTTATTTTAAATCCTTCTTTTTCTATCTGTAAATTTATTCTTAAGTGATTTTTAGTTGCATTCCAGAGGTTTCAATATGTTGTTCTTTCATTGTTATTTGGTTTAAAATATCCGTTGTGAATTCCTCTTTAAGCTATAAATTATTATTATTATTATTATTGATTTATTTGATTATTTATTTTATTTATTTTTGGCCATGTCGGGTCTTAGTTGCGGCACACAGGCTCTTTGTTGCAGCATGTGGGCTTCTCTCTAGTTGTGGCTTACAGGTTTTCTCTCTCTAGTTGTGGTGCACTGGCTCCAGGGCACGTGGGCTCTGTAATTTGTGGCATGCAGGCTCTCTAGTTGAGGCATGCAAGCTCAGTAGTTGTGGCATGTGGGCTTAGTTGCCCCGTGGCATGTGGGATCTTAGTTCCCTGACCAGGGATCGAACCCACATCCCCTGCATTGGAAGGCGGATTCTTTACCACTAGACCACCAGGGAAGTCCCAGCCATAAGTTATTTCATATATACATTTAAAAGTTTCAAAACATACATTTCTCTCCATTATGTTTTTATGTTGATTTTTAGATTCTAAAAATGGTACACGTGCAATTAAAAAAAGTGTTTATTCTTTATTTCTCTACATATATATTAAATGAAGTTCATTAGTTTTCTTTATTAAGTCACTATTATTACTGTTTTTTGGTTTGCTTGTTTTATACTTTCTGAGAGGAATGTGTACACATACAATTTATCCTTGTAATACTTGGATATACTGTATCCAAGTACACAATTTATGCTTGTAATACTGTCTGTTTTTATGTTGTATATTTTGAGGCTGTGTTGTGAAAGGCTTCCAGGTATATCAAGGATCTGTATTATGAGATTAGATGGTGAACTGCTGTGTTGAGTTGCTACTTTTGGCTTGAATTCTCTTTTGTCTCAAATAGCTGCACTAGGGATCTCCCCCAGCAGGTACTTGGATTGAATTCTGTTTTCTCATGAGTGTTCTCTTTACCAAAGTGTTGTCTTTTTTTTATAGATTAAAAAAAATCTTATTTTATTTTTGGCTGCATTGGGTCTTCGTTGCTGCACATGGGCTTTCTCTAGTTGTGGCGAGTAGGTGCTATTCTTTTTTTATTTATTTATTTTTTTTGCGGTACGCGGGCTTCTCACTGCTGTGGCCTCTCCAGTTGTGGAGCACAGGCTCTGGACGCGCAGGCTCAGCGGCCATAGCTCACTGGCCCAGCTGCTCCGCATCATGTGGGATCCTCCCAGACCGGGGCATGAACCCGCACACCCTGCATCGGCAGGCGGACTCTCGACCACTGCGCCACCAGGGAAGCCCAGGTGCTATTCTTTGTTGCAGTGCACAGGCTTCTTATTGAGGTGGCTTCTCTTGTTGCAGACCATGGGCTCTAGGAATGTGGGCTTTAGTAGTTGCAGTGCATGGGCTCAGTAGTTGCAGCACATGGGATCTAGGGTGCGCGGGCTTCAGTAGTTGTGGTGTGCGGGCTCAGTAGCTGTGGCTTGCGAGCTCTAGAGCGCAGGCTCAGTAGTTGTGGTGCACAGGCCTAGCTGCTCTGCAGCATGTGGGATCTTCCCAGACCAGGGATCCAACCCATGTCCCCTGCATTGGCAGGTGGGTTCCCAGCCACTGCACCACCAGGGAAGTCCCCACTTTTTCTTTAGTTCTCTTTTCTTCATTTTTTGTCTCCTGTTGAATTGATAAAGTTTTCTATGTTTCTATATTAGCCCTTTGCTGGTTTGCAAACTACAGACTGTATTTGCATTATTTTAGTGATTATCCTTAATTTTGAGCCATGCATTTTAACCATATATAATTTAAAGTTTTTCAGTATTTCTATCATTTTCCCTACCATGACAAGGACCTTAACACATTTAATTATCAAATAACCTCTCTCCCTTATTTTGTAACTGTTTCTAGAGTTTGGTTTTAACTTTTTAAGCATGAAATATTAGTTCTTTATATGGGCATAAATTAATTAAAATTAATTTATTCACATAAAATAATTTATTAATCACATATTTGGTCAATTTCTCTGCCATTGTTGTGTCCCATATCCCTTGATGTAGGTCTGGGTTTGTACATCTTGCTGAAGTGCATCCATTAATAATTCTTTTAGTGATACTACATGGGTGGTAAACTTTCATACTATTTGTGTGCTTGAAAATGTCTTAATTATGGCTTTACACTTGCATGTTAGTTTAACTGGGTATAACATTTTAGATTGGCAATGATTTCCTTCCAGCATTTTGAAGATAACACTCCATTATCTTCCGTCATGAGAAATTTCTGTCAGTCTAGTTGTGTGGCTTTTGTGGACAATTTGCCTTTCTCTCTGATAGCTTTTGAGACTTTCTCCTTATCCTCCATGTTCCACAGTGCCCCCATGATGTGTTGAGGTATGGATTTATCTTTATTTATCATGCTGGGTACTTAGGGTGCCATTTTGATTTGAGAACTCATATCTTCATTCTGGAAAAGTTTCAGCTGGTATTTCTTCTGATATTTCTTCTCTGCTATTTCCTCAATTCTTTTCTTCAGGAACTCTTGTCAGATTAAGCTGATCCTCTTAACCTGTTTGCAACATCTCCTTTGTCTTTCTGATAAGTTCTTCTTGTTGTTGAAGAGTTATCTCTGAGGGAAGATAATGATTCTCCTTTCAGTAAGGGTCTACCTTTCTCTATGGAAACTGGGAAGGCAAGCCTGGAGGTTTAACCCTCATTTTACTCTAGAGCAGGGGTCCCCATCCCCCAGGATCTAATGCCTGATGATCTGAGGTGGAGCTGATGTAATAATAATAGAAATAAAGTGCACAATAAATGTAATGTGCTTGAATCATCCCAAAACCACCCCCCCACCCTGTTCCTTGGAAAAATTGTCTTCCATGAAAAAGGTCCCTGGTGCCAAAAAGGCTGGGGATGGCTGCTCTAGAGGATCACTTCCCTCAGGTTTCCTACTTACCACCTCTGTTCACTTTTCTCCAGCTTGGGAAGTGCACCAAGTAAGACTTTTATGAATTTCGGTTCCTCACCTTTTCCCACTTTCACCTGCCCATTCACCCGTACATGTAAAATTCTGGTGTTTCCAGTGTTTTTCCTGGACCAGCACTTTCAAGGAGTATGCCAAGAGTTGTGTCCCTTCATTTAAATGTTGCTTGTGTAATTTTGGCCCATTTGAACTTATTGTTTCATTTCAGTGTGGAAAAAGTAGAGAAAGAAATGTCTCGGTACCCTATTACACATTTAAGCAATAATATCAATAATTGCTAATATTATTCAACCCATCAGCAGTGGGTCATGATGCTGACAGCTCAGCCTCTCTGTACACTGGTGCCAAATCAAATCTCAGAGACAGAGTTTTGGGTGAAGTAGAAAAAAATAGCTTTCTTGCTTTGCGAGGCAAAGGGGGACACAGTGGTCTCCAGCCCTCGAAAACTATGTGTCCCATCCCAGGGGAGTTTGGCGAGGAGTTTTATGGCAATGGTTCTAGGGTGGGGTTGCTGAGAAGATGAGGGTGTGTCCAGGGTCTCAGGTGGTTGGTCTCCTAATCTTGATGAGCTTCTCTAGTCCCTTTAATCTTGCTTCTGGTGGTTTCTTGGCTGTTACTTCCTTGATTATTAACTGTTCGAATCTGCCCTTTGGAACTCAGGGAAGGCCATGGAAGCTGGAGTCTTGCCCACAAGAAACACGGGACAAAAAAGGCCTCCATGCCTGGGAACCCCACAGGGCCCCACTAGGTTTCAGTCAGAGTGGGTGTTCAATATTCTTACTTTGTATGAGGTCTGTCACCATGCCCAGGTGATTGGAATCTTTAGAAAGAAAGAGGTACCCACTATAATTGGACATGAATTAAGGAACTGAGAAATTTGAATGAGGCAAATAAATGGTAGAGAGATGGCCTTATTAAGGTGTAGGTGTGGATGGAAAACGGTGGTCAACATTCCATAGATACAACCTGTCATGAATGCTCCACAGTTAACTCTCAAAGTTTTCTGGAGAATCCTGAAACTGGATTTTTTGGATACCCTTATTTGGCTTTCTCAAGGACAAAATGCCCAATATCCCTCCTTGCTAGTTATTAACTAATCCGTTTACCCCTCAAAAAAGTGCAAGTAAGATTCATTATCCCAAAATTGAAGTTTTTCTCCCTATACACATTCTCTTGTATATCTCGTTTTTGCTTCTGCTCTGAGAGTCAGTTTACCAGTTGCTTCCCATGAGAGAACATCATTTATAAGAAAGATGGCTAAACTGCATGCAAATATGCAATTTCCCCTGCATTACGCCTCGACGGATCTACACGTCCCATTTTAGACTTAGGGCATAGCACTTACATCCAGTATCGCATGCCCACTTTTCCTGGTTCTTCGTTTGCTGAATTCTAACACACTCCTCACACTTGTCTAATTGAAACTCCTTCTTGGATCACCTGTAGTTTGTACTTGTTTTTCCATCAGGTAAAATGGAGGAGCTTTTACAGGCTAATGAAAACCTATGATGCCGACCACCATGCATATGGGAGATTTGAATGGTTAGAGAAGAAGACTTCTGAGGTTAGAAAGGCATTTTGCATGTGGTTCGTTATTCAGATTCATGGGGCGGATGGCTTTTGCTGTCTTGCTGCCCCACCCCATCTGGGCTGTTACCCCATGCAGTCAGTCTATTCTTTGTTCGATGTCCTCTTTAGTCTGTGGGATATGTTTCACACACTGTTTGAGGACCAGAGAAATTTGGGCAACTCTGCCTGTGAATCTTCTCTTGAGGTTCACTCTGCACATGGTCTTTGTAAAGTTTCCCAAAAGTCCTGCATTAAAGAAGGCTGTTTAATTTGGTTTAATACAGTGGTTCCCCAACTTGCAGTTCCACCTCTCTCCCACCCTCACCCCTCTGCCTCCAACACACACACAGTCTGCTTGACGTATGTGTGGGCACATACATGGGCACAGTGGGGCACAGTGTGGACAAACCTCCCCCACACTGATGGAAAGGACTCCATGTTCCCACTCACTCTCATCTTGGCTTCCCTTCAACTCTTGATTCTTTTCTTTTTCTTTTTTTATTTAATAGTTTTATTGGAGTATAATATCCACATCATATATTTTTTGGCACAGAGTTTACAATTCATTGACCCTCAAACTCTTTTTTATAAATTTGTGTAAAATATACATAAATTAAATTGACCACATTAGCCACAATTCCACGATATTTAGTACATCCACAGTGGTTTGCAACCATCCCTACTATCTAGTTGCCAAACATTTTCATCATCCCCAAAGGAAACCATGTACCCGTTATCAGTCATTTCTCCCCAGAGCCCCTAGCCCTTAACAACTACCATTCTACCTCCTGTCTCTATGAGTGTGACCATTCTAGGGACCTCTTGTAAGTATTTGTCCTCGTGTGACTGGCTTGTTACACTTAGCATCATGTCTTCGAGGTTCATCCATGTTGTAGTGTGTCAGAATTTCTTTCCTTTTCAAGGCTGAGTACTATTCCATTGTCTGAATATGCCACATATTGTTTATCCATTCATCCATCAATGGGCTCTTGTTTCCACATTTTGGCTATTGTGATTGTTTCCACAATTTGACTACTGTGAATAATGCTGCTGTGAACGTGGGTGTACAAATATTCGTTCAAGTCCCTGCTTTCATTTCTTGTGGATTTATACTCAGAAGGAGAATTACTGGATCACATGGTATGTCTAGGCTTTCTTATTTTAGGAATCGCCCTACTGTTTTTTACAGTGCCATGCCATTTGATAGTTCCACCAGCAGTGCACAGGTTGGGTTCCAACGTCTTCACATACTTGCCCGCACTGGTTAAATTTTTAAAAGTTGTGTTTTTGTGATAGCCATCCCAGTGGGTGTGAACCAGTATCTCATTTTGTTTTTTGCATGTGGGATCTTAGTTCCCTGACCAGGGATCGAACCCATGCCCCCTGCAGTGGAAGCATGGAGTCTTAACCACTGGACCACCAGGGAAGTCCCCTCATTGTGGTTTTGATCTGCATTTCTCTAATGATTAGTGATGTTGAGCGTCTTTTCATGAGTTTATTTGCCATCTGAATATCTTCTGTGGAGAAATGTCTATTCAAGTCTTTTGCCCATTTTTAAATATGGGTGTTTGGTTTTTGTTTTTGATGAACCCTTGTTAACAGATAAGATACTCATACTGTCATGAACTTATGGGAAAGATATTGACTGGCATTTATTTCTTTTCTGCTTTCCTCTCTCCATCATAGTTCCCCATCAGTTATTATTTATTGCGGTCCTAGTTTGTCCTGTTCTCAGACTTGACCCAACAGATCCATTCCTTCCCTCCCCTTCCCACATCCCATGTTGTGGACTCTTGTCTCTTTAGCTGTTGGTTCCCATTGCCTTCTTTTTCTTCCTGAGGATTGTCGTCTGCTCTCTGATTTCAGCCACAGTTCCTCCACTGAAGCTGCATTTTGGAAGCCCAGGAGCTTCTGGATCCACAGCTTTTTGTAGGATTGACACTGATGATGACCTCTTCCTCCTTGAAGCTCCTTTGGTCCCTGGGACACTTCTCTGTGAGGGGAGGGGAGTGAGCAGTGGGGTTTAGGACTGTGGGCCTTTGCCTGGCTGTAGATGCTAGCTTTCACTGTGAACTCACTCTAGTGACTTCATTCTGTGGGATTCCCCTCAGTGAAGAACATTAGCACCCACCTCGAAGATGTGTGGTGAGCACTGAATGAGTCATCACGTAAAACCTGCTTAGACACAGTAGTTGGCACATAGGAATTGTTAGTTTTTAGACACTATTGAAATGTTACATTTGGCCTTCTATATTCGTGGGCTCTACATCGTCGAATTTAACCAACCATGGATAGAAAATATTCAGGAAAAGAAATTATAGAAACCTCGCACCTGCAACTGTTTACATAGCATTTAAACTGTATTTACAAGCATTGACATAGCACTTACATTGTATTAGGTATTAAAAGTAATCTAGGGACTTCCCTGGTGGTGCAGTGGTTAAGAATCTGCCTGCCAATGCAGGGGACACGGGTTCGATCCCTGGTCTGGGAAGATCCCACATGCCACGGAACAACTAAGCCCATGCACCACAACTACTGAGCCTGTGCTCTGGAGCCCTCAAGCCACAACTGCTGAGCCCGCATTTCACAACTCCTGGAGCCCGCATGTCACAACTACTGAAGCCCGCATGCCTAGAGCTCATGCTCTGCAACATGAGAAGCCACTGCAATGAGAAGCCCGCACACCTCAAGGAAGAGTAGTCCCCGCTTGCCGCAGCTAGAGAAAGCCCGCACGCAGCAATGAAGACCCAACGCAGCCAAAAATAAATAAAGTAAATAAATTAAAAATAAAGTAATCATGAGATGAGTTAAAGTATACAGGAGGATGTGCATAGGTTATGTGCAAATACTAGATCATTTTATAAGAGACTTGAGCATCCTTGGATTTTGGTATCCGCAGGGGTCCTGGAGCCAATCCCCGTGGATACCAAGGGACACCTGTAATCTGGTTTTTCTCTTATGTGTCCAGTTGGTCCCTTTTCACCTCCATTTGTTCCCCTCCTGACTCTTGTTTCCTAAATTCCGTTCTTTGCTCCTCGTTGTTCTCTTCCTAGGCATTGTCTTGCTGTCGTCATTTCATTGTCCGCCTTTATGCAGGCAGATTCTCACTAGGTTACCTCTCTACCTTTTAGTAGGAGGCTTCTTGTAGCATGAAACTGTGCTGTAGGGACATATTTTGGGGAGGACATTTTGACCCTTGTCAGATCACTCCATGTCAGCTGCCCCCTCACCAGCTCATACACAGCCATGTCGGTTCCACCACAAATCTGGAAGAATTTGACCTTTCACCTATTTCTATGAATTGTGTTATTTTGAAGATGAAATCACAAGTGTCACCCTGCACGGTGGACCTAATAGGACCACATTAAGTGATTATATCCTGAGCAGATATAAGAAGGGATGGTAGGGCTTTATGAAGCAAACAAACTAATGTCATGGAAGTCTTAGGAGTGATTTAGAATGTAGCCTGGTGCTTACTAGTTACTGGATAATGTGAGGTACTTAATTGACTTTCACAAAAACTTTAGAAGGTAGTTAGTATTATCTTACCAGTTTAGACGGTTTCCATTTCTCACTTATAGAGACAATAGTCTTTTTTTTTTTTTGAGGTTCCAGAAATATATTCAACCCTCTGTGGCCAATTTATTTCCTTTCTTTTTTTTTTTTAGTGTTTTCCAGCATGTTTTTTTTTTTAAACATCTTTATTGGAGTATAATTGCTTTACAATGGTGTGTTAGTTTCTGCTTTATAACAAAGTGAATCAATTAGTCTTAAGAAGGTAAATATGTCCAGAGTCTCATAACTAGCAAGTGACTGACTTAAGATTTAACCCATTTCCTTGGATTCCAAACACAGAACTCTTAACATCTTGACTGTCTTCAGTATGTATCATTTCCCATTTTCCATTTCTCATTTTATTTTTTCCTGCCCCCCTTCCTATATTTATTGGATATGCTACAGCTTAGTCCATTTCAAAGAGAAGATGTGTGTGTATTTATCAATAATATCTTGTTTTAATGTTTGAATTAATTCAATCCTGCTTTTAGTTTTTGTTATTCCAACTCTTTTCTATAATTTTCATTTGTTTTCTAAATTCTTTGAGAGCTTAGTCCTTTTCTTTAATAATGGAAATACTTAAGGCTATGCATTTGCCTCTGAAAGCAACTTTGAACACATTCTAAGGAATCTTATCTAGCGTTCTCCTTTGTTTTGTTTTATAATTAAACTATTATTACACCTTTAATGTCTCATTTTCACCTCATAGTTAATTTTCTTTATTTCTAAGTGGTTAGGATTTGATGATCTTGTTAAACTTAATGTTAATTCCTGGTTTTATTGGTTTATTGCTGGGATGATGGCCTGTTGTTTCCCTCTTAAGTCCGTATACAGTTATTCTGCTATTCAGAAGTACATGTAGTTATAATAATGGGAATGCTGGCTTAAAATGAAAATTACCAGCATTTGAAAACAGTGCTTATAACTCACTTATTTTAGTCTAAATTTGAGTTCTCTTTTCTCCAACTGATATGCTTTGTTTCTTTTACTATTAAAATAAACTATATATTCTCAATAAAATCCTTAGGGCACATTTCTAGCTTTGCTTTTTTATAGGAAAATGGTCCCAGCCTGTTCTGTAACAACCAGCACTCAGTGAAAACACGAAGAGCTGTTGTTAAGTGGAACAGTAGGAGTAGCTAACAAATCCGTCAATGTTTAACGATTTTAATGAGCTTTTCAAAAGTGTCATATTTTCACTGTAAATTGTTTCACATTAAAATCTCTAGTTTTCTTGCCAGTGTTATCTTTAATGAAAGCTGTGTGCTTCCAGCCAGATTTGGAGCGAAGTGAATGTGAGTGAGTTGGAAGCAGAGTCCATAAGAAACCAGTGTCCGAGGGGAAATTTCCTGAGCATGTGGGTCTTGGTTCTTGTTAATTCCCTCTGGCAATTTTAGCCACATTTCCCCCATGTCCTAGGGCAGTGACTCATTCAGGACTACTTGGGAATTGGTGATTTAGGTCAGTGAAATGTCTTTCTCACATATTTCTGCTTCTTCCATTGATTCTTGGTGTCTGTGCTGGGTTTTCAAGCGAGAAACAGTGAAATACACAAGGAGTTGACTGGCATTTGACCAGGAGATGATGTTTGCATGTTAGTATTTTCTTTTTCCACTTCAGGAAAGTGGTTTCCATGGATTCACTGAAAAGCTATGATGACCTAGAGGTGGCCAGAGGAGAGAGGGTAGTTCTGGAGAGGTAAGATGAGGCAGATAAAAAACGAAGGAAGGATGGGACACAGCTGAATGGAAATAGCCCCCAGCTCTTTTTGACTCTTGAATGTTGTAACCATCTGTCTAGTCTTTAGTAAGAGTTCCTGCCTTTAGAGTTTTCTTTAAACAGAAATAAAAATCAAGTGGGGAAAAATTACAGAAAATTATGGAAAAAACATTTTTCCTTTCAGAATATTCATAGAGAGAGGAGGAAGCATGTCCTGACAGATCTAAATGCAATGTGGCTTGTGGGAGGAATTCCACCTAGTACCGTATTGTGTTTGCTGCCTAGCACAGCTCGCACAAGACACTTTGCAGATATTCTGGCAATAACTGCTTTGAGTAATTTTATTCATTTATTCATTTATTCAACTAGTAAATGTATAAGTGTTCTAGGGCTGACGTAACAAGGGACCACAGAGCAAGTGGCTTAAACAACAGAAATTTGCTGTTTCACAGCTTTGGAGGCTGGAAGTCCGAGATCAAGGTGTCAGCAGGGCTGGTTCTGAGTCCTGTGAAGGAGAATCTGCACCAGGCTTTTCCTCAGCTTCTGGTGGCTTGATAACAATGTTTGATGTTCCTCGGCTCGTAGAAGCATCACCCTGATCTCTGTCTTCATCTTCACATGGTGCTCTGTGTGTGTGTGTGTGTGCATCTGTGTCCAAATCTCTCTGTTTTCTAAGGACCCCAGTCATATTGGATGAGGGGCCACCCTATTCTGGTATGACCTCATGTTCACTAATTACATCTGCAATGTCCCTATTTCCAAACAAGGTCACATTCTGAGGTCCTGAGGGTTAGGACTTCAGTATATGGACTTGGGGGGAACAAAATTCAACACATAACAGTAAATATTTATTTACGCAGCCAGTGAATGTTTACTGAGCATCTGCTATGTGAAAAGTACATTATGAGGTATTGAGGTTTAAATAAATACCAATAAAGTATTTCCTGTCACAAGCCACTTACAGTATAGTATAAACAAATAATGTAGCAACAAATAACTATAATCTGGTGGTCCTATGGTAAAGGTGTGTACAAAGAATTGTGGTGGAGATGACAGGAAAACTTCACTCAAGGGGCAAAGTTTGAGCCGAATCTGAAAGGATTAAAAGGAGATCACTTGGTAGACCATGCGCATTCTGGCCAGAGAGAGCAGAATGGAGGTCTGAAACAAAACAGTGCACTCATGGGACTTTAAGCCATCTTGTGGCAGGAGTGTAGGCTGCACTGTGGAGGTGATGTGTTGCCACTGGAAAGGTTTTTTTAAAATTGCAGTACAGTTGATTTACAGTACTCTGTTTGTTTCAGGTGTACAGCAAACGTGATTCACTTTTATATATGTATATATATATTCACTTATATATTATATATGTATATATATTCTTTTTCATTCTTTTCCATTATAGGTTATTACAAGATATTGAACATAGTTCCCTGTGCTCTACAGTAAATCCTTGCTGTTTGTCTATTTTATATATAGCAGTTTGTATCTGTTAATCCCATACCCCTAATTTATCCCTCCCCCACCTCCATTTCTGCTTTGGTAACCGAAAGTTTGTTTTCTATGCTTGTGAGTCTGTTTCTGTTTTGTAAATAAGTTCATCTGTGTTAGTTTTTTTAGATTCTACATATAAGTGATATCCTATGACATTTGTCTTTCTCTGTCTGACTTACTTCACTTAGTATGATCATCAGCATGTCCATCCATGTTGCTGCAAATGGCATTATTTCATTCTTTTTTTAAAGGCTGAGTAATAGTCCATGGCCACTGGAAAGTTTTAAGCATTGGAAGGACACTGCTGGACTTGTGGTTTTGAAAAGTTCTGATTGACAGCATAGAGGCTGCAATGGAGGTGGTTAAGTCCAGAGTTTGTGAGATGAAACAGTCAAAATGGGCTTGAGTTTGGTGCTTGTGAATGGATTCTAAGGCCCTTCAGCCTGAAAAGAGGAGTGGAATTTGAGATGTCTATGTCCATTTGGCATTTGGATTTGGAGATAGGCAAAAAGTGCGGAAAGACAATTTGGATTAGGGGATGATTTTGTGTATAACCGGGTGGGGGTGGATTAGGGAGACCATGTGAAGTAACAAGAGGGTGTCAGCAGCACACCTGAATTTTAGGGGCAAGATGAGGAGCTGAGCCAGCAAAGGAGAGTCAGAGTGAAAAATCAGAGTGATCAGAGGAGAAGCAGGTGAGCACAGCATAGGAGCCAAGGACTGTGGCTGTTGTGAGAAGAAACCCCCAACATCACCAGCAGGTCATGGAAGATGGAGCCTGTGTAGAGCTCATGTGCCCTGTGGCTCAGTCTTGACGTTATATCTTTTACAGTCGCATCTGATATATATGAAAATATCAGCCGTTTGATATCCAAAAGGCAATTAGAATCTTTGCTGAAAGTTTTCAAAAGACGCCAAAGGCGATTCCATTCATAAAGCCCAACAACATTTTAAATTCTCCCTGCTCCTTCCCTGTAAGCTGCCACCTTCCAAGTTACCCGGTCCCCATCCTGTAAATTCTCCAACATCTCTCCAATCCAGCCCTCACTAGCTCTTTGTTTCACCCCAGCACCTCGTATCTTCCACGTCGATTCTGTTCTGTCCTACTAGTAACTCTCTGCCTTTTCCAGGATTTCTCAATTCTTCACTCATCCATGACCCTAATTCTTTGCAAGGAACAAGCTGGTAAAGGCAGCATTCTTGGCAGAAGTGGGGAGGAGGAATAGGCTATCGGTATTCCTCCGCTAATTCTTTCCTGACGCAAAGCAGGCTATTGGTGACCTTTGGTAGAGTGCTTTCAGGTAAGCAATGGGAGTAGAAACAGATGGCGGTGTGTTGAAAGTTAAGTAACTGGGGGATAAGGCTGTGCAAAGTGGTGAGTACAGGCTGTTTATTCCAGAAGCTTGATTTGGAAGGGAAAGAAAATAAAAGGCTGACCAGAAAATGTTAGGTTATTGAGATAAGGTCCTTTAAACATTTTTTTGGAGGGAATTTTTGTTTTGCAATCATACTTACAGCAGAGATTCATGTAGGCTGTGGCTGTCGTCTTAAGAGAAAAAAACAATACTGTTTGCATTGCTCATTATTATTATTTTTTTAAGTTTTGTTTTTTTTTTTGATGTGGACCATTTTTAAAGACTTTTAAGTCTTTTTTGTTACAATTTGCTTCTGTTTTACGTTTTGGTGTTTTGGCCATGAGGCATGTGGGATCTTAGCTCGCCAACCAGGGATCAAACCCACACCCCCTGCACTGGAAGGCAAAGTCTTAACCACTGGCCCATCAGGGAAGTTCCACATTGCTCATTATTAATATGTATTGTCATTGGAACAGATGAAGAAGAAATTCACAGTACCCCCAGGCCAGAAGCCTGGATCCCAGAACATGGACATGTACTACTAGAGAGGCTTAAATATTATGAGAACAGGGTGACGTATGAATGTGGGTCCACCTTGAGGGGAAGGAATGAGCCAAGCGATGGGGCTTATTGATGCAGGGAAAAGTGCCTTTTGTTTTATGCTCCTAGACTTTACCCAGATTACTTATTCAATAAATATTTGTGCATCTCCTACCATTTCGTTCCCATTGTGCTAGGCCTTGGGGTTCCTAGGGCTCTTGGGGCTGTAGCAGGGCAGATATAATATCCCATCATTCCTTTGCTCATTTTTTTCTTAACCCAAAGATTCCCAGAGGGAAGTGGCTATTGAATTCTTCTATTAAAAGGCTGAGGATTTAGGTCTGGGAACAGGGGAGTGGATGTCATTATTTATCTAAATGGGGAGGTGGATGTAGACAGGTGGCTCCGTCCATCACAGGAGGACCATGAGGGTTTGCCGTGACTAGCTGTCTTACACCTTGGCCCTTTGGTAATAAGGGAATCCTAAAAAGTATGTGTGACTCAGCAGCACCTGTTGCCACTGTGGTGAGGTGATCCCAAGTTCAGAAATGTGGGGGAAGGTCAAATTTAAATTAGTGAATGGTTATGTGCAACAGCATTCACTTTCTTTGCTTCTGCACTCCATGACACTAGAAATACAAGATGGTTAACAGACTATTGCCATGGAATATTGCCCGCACTAGGATCTGGGTAAGAATGTTTGTAACCGGCACAATATTTATACACATGTGGCAGTTGTGAAACTTATTATTAGGGTGTCATGTGGAAATCTTCTTTCTTAAGAAGACTGCAAAGATGTTTGCCCAATCCTTCCTCCTAGCTGCTAATTCTCCTCAAATGTCTGTTTTACTCTTCATGGCTCGTCTTCGTAAATGAAAGTTTGGGTTGAACAGCCTTGGGAGCTTGAGGGAAGTCTCTTGGCAACTGTGTAGGTCAGTGTTTGAATCAAAAAAGGGGTCTAAACCCTCCCCCATCAGTGAGTCTTTTGGCCAAGTGTCATGGCCTCAACATTTTGTCCAGACCCTGGGCACAGGGATCTGCTTCAGGCCAGGCCAGGTGATCTTGAACCCAACCGGCAAAAGTCACGAGATTTTCTGTACTTCTACTAGAAAAACAAAGCTTCTTTCCTAGTCATGTGTCCTCAGTAGAATCCGCCCACTTTCTTAAAGACAATCAGCAAGTAATGACAGGCTGGAGGAAGCTATGTGATTACTATATAGGAAAAAATGACAGGCATAAGTAAGTATTCATCACATTGAGGTAGAAATCACCCACTTGTTACAAGAGCACCCACTGTGCAATCAGATTGTTCTACCACACCTCCTGCAATGAAGTCAAGAGCCTGAAATAGCCCACAGTTCAAAGGACATTCCAGCAGAAGATAAATGATAATAATCGCAGTTACCATGGGCAGTTCAAGAGTGGACCTGCCTATGTGGATGAGACTGTTGATGTTTGGCTTCAGCTTTTCACCTGTCTGCTTGTAGATTTCTGTGATTGTCTGCTGTCAGGATTGAGAGGGTGCTGTGAGTGATTAAATCCGTGGTGGGAAGTCATCCCACAATGAGAAGAAGTTGTGGGTTGAGGGCGATCTGCATGTGTCGTGGAGGGTGCAGGTGCGAGTCAAGAGGCAGTTCCGCCAGAGGTGTATCTGCTCCTGAAAGAATCACTCTGCTGTGTGACAGGTCACGTAGGTTTTTGCATTTTGTGTCTGGACAGCCATGGTTTATTACTGTGTGTGCATGATTTTCTGAACAAAGACTGTCTTTCTCTCTCTCTGTTTTTAAACTGAAGTACAGTTGATTTACAATGTTGTGGTAATTTCTGCCGCATAGCAAAGTGATTCAGTTATACATATATATATATTAGTTTTCATATTCTTTTCCATTATGGTTTATCACAAGATATTGAATATAGCTCCCTGTGCTGTACAGTAGAACCTTATTGTTTATCCATTCTATGTATACCCATTTGCATTTGCTAATCCCAAACTCCCAATCCTTCCCTCTCCCAGCCCCCTCCCCCTTGGCAACCACCAGTCTATTCTCTATGTCCCTGATATTGTTTCTGTTTCATAGGTTCATTTGTGTCATATTTTAGATTCCACATATAAGTGATATCATATGGTATTTGTCTTTCTCTTTCTGACTTCACTTAGTATGATAGTCTCTAGTTGCATCCATGTTGCTGCAGATGACTTTATTTCATTCTATTTTATGGCTGAGTAACATTCCATTGTGTATATGTACCACATCTTCTTTATCCATTCATCTGTCATGGACATTTAGGATGTTTGGCTATTGTCTTGGCTATTGTAAATAGTGATGCAATGAACATAGGGGTGTGTGTATCGTTTTGAATTGTAGTTTTGTCTGGATATATGCATAGGAGTGGGATTGCTGGATCATATGGTAATTCTAGTTTTAGTTTTCTAAGGAACCTCTGTACTGTTTTCCACAGTGGCTGCACCAACTTACATTCCCACCAACAGTGTAGGAGTGTTCCCCTTTCTCCACACCCTCTCCAGCACTTGTTATTTGTAGACTTTTTTTTTTTTTTTTTTTGCTGTACGCGGGCCTCTCACTGCCGTGGCCTCTCCCGTTGCAGAGCACAGGCTCCGGACGCGCAGGCTCCGCGGCCATGGCTCGCGGGCCCAGCCGCTCCGTGGCATGTGGGATCTTCCGGGATCGGGGCACGAACCCGTGTCCCCTGCATCGGCAGGCGGACCCCCAACCACTGCGCCACCAGGGAAGCCCTGTAGACTTTTTAATGATGGTCATTCTGACCAGCATGAGGTGGTACCTCATTGCAGTTTTGATTCACATTTCTCCAATAATTAGCTATGTTGAGCATCTTTTATGTGCCTATTGGCCATCTGTATTTCTTCTTTGGAGAAATGTCTCTTTAGGTCTTCTGCCCATTTTTTGATTGGGTTGTTTTTTTTTGTTGTTGAGTTACATGAGCTGTTTGTATATTTGAAATCAAGCCCTTGTCGGTCGCATCGTTTGCAAATATTTTCTGGCATTCTGTAGGTTGTCTTTTTGTTTTCTTTATGGTTTAATTTGCTGTGCAAAAGCTTGTAAGTTTGATTAGGTCCCATTTGTTTATTTTCATTTTTATTTCTATTGCCTTGGGAGACTGACCTAAGAAAACACTGGCATGATTTATGTCAGAGAATGTTTTGTCTATGTGCTCTTCTAGGAGTTTTACGGTGTCATGTCTTATGTTTAAGTCCTTAAGCCATTTTGAGTTTATTTTTGTGTATGGTTAGAGGGTGTGTTCTAACTTAGTTGATTTACATGCTGCTGTTTAGCTTTCCTAACACTTGCTGAAGGGGCTGTCTTTTTCCCATTGTATGTTTTTGCCTCCTTTGTGGAAGATTAATTGACTGTAGGTGTGTGGGTTTATTTCTGGGCTGTCTGTTCTGTTCCATTGATCTACATGTCTGTTTTTGTGCCAGTACCATGCTGATTTGATTACTGTAGCTTTGTAGTATTGTCTGAAGTCTGGGATGGTTATGCCTCCTGCTTTATTCTTTTTCTTCAGGATTGCTTTAGCAATTCTGGGTCTTTTATGGTTCCATATGAATTTTAGGATTATTTGTTTTAGTTCTGTGAAAAAGGTCATGGTAATTTGATAGAGATCACATTAAATCCATAGATTGCTTTGGGTAGAATGGGCATTTTAACAGTATTAATTCTTCCAATCCAAGAGCATGGGATATCTTTCCATTTCTTTGAATCATCTTCAACTTCCTTTATTAATGTTTTATAGTTCTCAGAGTATAAATCTTTCACCTCCTTGGTGAGGCTTATTCCTAAGTATTTTATTTTTGGGGTTGTGATTTTAAAAGGTATTTTTTTTACATTCTCTTTCTGATATTTCATTGTTGGTGTAAAGAAATGCGATGGATTTCTGTACATTAATCTTGTATCCTGCTACCTTGCTGAATTTGTTGATCAGTTCTAGCAGCTTTTGTGTGGAGTCTTCAGGGTTTTGAAAGCAGACTGTCTTCCATCCTCTTAATCATCCTATGTCTACCTCCTGGCACCAATAGGCAGATCTGTGCCCTGTGTGTTCCTTTTGTTCCCTGTCTTTCTTCTTGCACAGCTTTTTATTCCCCTTCCTGCTAAAGCAGCCTGACTTAGGTTTCTGAATGCTCCTAAAAACAGCCCACACTTTGCCTCTAGTAACCCACCAGCCTCCTCAGTGTGAACAGCAGGGGGTGAAACTCTTGATATGGCTTCTTCCTCTTCCATTGAAATAAGCCAAGTTCTATTTCTTCTGCGATATGATTGAAGTCCTATGCAATGTTCATAAAGCCAAAATACCTAATGCACTGAAAAATTTTGTAAACAGTTTCATCCTCAGGAGACGCCATATAAACCAAGTGTTTGTTTTCATGTAAGAAACTGTTATCCAAGTTGCAAAGAAGCATAATTTGGCCTTTGGAGACCTGGGTGGCTTCTCTATTCATTCAGATCTTTCCTTTGGGTTTCTTTGAGTCAAATACTGTGAGTCAGCAGATGCTACAATGGTGGAAAATATGGAAGATGGTCCCTGCTCTGTCCTTCTGGAGTGATCAGCCAGTGAGAAAGGTGGGCAGTAGTCCAAAGTCTGCACAAAGAAATGATAAAATCCCATTCGTGAAACTGATAAAATGCCATGCAGTGGGTGGGAGAAGTAAAGGAGAGAACACCGCTGCTGAGGACTGGGCCCTGAAGGGTAAGGTAGAGCAGAGGGGGGTGGGCGGGGGTGCGGCAGAGGCTTTGCAAACTCACACAAGGGAGGCCATGTGCACAGGAGGGAAGGATCTGAAAGGGAGCAAACGTGGCCTGAGAGGAGAGGCAGGGAGAGGTCAACTGGAACAGAGAATGCAGGATGTGAGCTGTTTTTATAAGGAGCTCGGTGGATGAGTGGATGGATGGTCATCTTAAAGATCCACTGAACTTATTTGTCAAGAAATGAAATTTCAAGCCATGAAGGGTTCAGATGCATTACCTACAGCGCAGTCCAACCTGAATCCTGCCTACTGTTGCCATGGCCTCCTGCTGAGGCCGCTTCATGTAAGTCAAAATCTGGGCAGGACGTATTTCCAGAATGATCACACTCCCTTGTTTTAGTGATTTTTCTTCCTTTTCTCCCCCATGCCTGTGGTTTGCATGCTGAATCCCTATCACTCTCGAATTTCTTATTGAGACCTGATTCGAGCATTCTAGATTCTGTGACTCTACCATTCAGGCTGCAGGAGTCCAGAATAATTGGGGAGAAGATGTTCTTTGAGAAAAATCTCTTGTATTTGTTTTCAGAGTGTTTTATATGGGGCTAAAGAATGCTTTATTTCACCAGACTCAGGCAGTCAAAGAGTTTTTCCAAAAATTTCAGATTTTTCTAACCTGGTTATTGCACAGAAGAATAAGCAAGGATATGTTCTGCAGTATCCTTCTTTGGTATGTTATTAATTTGTTTGTTTCATTTTTGGCCAGAAGAAGGGTCCTTATTCTTAGCTATTGAAGTCATCAGAAGCTTATTGTCTTTAAAAACCCATTGTAGATTGGCTTTCTTAAATCTATGGTCACCATTTTTTGGTTCTTTTTGACACTGTGGATAAAACTGTTCAATAAGGGCTCCCCTGGTGGCGCAGTGGTTGAGAGTCTGCCTGCCGATGCAGGGGACACGGGTTCGTGCCCCAGTCCAGGAAGATCCCACATGCCGCGGAGCGGCTGGGCCCGTGAGACATGGCCGCTGAGCCTGCGCGTCCAGAGCCTGTGCTCCGCAACGGGAGAGGCCACAACAGTGAGAGGCCTGCATACCACAAAAAAAACAAAAACAAAATCAAAGACAAAACTGTTCAATAAAATTAAAATTGTTCATTATTCTTTAGGCTGTTCAGAAAAGAATGCTTCAGAGGTTTAAAAGAAATAGGTTCAAAATACCTTGAGTTGGGCCCTTGGTTTCCTAAGGATTGGGAGCTGCAAGTAAAGGCATTATTATTATTATTATTATTATTATTATTATTATTATTATTATTATTGAAATAAAGAAGTCTTCAGCAGTGGGTAGACTGCAGAGTGAGGGGAGTACGGACCCCTGCAAACACATATCTCTGTCTCACTGTCAGAATTCCAGGCACAAGGCCCGGTGGGGTGATCTTTTCCACGGTCGGGAGAGAAACAGAGACAGAAGGTCCAGAAATGGAGCTTCCCAGTGGAAAGCACCACTGATAGCCTGGAAAAGAGCGATGCTTCCCTCTGGATAATGGTGTATATAATTGAGGGAAACCTAAGGAGACGCCCTGGGACCAGCACTACCTTTCAGATAGTAAACGCTGGGAGATGGTCCCTGATATGGACTGAACTGTGTCCCCGCCAAGTTCACATGTGTGTGATAGCGTTTGGAGCTGGGGCCTTTGGAAGGTAACTAGGTGTAGTTTTAGTGCATTCTCTTCGCCTCTCTCTCTCCTCTCTCTGTCTCTGTCTCTGTCTCTCTCATCCCTCCCTCTTTTCTCACTGTGCCACGTGAGGACACATGGAGAAATCGGCCATCGCAAGCCAGGAAGAGAGCTCTCCCTGGAACCCAGCCCTGCTGGCAGCCTGATCTCAGACTTCCAGCCACCAGAACTGTGAGAAAATAAAGGTCCGTGCTTTAAGCCTCCTTTGACTATGGTGTTTTGTTACGGCAGCCTGACCTGCCTAAAATGCCAACCCCTAAAATGCCTTCCTAAAGCTAAACATTTATTGATTCTGAGACCAGGGATCGTTGGTATGAATCTCTAGGCTCTGTTTTCTCAGTCACTTGATGGGGTTGGAGCTGTCATATTCAACATAAGCGGAAGGCTTCTGTGTTGTATTATGGATGGGGAGAGAGGCCCCACTGGACCCCAGACTCAGCAGTCCGTAAAGCCTAGGACCCCCTGATGTCCTCAGAAAAGCCAAAGTCTTCACTTGCTTCTCAAGGCCGTGCTGACCCCAGCCTCACTTCCAAGCTTTCCCTTTGCACGTTGCCCTGTTTCTGGGACCCATGGGCCTCCCCAGAGCAGCAATCCTGAACATCCTCAGGGAGGACTTCTGTTCTCTCCTCTGTGCTGTCAAAGCAAAGCCAGAGCCGGACAGCAGATACAGCAGGAAGAACACATTTTATTCCAGAACTATCGCGATAGGGGATATGAGACCTCAGTACAGAGCTGGGCTCAGCTCGGAGTACGGCCCGGACAAGTGGGGATTTATAGCCGAGGAGCAGGGTGTGGGATCCGTGGGTAGGAAATTACTGAGAGGAAGCATCCGGGGTCGGGGGGATTCTGGCGAAACTGAACTTGACAGGATTCTTGCTGACGGTGGGCCCCAAGCCTGGGGGATTAAGGAATTTGACCAGATATTGAGGACGGGGGATTCTGGCTAAACCCACTTAGCAGGATTCTTGCTGAAACTGGGTGACACAGAGAGTACGTGGGAGTCCAAGGCTGAGGCCTCGTTGAGAAGTGGATTCAGAAGAGCCTGACGAAGTTTGGTCAGGGAGAGGGTCTGTCAGGTCCGCAGACCTCCTTGTTGTGTCGTGTGGTACTTAACTGCTCTGCTCATGCTGTGGGCTGTGAGCCCCTCAAAAGGTTGCCTTCTTCACCCTGGAACCTGGGGCCCCCGGACCCCTGCCGGCCACAGAGGAGGTGCTCGGAAGAGGTTTTCTGAGGCAGTGAAAGGGTCTGGGATGAGGGTTCAGGGCTTGTTCCCTCCCGACAGCAAGGGGCTGCCCTGAAAGCTCTTCCAGTGGGAAGCGTTCCTGTCCCAGTTGGTCAGCCTCAAAGGATGGGCACAGGATGCCCCTGAGGCCACGTTGGTGGGGACACTTCACCAATATAATTTCCTACAGCCACCGGCAGCATGACAGCTGAATGGTAAATGGGATTTTTGTTTACGGTTCTTGGTTGAGCTCATGAGGTGATGTGAAAGGCACAGAAAGAAACCATTCATTGTGGGGTTGGGATGTTCAAATTCCCTTCTCACCAAAGAGGAGGCCCCAGGCGGCCTCTAAACACCTCTGTGTGCAGACTCCAGCCACTGGCTCAGCGATGACCCACAGTGTCAAAGGCAGCTGGTGTGCATGGCCACAGCCCAAGGATGCCTCCCGGGGAGGGGCCGCCTCCCCTGAGCTGCCACAGGGAGCCAGAAGAGATGGTCTCGAACATTTTTTAAATGGGAGAGGGGCTGAAGTAGAGTTGATGGTTTCTTTTGTTAAGTAGAAAAATTTTAAAAAATGGTCAGCCACCATCACCATTTTTTTTCATAAAATTGAAAAATATATTTTACTGAAAAAAGTGGTGAAAATGTGCGAAGTTTCCACTCCACTTGACCCCAGCCCTAATTCCCAGGCCCTCGAGGGAAGGTCAGATAAAAACAACTACTGAAACCTGCTTAGAGGGACCGGAGATGTGGAGGTGACCTCACCCAGTGCCTCAGATATCCACGGTGCCGTCTTTCCCCTCCTGGAATCACTGGCCACACTTCAAAATCATTAGTTTTGAAGTGTGACCATCCCTCAGCTCAGGTATGAGAGCCTGTCCACCAGTGGTGACAGAAGACCCTGAGCTCCAGAATAGGACTAATAAAGTGGATCTGACACCTTGGATGGGAAAAAAATTACATTCTTATTTTCATGAACCTTTCACTGAAATTTAGCACTTCCTTCCATCATGAACATGGCACGGTATTAGTTTCCTAGGGCGGTGGTAACAAAGAACCTCAAACCGAGGGCTTAGGACCAGAGGAGATGGGGTGGTGTGAC
The DNA here is from genome assembly GCF_025265405.1 of Mesoplodon densirostris. Taxonomy (NCBI): domain Eukaryota; kingdom Metazoa; phylum Chordata; class Mammalia; order Artiodactyla; family Ziphiidae; genus Mesoplodon; species Mesoplodon densirostris. Next base: position 5,915,535 of record NC_082665.1, on the reverse strand, counting down.
CGCAGGGAGACAACAGATACTTATCTTCTCACAGCTCTGGAGGCTGGAAGTTGGAGGTCAAGGTATGGGAAGAATTGGTTCCTTCTGACGGCTGTGAGGGAGAGTCTGTCCCAGGCCTTTCCCCCAGCTTCTGCTGGTTGGCTGGCAATCCTTGACGTTCCTTGGCTTCTACAAGCATCACCCTAATCTCTGCCTTCATCTTCACATGGTGTTCTTCCTGTGTGCTTATCTGTGTGCAAATTTCCCCCTTTAATAAGGACCCCAGTCATAAGTGGACAAGGGCCCGCTCTAGTAGACCTCATTGTAACTTGGTAAAGACTCTCCAAATCAGTTCACATTCTGAGGATTAGGGCTCCAACATAGGCATTTTGCAGGGGCGGGGGCACAGGTCAGCCCCTAACAGGCACCGACCCACTCAGCAGTGGAGCCTGCGACTTTGCCTCTGAAAGAGCTCATCGGCATTTTCACAGCATAGTAGTAGCTGTGGACCCTTCCAAATACGGGCGGAGCTCATGCTGCCTTAAAAATGAAAATAGTTATTAGACATGGAGCTACAAATCATTATCAGATACAATAATAAACTATGTTTAAAGAAGTTGATGTATTTCAATGTTGTTAACTCGATAGCCCAAAGAGAGCCTCAACTTGATGCCTGAAATCCAGCACGCTATTGCTCTGACCCACAACAGTAGTGCAAGTTACCTTCACCAGCATTTACACAGAGCAGGGAATTCTAGTTTTTGCCAGTTGATGGTGTTGTGTGTATGAGGAGATTCCACCCTACAGACAGCTGCGGGACTCCATATCCATGGCTTCTTGCCCTCACAAACCGGGTAGAAACACATTCATTGCTCCAGGGTTCTAAGCTGTGTGTCTTCTTATGGCTCCATTTCTATAAGATAGTCTGTAATTTGGATTCATGCTGTATTTTCTTTCAGTGACTAAGTTTAAAAGGCTTGGGTTTTGTTCAGCAGCATAGAATATTACTCTGGTACACTTTTAAAGGTATTTTGATACATTTATTTCAACATCGTTGATTTCCTTTGTAATCCTGTATCATTTATTTTATGAACTTTGTGGTGAAAGGTTCCATGATATAAAAATGTTTGTGGAGGGTTTGTGGCTCCTGCTGGCTTCGGGAAGAACTTACTTCCACAGAGAACTGTAGGAGACCCAGTTCTGTTCCTCTCGCTGGCTGTCCAAGAAGATGGTCACTGTCCTCTGAACCCACCCGGCTGCGTTTTCTCTCTGGTGCCCTTGAACCCTCTGTGGATGTGGCCTGTGATGCAAGCAGCCAGCCAGGAGTGAGGCTCTCAGGGCAAGTCTGGACCACTCTTCCCACGCTCCTCCAGGCTGGGGTCATCCCGGGGGCAGGGCGCCCTCTGCTTGTATGTGACAAAATCCCTCTGGCTAGGTGGACTTGAAGGGGAGAACTGAGGTGACACTATGGGGTGCCCCCCAACTTGCCAAAGGGCACACTTTGATTCGAAGTTGTCAGGAGGGTGAAAATTCCCCCTCTACCCCTCTTGAGTTCTTGTGGCTGGACTCATAATAAAACTGACATAAGACAGATGAACAGGAGAAAAAGAAACAAATTTTACTTTTTGTGTACGGAGGGAGATCTCTTAGAAATGGGACTTGAGAAGTGTCTAAAAAGCAGGCAGCTTTAAAATCTTTGAGACAATAAATTTGTGGGGGATTGACAAGTTAAAGAAACTTAGGTTTGGGGTGCTCTGTTAGGGAAGAATATAAACAGAGTTTGGGCTGGGGTAATAAAGAAGTGACAAGATCTGTTTATATAGGTTTCTCAGCCCTGGATTCCCCGTCTCTGGAGATAAAGGTGTTTCTTCTACCTCTAGACGCAGGGGGTGCATCTTTCACATGGGAGATTTATTTTTTTTTATTTCAGGGAGACAGAAAGGAGGGTCAGCGTGTCCCTCGTGCATTGGCTGTTTCTTAAGTAACTGTAATTCAAAATAATCCATACGCCATTGAGGCATATTTTGGAGTGACCCGCCCTGAGCCCCCCAAAAGTCATGACAGGAGTAATTATCACCAGGCAGGCATGATTCTCCCCAGTTGGAGACATAGACACAGGTGTGGGGTATTTAAGTACCCTGTGTCCAATTACAAACTGTTGTGATCCAGCCAGAAGTGAACAAGATCTTTTGTTTCCAAATTCCGGGATCTTTCCATCCCAGCAGGCTGCCTGAAGTTAACAAAAGAGGACTTTTTTTTTTTTTTAATCTGCTCTGCATCATCTTAAGCTGATTTAAAATGGAAAATGGAGTGGGTACTGATTTGGCAATTAATGAAATATTGAAGCATCATCATAGCAACCTCATACTTTGATTAAGGAGCCTGCCTTTCATATCTGGTCAACTGGTGTGTTAAAGCAACCGTCAGTGCTTTAGAGTTTATAGAAAAAGCAAATCCCAGACTTTATTTCCTGGGGTTGTATTAATCCTATTTTTAATTTTCTGTATGTTATGATGTTGTGACATTAAAAAAAAACCCTTTCTCGCTGGGGAGAAGAGCTGTCAGTTCTTAGAGATCACAAAGTGCCTGGCCAGGAGCTTGTCTTTAACATGTAAATGAGCCCATCTGGAGCCCCACTTCCTCTCCATGGCCCTGGGGCCCCAGGAGAATATTCCTGTGCCTCAGTCATCCCAGGGCCAAGCACCAGGCAACTAAGGGCACCCCTGTAGCCCAAGGCCCACCAAAATTATTCAAACTAGCCAATCCTAAAGTGTTCACCCTGTCCTGTCTCGAAGGGTCCTGGCCTAGTCCCCATCATCTGTAGGGGTCTTCTGGCCATCACAGGGCAGGTCACCATCCTCATGGAAAACAAGGGACCCAAAAGTGTCATGTTTCAAAGGCAGGTCTGTCTGTGGTCGCTTACTCAGCTGCTGTCCCCATCCCATCCTTAGAGACCTGTGGCTCAATGCTTAGTCAAAAATAACCAAGCAAGGAGCACTTGATCCCACTCCCCTAAAACCCCTGGGGAGGTTGCTTAGTTCAGCTTCGATCACAAATGTCCCACTCCACGTCCTTAGGCACTTTTAGGTGTGGCTGCCTACTGACCTGCTCCGTCTCTTCCTTAAACCAAATAATTACAAAATCAGGATGCTGCCCGCGGCTCTCCTGAGTGTAGACCACAGCCGCTCTGAGCTTGATTGGGACACCTGGGCAAGGGAGGCCCTGTGCACAGCAGAGGCCATCAGGGGCTTATCAGGAAAACATCCAAAAGGATAAAAGCAAACAAACAGTTGGAGATGGACAGGAGATAACAAAAGAAAAAAAAAAAGAAAAAAAAGAAAAATTAAGCTGCTTAGAGATACCAGCCAACCAACCATTCTCAAAAATTTTGCTTAAGGAAAAAATAAAAGAGGAAAGGGTTGTCTCCAGGAGAGGTCCCTGCAGACACTGGGGTTTCCCTTCCTCCTTTTATTGACCTGAGAGAGAAACTGATGATATGACTTTGGGTGGTAAAGCCTCAAGCAAAAAACAAACAACTTCCGCCCCAATACAGCTTTAGGAGGCTACAAGACCAAGAGAAAAAAAAAAGGGAAACCGAAATTTTTTTTCCTGAGCAAGTGGTAGGTCTAACCAACATTACTAGAGCCCTAGATTACCTAATGATTTCAAAACATACTCCTAGATACAGAGGGAGAAACTGTAGAGGGAAGTGAATAAATTATGGATACATAGACTATTTTAATATCCATATATAACACATTGTGTAACTGCTAAAACAAATTTTTGATTAAAGTATTTAATACTAATAAATATTGACATAAGCATTTTATTATTTTTACTATTAAATATTTAATTATTAATATAGTTAATGAAAATGATTACATATGATTATGTAACTAAATTAAGACAAAGATTTCATATACATAGATACTAAATGATATATAATTATGTAACTAAATTAAAACCAAGTTCCATAATTTGATCCAGTTAAAAGCCCAAAATTTACATACTAAAAAAAATTGTGAGAAAAAATAAAAAAGGCACCTATCGGCTTTTGTGCTTGTACCACATAGTTTCTCAAATTAACTTTAATATTTGCTAAAATGCACTAATTAGCAAAACTTCATGGACTTAGTCAGTACTGGGCCTCAAATTATAGTTATATCTGAGGATCCCACTGAATTGAAACATTGTACCCCCATAATCTTAAAAAAGTAACTAAATATCAAATGGAGGAGAAATGGGTATACTTTGTTGTCTTGGCTAAATTACCCATCATCACAGCACCCATTGCTTTGAAATATTCCAAATGGGACATAGATGGTCTGACACAAAAAATAATGAATTAAAATAAAAGGACTTTTTTTTGACACTTACAAATCGGCTTGGTAAAATGGAATCCCATAAACACCCAGTTAAAATAGTTAATATGGCTCCGTGTGTGTTAATACAGGGCCTTATTAATTATATGAAATCCAATGAATAAAGTGTGATTATCCCCACTGTTTCTCCATTTGACAGCTCAATTTTCCTTGTTGTGGAATCTGGAAAAAATAAAGGGCGCCTCATGGTGGATTCCTACAAGCTTTTTTTTTTTTTCCATGAAACAAACCAGTATTTCTTTAAAGTTAACCAAAATACATTCTGTGTTAAAACACAATTTTTGTATAGATACAGTTGCATTTAAAAAATTCGTAACAGTTTTCTTACCAATATTTTTGCATTCATAATATAAAAGTGAAATAAAGCACTAAGGAGAGCGCTCTTAACTTTTTAATTTTTATTTATTTTATTTTATTTTATTTTATTTTATTTTATTTTATTTTGCGGTACGTGGGCCTCTCACTGTTGTGGCCTCTCCCATTGCGGAGCACAGGCTCCGGATGCGCAGGCTCAGCGGCCATGGCTCACGGGCCCAGCCGATCCGTGGCATGTGGGATCTTCCCGGACCGGGGCATGAACCCGTGTCCCCTGCATCGGAAGGCAGACTCTCAACCACTGCGCCACCAGGGAAGCCCAATTTTTATTTATTTTTAAAATTAAAATTCAAAAATTTTATATTGGAGTGTAGTTGATTTACAATGTTCTGAAATCTGGTGTACAGCAAAGTGATTCATTTATACACGTGTATGTATAACTTATATGTATATGCATATATGTATATATATTCTTTTTCAGATTCTTTTCCCATATGGGGAATTCCTACAATCTTAATGCTGTGCTTCCATCCATTAGGGCCCAATATCCAATACCCAATATTATTAAAATTATTGATATTATTCAGTCCACAACTGGCTAGCATTTTGCTCTGATGGATATGGTGGATGTGTCTGTTCAGTGTCAATTTCAACAGCCTCTCAGCTGAGTTGCTCCACTTCCCAAGGGACATGTGTTCCAGGTTTCCCATGGGGCACCCCAGCAGCTTTGCCATCCTGATCTTTTCAGACAAGACCTTCACTGCATCCACCTTTCTCTAGGGCACAGTATGACATTACATTATGACATCCTTCTCCAAGGACACTCATTTGACACCCTCATTAAGGACACACAAGTCTAACATCTTTTAGTCATTATTGGGTTCTGGTGGCAACACGTATTTCTCATTTACAAATTTTACTTCCCAGTTAAAATCAACAGACACTTCCATCCGTACCCTCAAAAACTCCTTCACTGTAGAAGCTTTGAAGTTCCACTTATCCTTTTCTTTTATGGTGTGTTTTGTATCCTGTTTTAAAAATAAATCACCCAGTTCAAGATCAGAAAACTTTTCTTCCAGAAGTTTTATTGTTGTACCTTTCACCTTTAGATATTGAAATCCATCTGGATTTGACTTGTGTATGGTGTGAGGTAGGGGTCGGGTACTTCTTACCCATGTGGATATCAAATAGACCCAGGACTCTTTAAAAAAATTTTTTTTTAACATCTTTATTGGAGTGTAATTGCTTTACAATGGTGTGTTAGTTTCTGCTGTATAACAAAGTGAATCAGCTATATGTATACATATGTCCCCGTATTCCCTCCCTCTTGTGTCTCCCTCCCACACTCCCTATCCCACCCATCTAGGTGGTCACAAAGCACCGAGCTGATCTCCCTGTGCTACGTGGCTGCTTCCCACTAGCTATCTATTTTACATTTGGTAGTGTATATATGTCCATGCCACTCTCTCACATCGTTCCAGCTTACCCTTCCCCTTCCCTGTGTCCTCAAGTCCATCCTCTACATCTGCATCTTTATTCCTCTCCTGCCCCTAGGTTCATGAGAACCATTTTTTCTTTTCTTCTTTTTTTTTTAGATTCCATATATATGTGTTAGCATACGGTATTTGTTTTTCTCTTTCTGACTTACTTCACTCTGTATGACAGACTCTAGGTCCATCCACCTCACTACAAATAACTCAATTTCATTTCTTTTTATGTTTGAGTACTATTCCATTGTATTCATGTGCCACATGTTCTTTATCCATTCGTCTGTCAATGGACACTCAGGTTGCTTCCATGTCCCAACTATTGTAAATAGTGATGCAATGAACATTGTGGTACATGACTCTTTTTGATGGTTTTCTCAGGGTGTATGCCCAGTAGTGGGATTGCTGGGTCATATGGTAATTCTACTTTTAGTTTTTTAAGGAACCTCCATACTGTTCTCCATAGTGGCTGTATCCATTTACATTCCTGCCAACAGGGCATGAAGGTTCCCTTTTCTCCACACCCTCTCCAGCATTTAGACCCAGGACTCTTTTTCTCTCCCGTTGCAGAGCACAAGCTCTGGATGTGCATGCCCAGCACCCACGGCCCACGGGCCCAGCCGCTGCATGGCATGTGGGATCTTCCCGGACCGGGGCACGAACCCGTGTCCCCCGCATCAGCAGGTGGACTCTCAACCACTGCGCCACCAGGGAAGCCTGGACCCAGGACTCTTGATTGAAGATCACTCTTTGCCCACTAAATTGTGTTGCATGTATCATTTATCATATGTGTGGGTTTCTTTCTGGGCTCTTTCTTCTGCTCCATTGACCTATTTTTCTGTTGTAATGACAGTTTTCTTACATAGTTAACTGCACATCAGCTTATGTATATAGTAAAGGAAACTGCTGAACTTTGTTAAAAGATTAGATAGACACCCTCAGCTTTTGTATAAGATGTCTAGTTGCCCAGGCTACCAGACAGCCTGGGGGAGTCATCTGGGTGCAAACAGAATTGCAGGACTTGATTGTCCTGTGCCTCCCTCCCCTCCGTTCACTCATTCTCCTGTGAAAAACCTGTGATGGGGTGTGTTCTTGAGGCTGTTACTCCTGATGTCTTCCTCACCTTTTACTCCTCTCCCTTATGCTTCCAGAAAAATCTCTTTGCCCCCTCCACCAAAAAAGCTGCCCTGGAAGAATCACTGACAGGCTGTTCACAAGATGCGGGGGTGGGGTGGGGTGCACTCACCACATAACAGAACCAACAGGAGATGCTTGATAAATTGAGGTTTATTTTAAGGAATTGGGTCACATGGTTATGGAGGCTGAGAAGCTCCAAGATCTGCAGTCAGCAAGCTGGACACCCAGGAGGGCCAAGAGTGTGGTTCTAGCCTAACAGCTCGAGACTCAGGAAGAACTGATGTTTAGCTTGAGTCTGAAAGCAAGAAAAACCATGAAGTCCCAGTCCAAGCAGTCAGGCAGGAGGAGTTCCCCTAACTTGGGGGAAGGTCAGCCTTTTTCTTCTATTCAGGCCTTCAACTGATCAGATGCAGCCCACCTGCATTAGGGAGGGCAATCTGCTTTATTCAGCCTCCTTATTCAAATTTTCATCTCATCCAAAAAACACCCTCACAGACACACCTAGCATAGTGTTTGACCAAATGTCTAGGCACCTCATGGCCTAGGCAAGTTGACACACAGCCATTGCACTGCAAGAGCTGCATTGTTCCCACTGCTTTGGATGCTGACACTCAGGTCTCCTCCAGTGGGCAGGGGCTGGACACCAGGTGGGAGCTGAGAGCTGCGGCCCAGCGTAGGTCTGGGGCAGTTGTAGGGAACCTTATTCCAGACTGCTTTATCCAAGTGGTACCCACTGGTGTTTTCAAAGGAACCAACCTAGAGTAGAATCACCTGGGACATATTAAAACACAGATTCCTGGGCTCCAGACCTGCCTTATCTGAGTCTGTGTGGGATGGCACCTTTTTGTAAAATTTATTTTATTGAAATATAGTTGATTTACAATGTTGTGTTAATTTCTACTGTACAACAAAGTGATTCAGTTTAAACATATATACGTTCTTTCTCATATTCTTTTCTGTTATTGTTTATCACAGGATATTGAATCTAGTTCCTTGTGCTATAGAGTAGGACCTTGTTGTTTATCCAGTCTTTATGTTATAACAGTTTGCATCTACTAATCCCAAACTCCCAATCCATCCTTCCTCTATACCCGCTTCCCTTTGGCAACCACAAGTCTGTTCTCTACGTCTGTGAGTCTGTTTCTGTTTTGTAGATAAGTTCATTTGTGTCATATTTTACAGTCCACATATAAGTGATATCATATGGTGTTTGCCTTTCTCTTTCTGACTTACTTCACTTAGTATGATCATCTCTAGGTCCATCCATGTTGCTGCAAATGGCATTATTTCATTCTTTTTAAGGGATGGAACCTTTGAACTTGCATTTTTAACCAGCCTCCTGGGAGATTCTTCCACCTACTGAGTTTGAGAGCCTCTGGGTTTCTCAGGCTGCATGTCATCCATTCATTGTGCATTCCCTGCGATGCCATTCTGCTCTCCGATGGCCCATGGGTTGGCGGCAGTCTTCTCAGATGTGTGAGGATAGCTCTGGAGCAGGTGTCCTGAAGGTGGATCCCAGCCTTCTGAACTGCCCACAACCCTCTGTGAGTCCCTAGCTCTGGAATTCCCACCTCTGCTGCCACCTGTCACATCACACCTGCCCTTCAAGAACAAGCTTGAATACCACATCCTTCACCTGGCCCATCCAATGGGCTGGGCACCTCACCAGTTCTCTCTCCCTTGAGGCCATGGGCCTCTTGGTTGTGTGCTTTGGCCCTGGGCAACTCTCTCTGGCCTCAGAGTGGACCATTGCTGTTCATTCCAGGTCTTTCCCTTCAGATCCAGGAGGTCCTCCCCACCAGCCCACTTGAACTTAACTTTCTAGACTGTCCCTTTGGCGGCAACCACAGAGGAAGAGCAAACTTATCTGCGAAAGGAGGCAAAATCGAGAAATAGTGTCTTTTCCCCTGCATTGGTTTTCATGTTTCTTTCTAGAGTATACTGCGGGAGAAAATGCAATTTCGTTTCCCTTACACCTTTCCCCGCCAAAATCGACTACACATTCTAGCCCTGCAAGTAAATAACCTCATAAAGAAAGGGTTGTAGACTTCTCAGCCTCCTGCAGGCTCAGCCATGTTCTCAAAGTCCTTTTGTGTCCTGTGGTGTTTTCTGTGAAGTCAGTGAGGGCTGCAGCTGGTCAGGAGCTCCATGGGGGACCCAGAAGAACAGCAGCTGGACCGAATTGGTCTCCAGAGAGTGGGCTAGTTCTGGAAAGCTCCATCATTGTTCCATTTCTTTTATGAAGAATGTACTTGGATTTTTACTTAATGAAATTTCAAGGTCCTCTTTTGCTATCAAAATAACCAACGCTTTCTACATTTCACTCTGTGGGTTTCTTTTCTTGCTAACCCCTATGTTCTCTTATCCAGCATAACATTCTGAAAACATGGACACTGAGTTGAGAATTGATGGGTTGGTTTCCTCCCTGTGTTAGGTTCTTTTAGCATCAGCCATGGACTCTGTTACGTGACTGTCACTGGCTTACATGTCCTTTGTGTCTCCTTAAAAATTTCTGGCTGCTGTCCTAACCCATTAGGCTAAAAAGATTCTTGGATATTTGCTTGCTGTTATTATTGTCAACAGGGGAGCCATGTGTTGGGATTTGTCTTGACTGGACCAATTTTACAGATGAGAAAAATGAGGCTGGGGATTAATGTCTTGCAGGTGGGTGGTGCATTGGCACTACAGCAAATGCTTCAGGACAACAAAAGGTGAAGAGCTGCTGGTGAGGCATGAGTGATTTTAATGACACTATTCTTTTTGGTTTGTCCTTATAGGGCATCCCGAGGAAGAGGACCATTTTTTGGGCAAACAAACCAAGCCCAGAAACTGATCGTGCTGAATGTCATATGCTGACAGCTCTTGGAATCTACCCTTTGGTTTAGCTTTCAACCCAGAGGTTCATCTTACCCAGGAAAAGAGTGAGTCATTTGCTTTCTTAATGTTATAACACTGACATGGATGATCCTGAATTTGTGGAGAATAAAAGAGAGGTGAGCAAAAGATAAAAGAATCAGGAGATTTAAACAGTAACCTAAAAACAGAACAAAACAAAACAAAAAACAGCCACTGCTAGCAGAGACAGAATTCCAAGGTAGTTGTGCACATCTGAAGACTGGTCTTGCTTCTTTCTGGGAGTGATGAAGTGGTGCTTAAATCGATCAGAGAAGAATACCAGGGGCCTGTACATTTAGGTCTAGCCTTGCAGGTTCTCTAGCTGGATGTCGTTATGGAGTCAGAGAAAGGCAGAACCAGAAGGACGGACCTAGTGAGCCATGTGTTTCCATATCCTTCTAGGTAAGGAATGTGAGGCTCCCATTGGTGAAGGGCTGGCTGATCCTGATCTTCCGCTAGGGGGCGAGAGATGCTGGCAGCCGTCTCTGCGTCTGTGTGGAACCATGGTGCTCCGCTTATGTCTGCAACAAGATTCCAGAGTTTCTAAAACCTGAGCCATGAACATGGGTCTTGTCCCCCATCTCAGCCTCCCAGGGTAAAGCTAAACAGGCACTCCTGCTTTTGAGGTCTAACCATTTGATTTTGTTCCTTCAGATGGCTTATGTGAAGATGAGATGGATATATATTTCCCTGGTGGTCCTGGGAGCCCTTTGTCTGTATTTTAGCCTGGATGGTCTGAATCCTTTTAAAGGCCAGCCATTTGTTTTGAAGAACGAAGGTGGGAACTTCCTTCAGCTCCCAGATATAAACTGCAGGCAGGATCCCCCCTTCCTTGTCCTGCTGGTGACTTCATCCCACGAACAGACGTTTGCCCGCTCGGTCATCCGGAGCACGTGGGGGAGAGAAAAGATCGTGAGGGGAAAACAAATAAAAACATTCTTCCTCCTGGGAACCACCCCCAGTAAGGACATGTCGAGAGCAGTGGCCCAGGAGAGCCAGCAATATCGCGATATTATCCAGAAGGACTTCATGGATGTTTATTTCAATCTGACTCTGAAGACCATGATGGGTATGGAGTGGATCTACCGCTTTTGTCCACAGGCATCTTTCGTGATGAAAACAGACTCTGACATGTTTGTCAACATCTACTATCTGACTGAACTGCTCCTGAAGAAAAATAGAACAACTCGGTTTTTCACCGGCTTCTTAAAACTAAACGAATACCCCATCAGGGAAAAGTACAATAAGTGGTTTGTGAGTAAATTCGAATATCCATGGGACAAGTACCCGCCCTTTTGCTCCGGTGTTGGCTATGTTTTCTCCAGCGATGTGGCAGGCCAGGTGTACAACGTTGCTGAAAGTGTCCCGTTCATTAAACTGGAAGATGTCTTTGTGGGGCTCTGCCTGGAAAAACTGCAAATCAAACTGGAGGAGCTTCACTCCAAGCAGACTTTCTTCCCCAATGGGTTACCCTTCACCGTATGCCGTTACAAGAAGATCGTGGCCTGCCATCATGTCAAGCCTCACAATATCCTGATGTATTGGCAGGCTCTGGAAAGTTCCCGGGAAGAAGAGTGTCCAGATATCTGAAGGGAGCCCAGCGGAACATCTGGACACACACCAGACAGCCCACGGTGATGGTTTTTGAAAGATCTTGGATGGCACGGCTGAGACTCCTGGGGTAGGGAGGGAGGAAGGAAGGAAGAAGCCGAAGAGTGAGGGTGATATCCCGAAGGCTTCCCAGTCTAAACCTGAATGCCACCGCTGATGAATCCCCATTTGGTGCCCCAAGCCATAACAAATACTCTCTCTTGGGTACCTACCCTGTTGCACTAAATGATGTACGCCTGCATTTTCTCATGTCAGGGGTCAGCATCCATATGGAGTGGTGGGTGTTAGCACCCCATCTCACACACAAGGAAACAGCAGCTTAGAGAAGCACGCGGGCCTGTCCCAAGGATTGCAGCCAGCAGACACTGCAGCAGGGATGAGAGCCCACCTCTCAGTCCACCACCTCAGTCCACCCCTGCGTGCTGCCTCTTGGGAGAGGACGGTGGTGAAGGAGGCTCAGAGGGAAGCCTTGCTGCTGACATCTGTCAGTCCCTTGCTCGAGTCCCCTCCTCCTCAAATCCCATTCCTGTGCTTTTTAGTGCAGAGACTGGGGTGAACCAATGCGCCCCCAGCTCCCTTTGTTCAATGCAATGGGTCTGGCTGGCCTGAGACTGTGTTAGCAGCTTGGCCCTCAACTCACTGCAGAGCACATGCCAGAAGACACCTCCACAGTGGCTGCAGCTCAGCCCCCCAGAAACACCCAGCTCGAGATAGCAATCAGCCTTTAAAGATTTGGCTCAGAAATCGCTGTGAAGCTTGGCCCATTGTATAGACTCCCTGGCCATTCTGCTGAGCGTGGGACCCCGAGAGCATGGCATTTCCTCCCAGCCATCTGCAGCAACCCTGCCTGTCGGCTCCACATGCCCTTGGTCTGCACGTCACGTCTCCAAGTGCAAACCAGAAGGCAGTTGGATGCAAGACTTCGTCTGTGAAGGATGCTGGGAGCTTTTCTGGGAAGTTGGGTGGATTTAACTCAAGACACTCTTAAGAACCCCCTGGGACACTGAGCACTGAACTGAGTCCTGGTCAAGGGAGCATCTTCCTGGGTCCGTTTCCTAAATCTGACCCTAGCTCAGCTTCTTTGAACTTCTCAGATGGCCAAGGAACAGCTGAGTTTTGAGGTGTGGAGTTAAACCTTCAATATTCTTCGGGTGGTTTGGAAGAGCCTGTTTTGCAGGGTTGGGTGGCAATGAAGCACTTTTGTTTTTGCCAGGGTCTTTGCCCATTCAGTCACTCTCACATGACACGCAAAGCCATCTTGCTCCCGATCATCGAGATGAGCGGTTTTTACTTTCTTCTTTACGGAACTGGATGTTAGCAGCCTGCAAAGCCAAGACCTCACATGACTGTGAAACTTACAAACATTGGGCGAACCTCTTACCTGATCTTAGAAAGAGATGTTCGCTGCAAAATGGTCATGGCCACATTAAATTGCAAAATGGCATCTTATTTTGCACAGTGTTTCTCGTATCTGGATGGAGCTGCTTCTTGGCAGTTGTGTTTTCTTATCCTGGCTGCTCTGAACGTGCTGGGTCATGTTCAGAAAAGCCACCTCCTCAGGTGGGAAATCAGGGACTGAACTTGTTTTTTTGAAGCCCAGATTTTGCCAGGGTGGGTCCCTGGGTCCTGTAGGATGGGCTGCCTCTCAATGGTGGGCTTTGAGGGTGAAGGAGTTTGTCTGGCAGTAGGACTGGTTCTGTGCTTAGAATCACAGAACCAGCCCTTGTCTGGTGTGCGTGTCCATGTGGCCACCGGGCTGGGCAGGTGAGTGTGGATGACTCAGGATCTGGTCTTCTCAGCATCCACCCAAAGCCCTCGGCCATAGGAGTCCATGAGCACAAGCTCAGCTCCACCGAGAGCCTCTCTGTGTTCTTAAAGGGCTTTCTGCAAAACACATTCGCCCCCCTGCACCCCCCGCCGACTCTATTTCTTTATGTAGTCAAAACCTTTTCTTCTCGAGGGAAAAAAATGTTTCGTGACTGTAGACCTTGAAGGGACCATCGAGCTCATTCGGTCCTGCCTTTACGTAGGATGAAAGTAAAGCTCGAAGAGACCCAGAGGCTTGCCCAAGACTTTGCCCGAGACTTCACAGCTTGTTTGTTGTGGAATGCAGCTTCCAGCCAGAGCTGTATTCCGTGATACCGTCTTGCCTGGGTGAGAGTAAGAAACTGTGAATTAGGAGGCGAAGCGATGCTTTTCCAATAACACCCAAAGTGAGTTTCATAATGGGATTGGAGAGGAGCCCGGCTGGTGATGCAGTGGCTTCACTCACAGGCATCCAGGGACAAATGATGCTGATGGCAAAGGCTATTTGCTAGGCACTGAGATAAGGGCTTTAAAAGTATTACCTCCTTAAATGCGCACAACCACTCCAGTGGGGAGGTGACTCCCCATTTCCTTGCTTTACAGATGAGGAAACCGAGACAGAGAGAGAGCATGAACAGCTAGCTCAAGCTTATATAGCTGAAAAGCAGCAAAAATAGAATGTGAACCCAAGCTCTTGGGGCCACTGTGCGTGCTGATTACACTCAGCGCTGCGGCCCCCAGGCGGTCAGCAGGCCCCAGGGATGCAGTCAGTGTCCAGAGGGATGCAGGCGCCCACTGCCTTGGCTGCTCAGGTTGCACATCTGGCCCGTCATCAGTTTCTCCGCATCACACACACCCACCCTCCAGGATCTGAACCCCCAATCCTCCCCTCTGCTGGGCTCCCCCAGAGCCGGCCTCTCCACTTTTGGGCTTGATTCCCAGCTCTTCTTACCTCTTCAAGAGCAAGACCCCTGCCCAGGCCTCACTCTCACTGTCCATCTCCCCTCTGCCGGCTCAGCCCACACGTCCCCAGATGTGCTGTCATTTCCCATCTTCCAAACCATCATAAAACCCTTTCCCTTCACTGCCCCACCTCTCCCTTTGCTGTTCAGCCCCGCAAGAGCGTTTTCCATACTTGTCTCCTTTTCTATCTGAAATCCCCTCGAATCAGACTCTGGTGCCTGTGACTCCACCAGACGGTTCTTACCAATGTCATGGATGACCCGAGATGCAGGATCCAAGGTCTGGTCTCTGTTCTCATCATGCTGCCTGCACGGCTGGTCCCGCCCGCTTCCAGGACACTGGATGCTTTGGGTTCTCCTCCTCGCGGGTCCTTCTTTGCTTGTTCCATCTCCTCGCCCTGCCTTGGCCTCCTTTCTTCCCTGGTTGTACTCTGGTGGTCTCATCCAGCCCCACGGTTTAAAATATCCTCTCTCGTGTTGAGGACGCCCGTTTGTCTCCAGCCCGGAGTCCTCTCTCACCTTTCAGTCTCACATGTCCCACTGTCTGCTTAACACCCCATAGTGAGCAAATCCGAAACTGAAGTTGGGATGAACCCCTCCCTCCACTCCTAATCCACACCACCTGCAGCCTTCACTACCTCAGGTAATGGCCCTTCCATCCTTTGGGGGCTCAAGTCAAACGCTTTGGAGCCATCTGTGACTCCTCTGTCTCCCAGCCGGTATGTCAGGAGAGAGACCCTCATTTTATATCCAGAAGCCAACCACTGCCCCTCCCTGTGCTGCTGACACCCTGTCCAAGCCCCCATCGCCTTGCACCTGCGTGCCGGCAGTAGCTTCTACCTCGTCTCTCCACCCCCATCGCTGCATCCCCTTGGTCTGTTCCTAGGCAGCATCCAGACTACTCCTTTGAAAGTATGGACCAGAGCATCTTACGTCTCTGCTCCAAACCCTCCAGTGACGTCCCATCTCTGAGAAAAGCCACATCTTTAATATCATTGTCTGCCTCTGTTATTCTCTAACCTCATCCCTTCCTACCCTCTGCTCACTCACTCTGGCCTCCCTGAAACGAGACACTATTCCAGCAGCACAAGCCTCCTTGCTCTTCCTGGAACATCCAGGCACCCTCCACCTTCCTCAGGGCCTTTGCAAGGGCTGTTCCCTCTGCCAGGCTCGCCCTTTCCTTAGACAGCCTCATGGCCCATTCCTTTGCTTCCTTCACGCCTTTGGCCATATATCCCCTTCTTAATGACCCTCATCCTGATTACTTTCTTTGGAATTGCAACTCAACCCACCCCCTGTCCCCTTGTCTTGTTATATTGTTTCCATTGCACTTATCAATTTCTAACAGAGTATACAATATCTATTTATTATCATGTGTCTATTTGTTTATTGTTTATAGTCCACTCCACTTGAACAAAAGCTTTGTGCAGGAATGGGTCTTTGTTTTCTCCACTGATGTACCTCAAATTCTTAGCACAGTTCCTGGTACATAGTAGATGCTCAAGAAATATTTGTCGATTGGGTGTGAGATGACGTTATTGGAAAGTGGTTTTAGAGGGGAAGTGATGAACCTCAACTAAAATGTGAAGAATTTCTAACATGTAGCCAACACTATGGGTCCAATATATGGTTCCAGTATCAATCAGTAAATGGGATGCTGAAATCCTGTTTTTACTGAAAACTGGGACCTGAAAACCCAGAAATGCTATATGGCAGTGCTTCTTGACCTCACATCTCCCTTTTTCTAGAATGGAAACCCTCCCACATTGAGAAGTAGGCAGAATCCTATAATGTACTCCATGTGCCTGTCCCCTAGTCCTCCCCAGCCCCAGCCCCTGCCATGGCCAATCTTACCTCATCTACAACCTCCTTCTGTTTTCATGATTATAAAATTTTGGATCTTTTCCTCAACCGTATGCAACTTTTAGTCTCAGGAGAAGGACAACAATAAATCAAATTGTTACGAAATAGACCTCATTTCTAAAGATGATGACAACTGCAATAAAAGGGAAAAAGATAGTTTCAGGTGAAGGTAGAATTGCTGTGCTTCGAAACTTCAAGAGGTTTTAGAGCTCTGGTCCCATCCCTTTAGTTTATGTGTGAAAACCAAGATTTGCAGAATTTGAGCTTCAAGTAAGCACTCAGAGGGATGCTGACCCTCAGCCTGATGCTACACCCATGGTGCTGTACTGCTGCTTTCTTTCTTATGTACCTAATTCCTATTTGTCTTAAAACACACCATTGTAGCCACATAGCACTCTGTGTAAAAAGGGAGGGAGGAAAAATCCAAACAAACAAAACCATCAGACCCCCTTTCCTTGAGTTCCCGAGTAGCATCTGCTCTTGGACACCCCTCCCAGGTGCATCTAAAAGGTGCATCGAAACTACATCTTCACCGTTCCGACCCCTAGCCCTGTCTTCCCCAGGTGTTTCAGGTTGCAGGACATGTTGTCACTGTCCATTTGCCTATTCAGTTCTTCGACTTTCCTCTGCCTTGCTGCGGCCCTGCCATGCCTGATGGTTGCCGATTCCCATGGATTTGGCCTCTTCTCTCCACATCCATCGTTGCAGCCTCAGTCCAGGTCACCATCTTGGATCAGCTGGTCTCAGGCAACATGTTTTTAACTGGTCTCAGATCTGATCATGTTGCCTTCCAACCTCTCCTCCACTTTACCCCCAGAATAATTTAAAAAAATTATTGAAGTATAGTTGATTTACAATGTTGTGTTAGTTTCAGGTGTACAGCAAAGTGATTCAGTTATACATACATGTATATAAATCTATTGCTTTTCAGATTCTTTTCCATTATAGGTTATTATAAGATAGTGAATATAGCTCCCAGTGCTATACAGTAGGTCCTCGTTGTTCAACTATTTTATTTATAATGGTGTATATCTGCTAATCCCAAACTCCTAATTTATCCCCCCTCTCCCACCTTTCCCCTTTGGCAACCATAAGTTTATCTTCTATATCTGTGAGTCTATTTCTGTTTTATAAATAAGTTCATTTGTATAATTTTTTAAAGATTCCACATATAAGCAATATCATATGCTATTTGTTTTTTTCTGTCTGACTTATTTCACTTAGCATAATAATCTCTAGGTCCATCCATATTGCTGCAAACAGAGTAATTTTTTTTTTTTAAGTGGATCTGATTAAAAAACTCAGAGACCCAGGGAAGCTGAATGATTACCCTGGGGGAACTCTGTCCTCCTGTCCATGAGCCATGAACTGTTTCAGAAGTCAGACTGGTGACACCAACTACTGCTGGGCACTCCAGCGCTGCTCCAGTGATCCCCACGTGCTGGCATGAGGTGCTAAAATGTACTTTTAAAACAAACTGAATTAATTTTCATGTGAGTTTTTTGATCCTCTTGAAAGTGGTTGCTCTGGGGTTGGGCTGCCTGGGTTTGAATTTTACTTCCCTCCCTCACCCCATAAGCAAGTTACTTATCTTTACCTCATTTATTTTCATCTGAAAAATGGGACAATAGTAGTTCCCACCTCACAGGGTTATTGTGTTAGTTGAGACATTGTGTGTAAATTGCTCAGTAATCTGGGTGCTTCTGATGATGGTCAGTGTTTGGGCTGTGAATTTTGGTGCATTTTATAGTGATCCGTGGGCAAATCAAGAGATCTTCAGGGTGAGACTTTTTTTTTTTTTTTTTTTTTTTTTTTGCGGTATGCGGACCTCTCACTGTTGTGGCCTCCCCCGTTGCGGAGCACAGGCTCCGGACGCGCAGGCTCCGGACGCGCAGGCTCAGCGGCCATGGCCCACGGGCCCAGCCGCTCCGCGGCACATGGGACCCTCCCAGACCGGGGCACGAACCCGTATCCCCTGCATCGGCAGGCGGACTCTCAACCACTTGCGCCACCAGGGAGGCCCCAGGGTGAGTCTTTAAGACTTTGTTTCAGCTCTTGTTTCTTTCTCTCCTTTGAATCTTCCCTGGCACTCTCGAAGAAGTTCTTATATCCATTGCATTCTTCAACATCGCAGAGCACAGTGTTTCTAGACTCACTTAATTCAGAAGGTCTGACAACCTGAACAGGTAAAAAAACAGATGGAGCCGGAGGTGCCTTAGAGATTATATGCAGTTTAAAAAACAGCCTTCTTTTTCCAGATGAGAAAAGCAAGACTCAGGAAAATAGAGTGACTTTGCTAAGTCCTTCAATTAGTGGCATCTCCAGGATCAGAAACCAGCATCAGAAAGCTCATGTCAGCCATTCATTCTTCTATTTATCCACCCCTTGGGAAAATATGCTCAGTGCTTTTTACAAGATGTCAGGAATGAGAGTCAAGCTCAGGTTCACGGCCAGGCATCTGTTCTGCAAACAGAGCGTTAGCTGGGTAAACACACAGTGTCAAGAAGATGAAGGGGTGTCTGTTCTCTGGACAACTGAAGGAAGAGGCATTTGTTCAGTGCCTTCTCTGTTGACAGATATCATAAACCTTTTCCATACCTGCTGTGTCCTCAATTTCCTCACAGTAGCTATTCTTATTATAAACAACCCCCTGGTTTTGAGCTGAGGTTCAGAGTGGCTTACTGACCTGCCAGGGAGGCTCAGATGTGGCAGAGACCAACCCCCCTAGCCTTCAATACCTCCCCCTTCACCAGGGCATGGTTGGTGAGCCCTCCCACGGTGCTTAAGGACTGGCAAAGCCTCCTGAGTCTCATGGGAAGCTCAGGACTGGCCCCACCCAACTGCCCAGGGGGTCTGCCATCTTATCTTTGTTCCACATGCCAACACTTCTTCTTTTTTTTTTTTAACATCTTTATTGGAGTATAATTGTTTTACAATGGTGTGTTAGTTTCTGCTTTATAACAAAGTGAATCAGTTATACATATACATATGTTCCCATATCTCTTCCCCCTTGCGTCTCCCTCCCTCCCACCCTCCCTATCCCACCCCTCTAGGTGGTCACAAAGCACCGAGTTGATCTCCCTGTGCGATGCGGCTGCTTCCTACTAGCTATCTATTTTACGTTTGGTAGTGTATATATGTCCATGCCACTCTCTCACTTTGTCACAGCTTACCCTTCCCCCTCCCCATATCCTCAAGTCCATTCTCTAGTAGGTCTGTGTCTTTATTCCCATCTTACCCCTAGGTTCTTCATGACATTTTTGTTCCCCATTAGATTCCATATATATGTGTTAGCATACGGTATTTGTCTTTCTCTTTCTGACTTACTTCACTCTGTATGACAGACTCTAGGTCTATCCACCTCACTACAAATAGCTCAATTTCATTTCTTTTTATGGCTGAGTAATATTCCATTGTATATATGTGACACATCTTCTTTATCCATTCATGAGATGATGGACACTTAGGTTGCTTCCATCTCCTGCTATTGTAAATAGATCTGCAATGAACATTTTGGTACATGACTCTTTTTGAATTATGGTTTTCTCAGGGTATATGCCCAGTAGTGGGATTGCTGGGTCATATGGTAGTTCTATCTGTAGTTTTTTAAGGAACCTCCATACTGTTCTCCATAGTGGCTGTACTAATTCACATTCCCACCAGCAGTGCAAGAGTGTTCCCTTTTCTCCACACCCTCTCCAGCATTTATTGTTTCTAGATATTTTGATGATGGCCACTCTGACTGGTGTGAGATGATATATCATTGTAGTTTTTTTTTTTTTTTTTTTTTTTTTTTGCGGTATGCGGGCCTCTCACTGTTGTGGCCTCCCCCGCTGCGGAGCACAGGCTCCGGACGCGCAGGCTCCGGACGCGCAGGCTCAGCGGCCATGGCTCACGGGCCCAGCCGCTCCGCGGCATATGGGATCCTCCCAGACCGGGGCACGAACCCGTATCCCCTGCATCGGCAGGCGGACTCTCAACCACTTGCGCCACCAGGGAGGCCCTATCATTGTAGTTTTGATATGCATTTCTCTAATGATTAATGATGTTGAGCATTCTTTCATGGGTTTGTTGGCACTCTGTATGTCTTCTTTGGAGAAATGTCTATTTAGGTCTTCTGCCCATTTTTGGATTGGGCTGTTTGTTTTTTTGTTATTGAGCTGCATGAGCTGCTTGTAAATTT
Source organism: Mesoplodon densirostris (assembly GCF_025265405.1). NCBI lineage: Eukaryota > Metazoa > Chordata > Mammalia > Artiodactyla > Ziphiidae > Mesoplodon > Mesoplodon densirostris. The sequence goes on along the minus strand of NC_082665.1, from coordinate 5,894,915 downwards.
TGGAGATTAATCCTTTGTCAGTTGCTTCATTTGCAAATATTTTCTCCCATTCTGAGGGTTGTCTTTTCATCTTGTTTATGGTTTCCTTTGCTGTGCAAAAGCTTTGAAGTTTCATTAGGTCCCATTGCTTTATTTTTGTTTTTATTTGCATTTCTCTGGGAGGTGGGTCAAAAAGGATCTTGCTGTGACTTATGTCATAGAGTGTTCTGCCTATGTTTTCCTCTAAGAGTTTGATAGTTTCTGGCCTTACATTTAGGTCTTTAATCCATTTTGAGCTTATTTTTGTGTATGGAGTTAGGGAGTGATCTAATCTCATACTTTACATATACCTGACCAGTTGTCCCAGCACCACATATTGAAGAGGCTGTCCTCTCTCCACTGTACATTCCTACCTCCTTTATCAAAGTTAAGGTGACCATATGTGTGTGGGTTTATCTCTGGGCTTTCTATCCTGTTTCATTGGTCTATATTTCTGTTTTTGGGCCAGTACCATACTGTCTTGATTACTGTAGCTTGGCAGTATAGTCTGAAGTCAGGGAGCCTGATTCATCCAGCTCCGTTTTTTGTTCTCAAGATTGCTTTGGCTATTTGGGGTCTTTTGTGTTTCCATACAAATTGTGAAATTTTTTGTTCTAGTTCTGTGAAAAATGCCAGTGGTAGTTTGATAGAGATTGCATTGAATCTGTAGGTTGCTTTGGGTAGTAGAGTCATTTTCACAAAGTTGATGCCAATCTAAGAACATGGTATATCTCTCCATCTATTTGTATCATCTTTAATTTCTTTCATCAGTGTCTTATAATTTTCTGCATACAGGTCTTTTGTCTTCTTAGGTAGGTTTATTCCTAGATAACTTATTCTTTTTGTTGCAATGGTAAATGGGAGTGTTTTCTTGATTTCACTTTCAGGTTTTTCATCATTAGTGTATAGGAATGCCAGAGATTTCCCTGCATTAATTTTGTATCCTGCCACTTTAGCAAATTCATTGATTAACTCTAGCAGTTTTCTGGTAGCATTTTTAGGATTCTCTATGTATAGTATCATGTCATCTGCAGTGACAGCTTTACTTCTCTTTTCTGATTTGGATTCCTTTTATTTCCTTTTCTTCTCTGATTGCTGTGGCTAAAACTTCCAAAACTATGTTGAATAAGAGTGGTGAGAGTGGGCAACCTTGTCTTGTTCCTGATCTTAGTGGAAATGTTTCAGTTTTTCACCATTGAGGACAATGTTGGGTGTGGGTTTGTCATATATGGCCTTTATTATGTTGAGGAAAGTTCCCTCTCTGCCTACTTTCTGCAGGGTTTTTATCATAAATGGGTGTTGAATTTTGTTGAAAGCTTTCTCTGCATCTATTGAAATGACCATATGGTTTTCTTCTTCAAATTGTTAATATGGTGAGTCACATTGATTGATTTGTGTATATTGAAGAATCCTTGCATTCCTGGAATAAACCCCACTTGATCATGGTGTATGATCTTCTTAATGTGCTGTTGGATTCTGTTTGCTAGTATTTTGTTGAGGATTTTTTCATCTATGTTCATCAGTGATATTGGCCTGTAGTTTTCTTTCCTTGTGACATCTTTGTCTGGTTCTGTTATCAGGGTGATGGTGGCCTCGTAGAATGAGTTTGGGAGTGTTCCTCCCTCTGCTATATTTTGGAAGAGTTTGAGAAGGTTAGGTGTTAGCTCTTCTCTAAGTGTTTGATAGAGTTTGCCTGTGAAGTAATCTGGTCTTCGGCTTTTGTTTGTTGGAAGAGTTTTAATCACAGTTTCAATTTCAGTGCTTGTGATTGGTCTGTTCATATTTTATATTTCTTCCTGGTTCAGTCTTGGCAGGTTGTGCTTTTCTAAGAATTTGTCCATTTCTTCCAGGTTGTCCATTTTATTGGCATAGAGTTGCTTGTAGTAATCTCTCATGATCTTTTTTTTTTTTTTTTTTTTTTTTTTTTTTTTTTTTTTTTTTTTTTTGCGGTATGCGGGCCTCTCACTGTTGTGGCCTCCCCCGTTGCGGAGCACAGGCTCCGGACGCGCACGCTCCGGACGCGCAGGCTCAGCGGCCATGGCTCACGGGCCCAGCCGCTCCGCGGCATATGGGATCCTCCCAGACCGGGGCACGAACCCGTATCCCCTGCATCGGCAGGCGGACTCTCAACCACTTGCGCCACCAGGGAGGCCCTCTCATGATCTTTTGTATTTCTGCAGTGTCAGTTGTTACTTCTCCTTTTTCATTTCTAATTCTACTAATTGAGTCTTCTCCGTTTTTTTCTTGATGAGTCTGGCTAATGGTTTATCAATTTTGTTTATCTTCTCAAAGAACCAGCTTTTAGTTTTATTGATCTTTGCTATCGTTTCCTTCATTTCTTTTTCATTTATTTCTGATCTGATCTTTATGATTTCTTTCCTTCTGCTAACTTTGGGTTTTTTTTTGTTTGTTTTTCTTTCTCTAATTGCTTTAGATGCAAGGTTAGGTTGTTTATTCGAGATGTTTCCTGTTTCTTAAGGTAGGATTGTATTGTTATAAACTTCCCTCTTAGAACTGCTTTTGCTGCATCCCAAAGGTTTTGGGTCGTCATGTATCCATTGTCATTTGTTTCTTAGTATTTTTTTAATTTCCTCTTTGATTTCTTCAGTGATCATTTCGTTTTTTTTTTTTTTTTTTTTTTTTTGTTGCGGTACGCAGGCCTCTCACTATTGTGGCCTCTCCCGTTGCGGAGCACAGGCTCCAGACGTGCAGGCTCAGTGGCCATGGCTCACGAGCCCAGCTGCTCTGTGGCATGTGGGATCTTCCCGGACCGGGGCACAAACCCATGTCCCCTGCATCAGTAGGCGGACTCTCAACGACTGCGCCACCAGGGAAGTCCTCATTTCGTTTTTAAGTAGTGTATTGTTTAGCTTCCATTTGTTTGTATTTTTTACAGATCTTTTCCTGTAATTGATATCTAGTCTCATAGCGTTGTGGTCAGAAAAGATACTTGATACAATTTCAATTTTCTTAAATTTACCAGGGCTTGATTTGTGACCCAAGATATGATCTATCCTGGAGAATATTCTGTGAGTACTTGAGAAAAATGTGTATTCTGTTGTTTTCAGATGGAATGTCCTATAAATATCAATTAAGTCCATCTTGTTTAATGTATCATTTAAAGCTGTGTTTCCTTATTTATTTTCATTTTGGATGATCTGTCCATTGGTGAAAGTGCAGTGTTAAAGTCCCCTACTATGATTGTGTTACTGTTGATTTCCCCTTTTATGGCTGTTAGTATTTGCCTTATGTATTGAAGTGCTCCTACGTTGGGTGCATAAATATTTACAATTGTTTAATCTTCTTCTTGTATCGATCCCTTGGTCATTATGTAGTGTCCTTCTTTGTCTCTTCTAATAGTCTTTCTTTTAAAGTCTATTTTTTCTGATATGAGAATTGCTACTCCAGCTTTCTTTTGGTTTCCATTTGCATGGAATATCTTTTTCCATCCCCTCACTTTCAGTCTGTATGTGTCCCTAGGTCTGAAGTGGGTCTCTTGTAGAAAGCATATATATGGGTCTTGTTTTTATATCCATTCCGCCAGTCTGTGTCTTTTGGTGGGAGCATTTAATCCATTTACATTTAAGGTAATTATTGATATGTATGTTCCTATTCCCATTGTCTTATTTGTTTTGAGTTTGTTATTGTAGGTCTTTTCCTTCTCTTGTGTTTCTTCCCTAGAGAAGATCCTTTAGCATTTGTTTTAAAGGTGGTTTGGTGGTGCTAATTCTCTTAGCTTTTACTTGTCTGTAAATGTTTTAATTTCTCCATCAAATCTGAATGAGATCCTTGCTGGGTAGAGTAATCTTTGTTGTAGGTTTTTCTCTTTCATCACTTTAAATATGTCCTGCCAGTCCTTTATGGCTTGCAGAGTTTCTGCTGAAACGTCAGCTGTTAACCTTATGGGGATTCCCTTGTGTGTTATTTGTTGTTTTTCCCTTGCTGCTTTTAATATGTTTTCTTTGTATTTAATTTTTGACAGTTTGATTAATATGTGTCTTGTCGTTTTTCTCCTTGGATTTATCCTGTATGGGACTCTCTGTGCTTCCTGGACTTGATTAACTATTTCCTTTCCCATATTAGGGAAGTTTTCCACTATAATCTCTTCGAATATTTTCTCAGTCCCTTTCTTTTTCTCTTCTTCTTCTGGAACCCCTATAATTCGAATGTTGGTGCATTTAATGTTGTCCCAGAGGTCTCTGAGGCTGTCCTCTGTTCTTTTCATTCTTTTTTCTTTATTCTGCTCTGCAGTAGTTATTTCCACTATTTTATCTTGCAGGTCACTTATCCGTTCTTCTGCCTCAGTTATTCTGCTATTGATCCCTTCTAGAGTATTTTTAGTTTCATTTATTGTGTTGTTCATCACTGCTTGTTTCATCTTTAGTTCTTCTAGGTCCTTGTTAAATGTTTCTTGCATTTTCTCTATTCTATTTCCAAGATTTTGGATCATCTTTACTATCAGTATTCTGAATTCTTTTTCAGGTAGACTGCCTATTTCCTCTTCATTTGTTAGGTCTGGTGGGTTTTTATCTTGCTCCTTCATCTGCTGTGTGTTTTTCTGTCTTCTCATTTTGCTTATCTTACTGTATTTGGGGTCTCCTTTTTGCAGGCTGCAGGTTCATAGTTCCCGTTGTTTTTGGTGTCTGTTCCCAGTGGCTAAATTTGGTTCAGTGGGTTGTGTAGGCTTCCTGGTGTAGGGGACTAGTGCCTGTGTTCTGGTGGATGAGGCTGAATCTTGTCTTTGTGGTGGGCAGGTCCACGTCTGGTGGTGTGTTTTGGGTTGGCTGTAGCCTTAGTATGATTTTAGGCAGCCTTTCTGCTAATGGGTGGGGTTTGTGTTCCTGTCTTGCTAGTTGTTTGGCATAGGGTGTCCAGCACTGTAGCTTGCTGTAATGAAGCTGGATGCTAGTGTTGAGATGGAGGTCTCTGTGAGATTTTCGCCATTTGATATTATGTGGAGCTGGGAGGTCTCTTGTGGACCAGTGTCCTGAACTTGGCTCTCCCATCTCAGAGGCACAGAACTGACTCCTGCCTACAGCCTCAAGAGCCTTTCATCCACACAGCTCAGAATAAAATGGAGAAAAAGTAGAAAGAAAAAAAGAAAGAAAAAAAGAAAGAAAGAAAGAAAGAAAGAAAGAAAGGAGGGAGGGAGGGAGAGAGGGAGGGAGGAAGCAAGGAAGGAAGGAGGGAAGGAAGGATAGAAAGAAAGAAAGAAGATAAAAGAAAATAAAATAAAGTTATTAAAATAAAACAATTATTAAGAAAAAAAAATTTTAAAGTAAAAAAAAAACAAAAGAAAAAAAAGGACAGATAGAACTCTAGGACAAATGGTGAAAGCAAAGCTATACAGACAAAATCTCACACAGAAGCATACACATACACACTCACAAAAAGAGGAAAAGTGGAAGAAATCTTAAATCTTGCTCTCAAAGTCCACCTCCTCAATTTGGGTGATTCGTTGTCTATTCATGTATTTCACAGATACAGGGTACATCAAGTTGATTGTGGAGATTTAATCTGCTGCTCCTGAGGCTGCTGGGAGAGATTTTCCTTTCTGTTCTTTGTTCGCACAGCTCCCGGGGTTCAGCTTTGGATGTGGCCCCGCCTCTGCGTGTAGGTCGCCTGAGGGTGTCTGTTCCCGCTCAGACAGGATGGGGTTAAAGTTGCAGCTGATTCGGGGGCTCTGGCTCACTCAGGCCGGGGGAGGGAGGGGTACGGATGCGGGCGAGCCTGCAGTGGCAGAAGCCGGCGTGACGTTGCACCAGCCTGAGGCGCACCATATGTGCTCCCGGGGAACTTGTCCCTGGATCACGGGACCCCGGCAGTGGCGGGCTACACAGGCTCCCGGAAGGGGAGGTGTGGAGAGTGACCTGTGCTCGCACACAGGCTGCTTGGTGGCGGCAGCAGCGGCCTTAGCATCTCATGCCCATCTCTGGGGTCCACGTTGTTAGCTGTGGCTTGCGCCCGTCTCTGGAGCTCGTTTAAGCAGCGCTCTGAATCCCCTCTCCTCATGCACCAGGAAACAAAGAGGCAAGAAGAAGTCTCTTGCCTCTTCGGCAGGTCCAGACTTTTTCCCGGACTCCCTCCCATCCAACCGTGGTGTACTAAACCCCTGCAGGCTGTGTTCATGCCGCCAACCCCAGTCTTCTCCCTGCGCTCCCACCAAAGCCTGAGCCTCAGCTCCCAGCCCCGCCCGCCCCGGCGGCTGAGCAGACAAGCCTCTCGGGCTGGTGAGTGCCGGTCGGCCCCGATCCTCTGTGCGGGCATCTCTCCGCTTTGCCCTCCGCACTCCTGTTGCTGTGGTCTCCTCCACGGCTCCAAAGCTTTCCCCCTCCGCCACCCACAGTCTCCACCCACGAAGGGGCTCCTAGTGTGTGGAAACTTTTCCTCCTTCATGGCTCCCTCCCACTAGTGCAGGTCCCGTCCCTATCCTTTGGTCTCTGTTTTTTCTTTTGCCCTACCCAGGTACGTGGGGAGTTTCTTACCTTTTGGGAGGCCTGACGTTTTCTGCCAGCGTTCAGTAGGTGTTCTGTAGGGGTTGTTTCATGTGTAGATGTATTTCTGGTGTATCTGAGAGGAGGAAGGTGATCTCCACGTCTTAGTCTTCTGCCATCTTCCCCCCGCCACCACTTCTTTTCCAAGTGTTGACAGCATCTCTGTCTGCTCCTTCCCTGTCCTATGTGACCTTCTGGGACTTGGCCCTTTGTTATCTATGTTGTCCCAGGAATCTCCTGTTTTGCTGGGTCCTCCAACCTGTCCTGTCCTGGCCCAGCCCCATCGTGAGTTCACTCAAGTCTGAATCTGAACAAGTGTCTGGCTTCAGAACACGAACCCCTCCAGGCCAGTCCAGCCCACTTTTCACCTCTCTTTACCCGAAGCCCTTGCAAAACAAGCCGTCCCTCCAGAGTGTTAGTTCAACACTCCCGGCGTTGGGTTCTATCAGCGTGCATGCATGTGTGCATGCGTGTGTGTGTGTAAAGGTGAGATCTGAGGCTCTAAATGGAGGCTGCATGCTCAGTGGCAACCGGTTTTTGTAGGTTATTTGCCCTCCCCAAGTCTGTGAAGGGCATTACATAGAGTGAGGTGATGTTTGCCCACGTGGGATGTGAGGAACAGGTGCCCCCAGTGTTCTCAGCCCTGGCCGTGACGGTGTGGAGTCTGAGAGGTGTCCCTTGTCACCTATTACACAGCAAGTATGTGCCACATGCTGTGCTTGGTGTGGAAACCCGGGCTGCAGGAATGGTCTACAGTCGCCTTGGTCAGAGATCTTCCTGAGCTCCACCTTTCAGGTAGGATACTTAGAAAAAGTGAAAGAAAGTGAAAGAGATCAAACAGCCTCTTGAATTTGGATGCATTTCTTAGAAGCAAGGACTGTGCCCACACTACTATTTAGAGTGGTCTATTCCACCCACTGAGCCCTGATACACCAGCTAAAGGGAAAAGGCCAGGTCTGGGTGCTTCTCCTGGGCTCTCCAGGCTGAGTGTCTACGGCTCTACAGGAGATTAAATAATTAACAAGGCTGCTTGTACACAACAGCTGCTGTGCCTCTGTGTTTTAAAAATAGATGGGGGCTTCCCTGGTGGTGCAGTGGTTGAGAGTCCACCTGCCGATGCAGGGGACACGGGTTCATGCCCTGGTCCAGGAGGATCCCACGTGCCGTGGAGCGGCTGGGCCCATGAGCCATGGCTGCTGAGCCTGCGCGTCCGGAGCCTGTGCTCCGCAATGGGAGAGGCCACAGCAGTGAGAGGCTCGCGTACCACAAAAAAAAAAAAAAAAAAAAAAAAAAAATGGATGGGATGTTTACCTTTTCTCCATGTCTCCCGTTTGGAAGTATTTGTTTTCTCATTTTTTAAAAGAATTCATTTTTGGCATTTGTCATATCAGGACTGACATTTTACCAATTTCCCAAGTGATTGTCAAGTTCGCCCAATCTTCTCTTCCCTCTGTCCAGGCCCCTGCCAGGTGGGGGGAGATACTTAATAAACTAGTTGTTGGGTTCGGTGTTCAAGCAGAATGGTGGGGTAGAGAAGAAGATAAAGTGAACCGCAGGCCCCTTCAAGCACCCATCCCTGAAGCCTCTTTTCTAGGTTGTTGTTGCCACTCATTGTTATGTCTGTTTGGCTCTACATGATCCAGAAATCTGTATGTGAGCTTGGGCTGAGGTGTATTAGAGATAGCCTCTCAAGGAGGTGTCTGGGAGGTGAAATATGCTTACATTCTCTGTTTTTAATTTTTTTTTTTTTGCCGTACACGGGCCTCTCACTGTTGTGGCCCCTCCCATTGCGGAGCACAGGCTCCGGACACGCAGGCTCAGTGGCCATGGCTCACGGGCCCAGCTGCTCTGTGGCATGTGGGATCTTCCCGGACCGGGGCATGAACCCGTGTCCCCTGCATCGGCAGGTGGACTCCAAACCATTGAACCACCAGGGAAGCCCTCTGTTTTGAATTTGATGGAAGGATTTGTAGCTTGTGGGAACTTAGAAGCATGAGTTCCTCTATTTTCCTGCTTTTCAAGTATGACTCTGAGGAAAAGCCCTTTGCTCTCAGATTGGACACTGAGTGGTGAAGCTCCCCATCCCCCATGTGGGGCAGTGAGCCATGAAACCTGGGTGAGCTCAGGGGACAAGGAAGCAGTGTATGTCTTAGTGCCTGCTGGATGGAATAGGAACAGACCAAAAAATTAGCTTTTAATTAAATTAAAAAACCCAATTCTTCTCTTATCAGACATAATCAACCTTAAATATAAGTAGAAAAATGAATTCCATAGCCAAATGTAGCTTTTGGTGTCATATTGTTTTGCCTTGTCTCTTTTTCCCACTACCTCTGTACTCTGGTTGAAGAAACCCGTGCCCAATGCAGGCAGAGTTAAGGTCACCAGGGTGGCGTTTACCCATCTTGGCCCAGAGCTCCTGGCACACACATTCCGGGGGAGTTAATGCAAGGTCTTCAAGTCCTCAAACAGAGACAAACCAAAGAAGTAGTGATACTCTTAGTTAAATTCTGCTTTGGAAAATATCAGATGCTGGGGGTGGGTGGGGATTGATTTATGTTCCAGCTGGCCAAATAAGACATCGAGAAAAATCCAGCATGACTGGAAACTACTTAATGCCAACTGAGGACACTTTGTGGTCAAAGTTTGCTTGTCCTAAAAGACAAGAAATAAAAATAAAACTCTATACTACTGAATGATACCTGAAAATATTGTCTCCCTGTATTTTGGAGAAATTTACTAGACTCTTATGTCATCATATTTTGGGAGTAGGCATATGTATTTCTTTATGATGTATTAAGAATGGTATTTATCTTTAATAAAAATTAAATTATTATGATAGCAGAGTGCACTTAACTTGGTTCATTCTCAGTTGTCGATGAGGCAATAAACTTGTGTTCTTCCTGAAAAGTCAGCAATGTAATATTTAAACTGGTCAATCTTCCTTTTTCCCCCAGACATTGATGTTTTTTATATTGATTTTGTTTGGGGAAAATATTTTAAAAATTTAACTTTGATTTTATATGTTTAGAAAAATATGCTGAACAACCTTGACACGCTTATCTTTGTAAGAGATGGGGATTTCTTGTTTTGCTTAGAGTTTGCAAGCAAAGAAATGGAGCTGTAACTCTTGCAGAGTCTTTAGGGTGCAGTGCCTGGGCGAGTGACAGGAGGTGAGGTATCCTGTTGGGAATCATAAGCCCGGGGTGTTATGAGGCAGGCATCCTTTGGAATTTTCTTTCTCTCAGGTATATTTATAGTCTTTAAAAGCTACCATTTAAGTTTAAGAAATAAAGCCTTGTGAATTGATATGATTGTACCTTTAGAATCTTCCTGGTAACTCATCTCTGAGGTATAGCTTGGATACTTGATCTTTCAAAGTTCATTTAAATGGAAATAAAATGATTGAAACAGATGTGTTTTTCTTTGACTTGAGCACGTATTTGCCATGATTCCTGTGGTACTGCAGACCTGCAGGTCACTGTCCATCCATGCTTCCTGCAGGTGGCATCTCCAGCCCATCATAAGCACAAAACAGAAGTTGGAGGGGGCTTCCCTGGTGGTGCAGTGGTTAAGAATCTGCCTTCCAGTGCAGGGGACATGGGTTCAGGCCCTGGCCTGGGAAGATCCCACATGCCACAGAGCAACTAGGCCCATGAGCCACAACTACTGAGCCTGCGCGTCTGGAGCTTGTGCTCCGCAACAAGACAGGTTACAACAGTGAGAGGCCCGTGCACTGCGATGAAGAGTGGCCCCCGCTCACTGCAACCAGAGAAAGCCCTTGCACAGAAACAAAGACCCAACACAGCCAAAAATAAATAAATAAATAAATTAATTAAAAAAATAAGTTGGAGGGATCAGGCAGGGGTGCAGTGCTGTGTGTCAGCGGGTGTGGATGCCTGGAGATGGGTAGAGAAGGGGGCATCTTCAAAGTGATGCTGAAAACTTGACCTCTGTGCACTGGTGCTGAATAGAATCTTGGAGAGTTTTGGGTGAAGTAGAATACCTTTATTGCTTTACCAGGCAAACGGGGACACAGTGGGCTTGTGCCCTGAAAAACTGTGTGTCCCAACCTGGGAGTATTTGGTGAGGAGTTTTATAGCAATGGTTCAAGGACAGGCGTGCTGATAAGGATCAGGGTGTGTGCAGGGCCTGCACTCCTTTAATCTGGCCTCAGGTGGTCTTCATGAAGAGCTTGTCTGGTTCCTTTAATCTGGAATGAAGAATGCTACATCTTCCATTAGTTGGGGGTTTTAGTTTTGCAGAAGAGCTCAAAGATATTGTTATGTGTATCCCTTGAGATGGAACAAGGACCCGGCCCCAAGGCTGCACTATTGTTTCTTGGCTGCTCCTCCCTTGTCTCTGCATCCCCCTCCTTCCCTGATTAGCAACTGTTTGAATCTGCCCTTCAGGACTCAGGAAAAGTCATGGAGGCTGGAGTCTATTCCCTACAAACAAGAAATGGGGGAAATGGAAAGGCTTCCATGCCGAGGAGCCCCACAGGGTCCTGCTTGGGTTCAAAAGTATGGGTGACCTTGCAGCCAGGCCTTTCCCTCCCTCCAGTGACGAGGTGGGCCTGTCCCTGGTCCCCTAAAAGGCCTGACCTGCCTCACCTGCCGTTCCCCTCACAGACTCCACTCCCACTATTGTCTCTTTCTCCCATCTGCAGCTCCAGTCACCCCTCCCTTCTAGAACATTCCCATGACACACAAACATGCTCTCACTTTCCACTCAAAGACAGCCCTCTAGACTTCCCTCCTTTTTCCAGTACTGTTCCCTTCCTCTGTTTTTTCTTAAGATTATAACATCTCCAAAGAACAGTCATCCTGCCACCCATCCTCAGCTCCCGTTTTCTCCTCACCTGGCCACTGCACTGACAGTTCTGTTGGACGCACCAGTGCCCTCCACCTGACCAACACCCATGTCTTGCTGGAGCCCTTGGCCCCATCTGACACGGCTGAGCCCACCCTGCTCCCTTGGGCTCCCTCCCTGCTCCCTTGGGTTCCCCTCCCCTGTCTTCCAAGACCACATGCTCTGCTGTATTTCCTCTCACCTCACCTCTTGGCCTCTCCTTCCTGGTCTCCTTTGCTGATTCCATGTTCACCCCCCAGTCTTGCCAGCCAGCATTTGGAGCACTCCAGGGCTGAAACTTCAGACCTCTTCTCTTCCTCGCCATTGACTCTCGCTTGGAGTCAAATGACCTCTTTCCATGTGTATTAGTCTGCTCCAGCTACTGTAACAAAATACCACAGACCAGGAGGCTTAAATTACAGAAATGCATTTGCTTTCAGTTCTGGAAGGTGAAAGACCTAGATCAAGATGTTGGCAGCGTTGGTTCCTTTTGAGGCCTCTTGGCTTGTAGACAACTGTCTTCTCCCTGTGTCCTTACATGTTCTCTCCTTTTTGTGTCCTATTCTCTTATTAGGACACCTGTCATATTGGATTAGGGCCCACCCTAATGACCTCATTTTACCTTAAAGACCCTACCTCCAAAGAGCAGATAACCTTATTTTCTCCTATTGAATCAAGTTCTCTGCCAGTGACAGAGGCCACGGACCATGGGGGCTGCAGTCTGCAGAAGGAGAGAGCATCTTTCCAAGCTTTTATGGTTCCATTCCTTCAAAGCTCTCTGACTGGTCTGTTTGTGTCACAGGCCCATACCTTGGGTCAATCCATGTTGCCAATGGCGAGGTTGGGGGCTGGGGGAGGAGCTCTGATGGACCACAGCTGAGTTGTGGCTCATTCTTGGGGCCCTGCGGCCTTGAGGGGTCATAGGTCGTGACTGATACAGTCTCAGCAGAATCACATGGATTAGAGCCAGGGGTACTTTGTCCTAAGGCAAGAATGCTACCCAGACCAAATAATAGAGGTGGTTTACCACGAAGATTGTTAGGCAATGTGCCGAAACAAGAGGAATAAAGCTGTAATGGAGACATGACAGAGTGGCGGGTGTGTGTCTGTCTCTGGGAGGAGATTCTCTCTTTCTCATACCCTTTTTTCAAAAAAAAAGTTTATTTATTTATTTAGTCTGTGCCAGATCTTAGTTGTGGCATGCAGGATCTTTAGTTGTGGCATGTGAGCTTCTTAGTTGTGGCATACAAACTCTTAGTTGTGGCATATCCATGCAGGATCTAGTTCCCCAGCCAGGGATCAAACCTGGGCCACCTGCATTGGGAGCGTGGAGTCTTACCCACTGGACAACCAGGGAAGTCCCTTTCTCATGCTTCTTGAAACATACTTCTTAAGTAGCTGTCTACCTTTTCTGCCCATGAGTCCACTAGTCCTAAATAGCTTAAATGGTCAGCTAACAATAAGCATTTACTAGGTATTAGCAATTGATTTATGTACATTATTTCATTTAACTCCTATTTAAATTGCCACTAGAATTATCCTCACCTTATAACAGACAAAGTGACCTGTGTTAGGTGATTAAGAAGTCGAAGGAGAAATAAACTGTGACATCAACAATTCCCTTCACGTTGGCCTGGTGAGTTCCTCTGCCCACACGGAATAACAACTGAACTCAGGAATGTCCTATGACTGTGATGAAATCCTTATTCAGGTTTACTATCTCATGACGCAGAGCTATAAGGTAGGTCTAGAAAAGAGTCACTTAGGTAGGAAACCACAAAGGTAACAGACCCGGTACTGTCTTTTGTTTTGTTTTTTTTGGTACGCGGGCCTCTCACTGCTGTGGCCTCTCCCGTTGCGGAGCACAGGCTCCAGACGCGCAGGCTCAGCGACCATGGCTCACGGGCCCAGCCGCTCTGTGGCATGTGGGATCCTTCCAGACCGGGGCACGAGCCCGTGTCTCCTGCATCGGCAGGCAGACTCTCAACCACTGCACCACCAGGGAAGCCCCACCGGTACTGTCTTTAGAGTTCTAGGTGGTTCTGTTTTGCATGTTTGTGCCATATGGCCAATGTCTATGAACCATGACAAAATATTCTTCCCAATCATGCACCTGCAGCCAATCCTGACTCTGGGCTGACCAATGCTTCTGTTTATCCTCTTGTTTTTTGAACAGCACTGTGGCCCTGAAGGTTTCTGGGGGACACTGTCCTTCATCAGTAGAGATGAAGATTGGAACTCAACAGTTAGATTCCTGTTCAGTCGTGAGAACCTGACTGTGTCTATATTAAGGCAATCTTTTAATTAGTGCTTTTAGCGGTAATGCTTTTAGTGATGCCTGCTCATCTCAGGTAAGAAGCCCAGAGTATCAGACAGGAGAGGGGCCTTGGAGACCCACGGGTCCAAACTCCTTATTGCAGAGATGATGAAACTAAGTTAGATCTGACTTATCTACAGGAGAAAACACCAGAAACAAGGTCATTTATTCATTTCTCTGTAATTTTAGCTCTTTTTGGAATTTGAATGCTACATTAAATCATAGCACTTAAGATATTTTATATATATATACATATATATGTATATATGTGTGTATATATATATATATGTATACACACACACACACACACCATTCTGCATTTGATCTTGCATAGTGTAAGCAAAGATCTCAAAGTTAAAACCATCCGACTCAGAGACTCGGAAAGTTTAAAGAATTTGCCCAAGTCTGTCTGAGTCAGCTCAGCCTTCTGTAACAAAAATACCACAGACAGGTGGCTTAAAGAGCAGAAATTTATTTCTAACAGATCTGGTGGCTAGAAGTCCGAGATCAAGGTGCCAGCAGTCTGGTTTCTTGTGAGCTGTGTTTCCTCATTTTCCTTACTTGGTGGAGAGCGAGGGAGCTCATCTCTCTAGTGTCTCTTAATTCCATCATGAGGAAGGAGGGGGACAAAAGCATTTAGTCCATAACAAAGGTGCACATCTAGAAATTAACCCTGGAGTTCTAACCCCAACTGCATGGCAGTAAAGCCTAGAATTCAAATTTAGAGCCAGAGGTATACATCTTAAAGCAATTATGTGCTTAGCTTTCCAACAGTTTACTGACAGCCAATTGCTATGCATTCATTCATCAAATTTTTGTTGAACACTTACTGTGGGCTGGGGTTCCTGCCCTCATGGAATTCATTTTCTATTGAAGGAAATGGTTTGTTGACAGGCATTCACAGTGCAGTGTGATAAGGGCTGTGTTGGTAAGTTTCATGCTGGGTGCGATGGGTGCACACAGAGAGGGATCTAACGTATTCTTGAGGGACCAGGAAAGCTCTCCAGAAAAAGTGAACTCTAACCTGAGACCTGTGTAAGACTCAGCCTCATGGGAGGAGCAGGAGGGCTTCAGGGACAAAACGTAATGTGTGGGAAGGCTGGATGTGAGCAGGAGCGTGATGAGTTGGGGAAGGAAATATTGTTCAGTACAACAGAAGCCAAGTCCATAGGGGTAGGACCAAGGGATAGGACGTGCTATGGACTCAATGTCTGTGTCCCCCTCAAATTCATATGTGGAAGCCCTAATCCCCAATGTGATAGTATTTGGAGGTGGGATCCTTGGAAAGTGATTAGACTGTGAGGATGGAGTCCTCATGATGGGATTAGTGCCCTTATAAGAAGAGATGAGAGAGAGAATCTCTCTCTCCTCTGTGTGAGGATACAGCAAGAAGTCCAAGAAGACTTTCGTCTGAAAACGAGGAAGAGATATCTCACCAGGAACTGAGTCTGCTGGTGCCTTGATCTTAGACTTTGAGCCTCCAGAACTGTGAGAAATAAATTTCTGTTCTTTAAGCCACCTAGTCTATGGTATTTGTTATGGCAGCCTGAGCTGATGAGACAAGACTAGATAATTTGGAACCAGATAATGAATGGCTTCACAGCATGTGGTGGGACATAATTCTAAAACGGTCCCCTGAGATCTCCCACCCTGATCTCAAGGACTGTGAATATGATGAGACATCACAGCCATGATTACATTACATTACATGGAAAAAAGGATTTTGCAGATGTAAGTAAGGTTACCAATCAGTTCGCTCTGAGTTAATGAAAAGGGAGATTATCTGGGTGAGTCTATTCTAATCACATGAGCCCTTTAAAAGCAAAGCGTTTTTCCTGGCTAGTGGCACAAAGAAGTCAGAGTGATGCCAAAATTGAGACTGCAACATGCTGTTGCTGGCTTAAGGATTGGGGTGGCCATTGTCAGGGAATGTGCACATCTTCAGCTGACAGCCAGCACAGAAGTGGAACTTCAGTCCTACAGATTCGAGGAACAGAATGTGCCAACAACCTGGATGAACTTGGAAGTGGATTCTTCCCCCAAACTTTCAAATAAGTATCCAGCCTGGCTGACACTTTGTGACAGTGTGAGGTCATTAGTGGCACCCTCTCCAGCACATACAGACTTCCCGCCTGCAGAGCTGTGAGAGAATAAATAGTAGGAGGCAATTTGCTACACAGCAATAGAAAACTCATATTCAAGCCAAGTTAAAAAGAAAATAGATGTAAAAACCAAAAATAATCCACTACCAAATGGAATGTTGTAGTACATTAAAAGACATGACAATATTGTTTAAGATTAGAAAGTCTGTTGGTGTAATTTACATTAACAGGATGTATTAAGGTGTAAGTTTGGCTCCTGGAACAGAGAGATCTAAAATAACAGCAATTTTAACAAGACAGAATTTTGTGTCTTAAACAAAACTCTGCACAGATGGTCTAAAGCTGGTGTGGTGACTCATGGTCAATAGTGACTTACACTCAGTCATTGCCTTGCCCCCTTCAACACATGGCTCCATCTTCTGGTCCAGATGGCTGCTCCAGCTGCCTTCATGATATATCCCAGGCAGTAGGTAGGAAGAAATGGAAGAAACGGGCATGCCTTCTTATCCATCCCCTGCTCTTCCCAGGTAACTTCAAGGGCAAGGGCAAGACAAAGACATGGCAATTGCACATACTTCAAATCACAACTCAGCAGCCAGGACTTAGTCACATGGACACATCTAGCTTCAAGGGATTTGAGGAAAATATTGAGTGGCCATGTGTCCCCTGAACCTTTACTACTATGGAAGAAAAAGAGAACAGATAATAGGGGAAAACTAGCTGTCTCTGCTCCAAGGGAGAAGAAAAAGATTCTCTTATTAAATGCAGATAAAACATTTAATAAAATGAAACACTGTTTGTTATCAGTCAGAGTTCTCCAGAGAAACAGAAAAAGTATATATTTCTACTCAAATCTATATATTAACAGAACACACACACACACACACACATTCATTGCAAGCAATTGGCTTAGGTAACTGAGGGGCTGGCAAATCTGAAATCTGTAGGTCAGGTCAGCAGGCTGGAGACTTTCATGCAAGAGCTGATGTTGCAGTCCTGAGGCAGAATTTCTTCTTCCCTAGGAAACTTCAGTAGACTCTTAAGGCCTTCAACTGATTGGATGAGGCTCACTCACTCTCATCCCACTGGAGATTACTTCAATGGCGAGTATACTGCTTTCCTAACCACATTTACAAGATACCACCACTGCAACACCTTGATTAGTGTTTGATTAGATAACTGGGGACTCCAGCCTAGCTCAGTTGACAAATCAAACTAATCCTCAAGCCAAAAAAAGAAAAGCAAATTAAGCTTTGAAAATATTTCCTGAACCTGATAAACACAATTGTATTCCATATCGATTATATTTTACATCTCAATATTCGTGCATATTTTTAGTCTGCTCAGCATCTGAATCTCCTTCCTACATTTGGGAAATCCACTTTTCTGTGAGTGTCAGTGAGAGCCCAGCCCCATCTACCATTCTAGAGGCCCCAAAGTCTGATCCTGTCCCTGCTCGCCCCCAGCTGCTCTGTGACTTAAGCCTAGCCGATTGGATGCTCTACCAGTGACCTTGATAAGAAATGGGTTTCACAAGGAAGCAGCTCTGGTTTGGGGCTGTCCCTGGTGGCAAGGGCAGAAGCATCTCGCCAGTACCCTCACCAGGCTGTTTCTGGAAATTTCCCTGGGCCCTGGGTTCCCACATAGCCTCCTTGGTTCATGCCTATTCTCTAAGCCTGCTTTTTTCAGCCTTCTCATTGATTCTGTTAGAAACCTGCCATCTCTTTTTTTTTTTTGTCCCTTTTGTGATAAGTTTAGCCTGAATCAGTTTCTGTGGTACGTAACCCTAAACCCTAATTGGTATATACAGAAAGGTTACAGCAAAAATCAAACCTAATGGTGAAATGTGAGAACACCTTTTAAAGTGGTGTTTCTCGACTGGAACAGAGGCAATATTGCCCCTCAAGGGACATTTGGCAATGTCTGGAGATCTTCTCGGTTGTCACAACCTTCCAGGGGGATAGTGTGGATGGGGGTGAGGGCTCTGTGCTATGGCATCCAGCATCTACTGGTAGAGGCCAGGGATTCTGCTACACCTCCTATGAAGTCAATAGTGCTGAGATTGAGAAACTCTGCTCTAACATAAGAAACAAGACAAGGAACCTTGCTTTCACTGTTTCTATTCAGTGCTATATTGAAGAATGTAGAAAGCAAAATAAAGCAAGCGAAAAAGAGATGTAAGGACTGGAATGGAAAAAAATGTTTACTTCTGGCAGATGATATGACTGAACACCTAAAGATAATATTCAGAAACTAGTAAAACCATAGATAACTCATCACGGTTGCTGGATGTAAGATCAATATACATAAGTAAATAGCATACTAACAACAACCACTTTAAAAGTAATACTACTACTTCTCTGTGTTATTTTTGCAACTTCTTGAGAATATATAATTATTTCAAAATAAAAAGGTTTTAAAAGATAATAATTTCAAAAATTTCTTTAGTAACAGCAACAGAAACTATAAGCTATTTAAGACTAATTTAACCAAAATGTAAAAGAAATTTGTGAGGAAAATTATATATCTTCATTGAAGAACAAAATAAGAATTAAATAAATGGAGAGACATATCATATTCATGTTTGGAAAAATCCAGTGCTGTAGGTTGTCACTTCTTTTAACATTCATCTGTACATTCAATGCAATTCCAGCAAAAATCCTAACAACGCTTTTTATAGAAGTCAACAAACTGACCTTAAAATTCATATAGGGGACTTTCCCTGGTGGTGCAGTGGTTAAGAATCTGTCTGCCAATGCAGGGGACATGGGTTCGAGCCCTGGTCTGGGAAGATCCCACATGCCGTGGAACAACTAAGCCCATGCACCACAACTACTGAGCCTGCACTCTAGAGCCCGCAAGCCACAACTACTGAAGCCTATGTGCCACAACTACTGAAGCCCACATGCCTAGAGCCCGTGCTCCACAACAAAGAGAAGCCACTGCAGTGAGAAACCCCCACACTGCAATGAAGAGTAGCCCCACTCTCCACAACTAGAGAAAACCTGCGCACAGCAACGAAGACCCAAAGCAGCCAAAAGTAAATAAATAGATTTATTAAAGAAAACCACATGGAAGAACTAAGGGCCAAATACGTAAACTCTAGGCTGTGAGTTTAAAAAAGCTTCTATAAAAACTTCTATAAACAAACAAAATTTTGCTCTGGCTTTTCTGTATAGGTTGGGTTAAAAGCAGGTAAAACTGGAAGCAAGGAATTCCATGATAGTAATATGTTCAAGAGGAAATGACCCAAGCCATGGGGATAATTGCAGGGAAATATTTAAGGAGTGAGATGTACAGACTTGGTGATTAATTAAATATGGGGAATAAGAGAAGGAGAGAATAGGATGATGCCAAGAGTTTCAGGCCTGGTAATTGGGTAGATAGTGGTTCCATTTTCTGGGATAGAAAACACAAAAGGAGGACTGGCATTTGGGGGAGAAGATATTGAATGTAGGTTTTGTTGATGAAAATTCAAGTAACTATCAAGAAGAAAAAGAGGGAGTTTTATTAGAGCCAAACTGAGGATGATAACCCAGGAAGCAGATTCTCAGGAAGCTCTGAGAACCGTTCTGCCTGATAGAAGTCGAAGGCATAGTCATCTACATTTTTGAGACAAAGGATCGTACATCAAAATGATGTACTGATATTTTACATAAATTTCCCAAGGATTCATAGTCCAGGTAAGCATGTACAAAGCGTGCAACAAGTCATCATCACCCCCTACAGAGCTGGGAAAGAATGCTATTGTTTAAGAAGTTACATTGCTAACGTCAGAAGAAAGAAAAAAAATTGATCTTTACTGTGGAGCAGGCACTCCTGTCTTTGAGCAGCTCTGGTTAATGTGTAATGTCGATGCCCACTGCACAGTAAGGAGGGAGGAGGCCCAAACAGACACACAGAGAGAATTTTATGTTTAATTTTTTCTTGTCCTGTTTTAACAGATAAATTTTATTTCATCAATTTGGACAGAGAGAGTTTGTAATGGATGGGGTCATCCAAGTGGAGCTGTCTGAGAGGTAGTTGATTGTATAGGTCTGAGAACCCAGGAGAAACATCTGGGCTGGAGACCTAAATCTAGGAATCTAGAACATAATAGAAGCAGTAAGAATGAATGAAAGTCACTGAGAACAGTCATTAGATAAGGAGAGGGTGTGTTTAAGAACCCAGAGGAACAGACAGAGCAAGAAAGAAGGAAAAGAGGCACATCCAGAAGGTTGAGAGGAGACTAGAGTCTTGTGCCAAAAGCCAAGGAGAGGGAGCAAAAGGAGTGAGAATGTGGCTAGTGAGCAAATGGGGCTGAAGTTCATGGAGAAGATGACCTGAGTCTGGTCAACTAGATCAAGCAGCAGGGGCATCTTGGGCACTTGGCAAGAGGCCTTTCAGCAGTGCAGGAGGAGAGGAACCCTGCATGGAGGGAGTAATGAACGCACCAAAGGCAAGGCAGTGGGGCAGTGACGTTTCTTTTCTCTCTTAATCAATTTGGGTAAAAGTATGTGTGGAGGGGAGGTCAACAATTCACTGGTTATGAACAAGAGACTTGGCATCTTGGCTAAAGTTTAGTTTCATTCTCTGGGCTGAGAGGTGGGTGGAGAGAGAAGTTCCTCTTCATTTGTCCTGGACCTATCTGATTAGAATCAGTTATGAATTACAGAAGATGTTCCTCAAAAGGCTCTCTTGCATAGAGCAGGGTACATCCACATAACAAATCACTCTGAAGACATGAAAAAGAATGGAGAAGTTTTCTTATACAGATATGGGTTGTTCTCTAGGATATATTGTTAGGTGTGAAACCACACAGGACCCTGTGGGGCTCCTGGGCATGGAAGCCTTTCTGTGTCCCCCATTTCTTGTTTGACTCCAGCCTCCACGGCCTTCCCTGAGTCCTGAAGGGCAGATTCAAACAGTTGCTAATCAGGGAAGGAAGGAGATGCAGAGACAAGGGAGGAGCAGCCAAGAGACAATAGTGCAGGCTTGGGGCAGGGTCCTGGTTCCACCTCAAGGGATACACACAACAATATCTTTGAGCTCTTCTGCAGAACTGAAACCCCCAACAAATGGAAGATGTTAACAGTCTTCATTCCAGAGAAGGTCACAGTTTGATGATCTTGAGGAGCTCAGCAGGAGACCACCTGAGGCCAGATTAAAGGAGTGCAGGCCCTGCCTACACCCTGATCCTTATCGGCAACTCTGCCCTTGAACAACTGCTATAAGACTCCCCACCAAATCTTCCCAGGTTGGGACACACAGTTTTGCGAGACATGAGCCCACTGTGTCCCCGTTTGCCTGGCAAAGCAATAAAGGTATTCTTTTCTACTTCACCCAAAACTCTGTCTCTGAGATTTGATTTAGCACTGGTGCACAGATAACGAGTTTTTGGCATCAGGTGAGAAACACAAGGTGCAGAATGATGTTTATGGTATGCTACTCCTTGTGTAGATATACATGTTTACTTGTGTTTTCAAAAAGGAAGACTAGAAGAATATACAAAACTAATAGTGGTGGTCATCCAAAGA